>NC_092874.1:7028581-7391081 GCF_028372415.1 Notamacropus eugenii
AAGGTGAGGGAGGGTGACAATGCCCCCTGGGCACAGGCTCTAAGGAATGCAATACATCTCCTGACTTTGAGGCCCCAAATCCTTGTTCGCCAGTCTCTCTCCCTAGAAGTCTTCCGCACAGCTGCCCACAATCAATACCCCTAAAGAACGGGACTGCTCATGAAGCTGGATATTCCAGATAAGGGCTCCAAGGGGGTCCAAGATGACAGTCAGTCAATAAAATGCACTAAGTGCTTACTCTGTACTAGGCACATGCTATGTACTAAGTGCTAAGGCCAACTGGAGAGGGCTCAGGGCCTTTGGAAAGTTCTGGCTGGCAGTGTCAGGCAGGTAATGAGTGGAAACAGGTGTTCCTCCTTGGCCAAGGAGGGGGATGGGAGAAGGGCACTGTCCATCACTTAACACTGCCACCCACCTGCATCTAGCTGCTCTGCGGGTGAGGAGAAGGCCACTGAGTGTTCATTATGGTGTCACCCAAATTAGAAGGTGCAGTGTCTTCTCTTCTCCAGGGCCTAGCTCCCATCTTTTGCCCCATGGAGTCAGTGAAGAGATGATTGGCCCCAAAAGAACAGTCAAGAGAAGGACCAGGCCCCACTGCACTGAGGCACAGACTCTGTGACCACACCCTCTCCAATCCCAGGTTCAGACCAGGGTCCACCTACCTTTGCCACTTACTGGCTGAGTGATCTTAGGCAAATCACTCCCTAGTCTGGGCCTCAGTTTACCCACCTGTAAAATGAGGAGGATAGACCAGAAGACCCCTGAGGCGCCTTCCTTAGTGGAAGAAACATTAGGTTGGGGGTGAGAGGACCAGGTTTAAATTACAAATCTTCCATTTACTACCTAGATGACTTCGAACTGAACCTCAGCCCCTTTTCACTTCTAACTCTACAGTCCTATACTGAAGAGTCAACAGATTCCACAGAATTTTGCCGACCTGGCAATGAATCAGGTGGCAATTGTGCCCAGATAAGGCAGGTGAAGGGCTGAGAGCTTGAAAGACGAGAATTTCTGATGCAGAAAAAAGAAAAAAATCTGTTTTAATTCCACAAAAAGCTCTCATTGAAACCTCAGGTTCCAGTCTCCACCCTCCCTCATTTGCAGCTGGGAAGTCCTTCCCATAGGAAAGCACTTTCTGTACCTATGTTGGGTGCTAGGGTTACAAAGACAAAGTCATACAGGCCCCCCTTCAAAGAGCTTATCCTGAAACTGTCAGGTGAATGGGAACTGGACTCAATGGTGAGGAACAGTATTTACTCTCCCCCTTAAATATTTATACAAAAATATGAACCCTATAAACCAAACAAGGGAAGATATTTTAAAAATATACCCACACATAGAAAAAAAGAATCACAAAAACTTGCTTTTCTCCCCTGACATAATGGGGGTGACCCCACCCTTTCTGATGGCCACGGGTGTCTCCTAACCTAGGGCAGGGTCACCATGTTGCCATGCTACAGGGGAATAAGGAGGTTGAGGGAGGGCCCACAGGGACACATCAATGTGAACGCCCCTGAGTGAGTCTGGACTGACGCGCGAACAAGGAAGGTGGCTGCCGCTGCCATCCCTCCCCGACGCTGGTTCCCATCTTGGATGGCATCTATGACAGTTTGGCGATGAGATCTCTGCATTTCATCATAACCCCCCCCCCCCCCCCATTGCTCCTGAGAGGGGGCATCTTTTCTTGGATACAAGGAGCAAAGACATTTCCAAAGGAGCCCAGCCTCCATGGTGTAGAACGTTCTCATCAAAGATAATTAGGGGCTAGATATGACGGCAGAGGCCTGGGTATGAACCTCAATCCTGCCATTCACAACCTGTGCAATCTGGGCAAGCAAGCTCATTACTGTGGGCCTCAGTTTCCTGATCAGTAAAACAAGTCAGCTGGGTTCATAGAGTCCTTCTGGCTTTACCTCTTGCCATTCTATGGCCTTAAGGCAGCTAGGGGGCACCGTGTACAGAGGCCTGGGTGTGGAGTCAGAAAGACATGAGTTCAAATCTGGCCTCAGACATTTACTAGCTGTGTGGCCCTGGAAAAGTCACTTAACCCTACTTGCCTCAGTTCCTTATTTGGAAAATAAGCTAAAGAAAGAATTGCAAACCTCTCCAGTAGTTCTTCCAAGAAAACCCCACAAGGGGTCATGAAGAGTCGCATATGGTTGAAAACAACCAAACAAGGATTATTTACCTGACTGAAGCTGGCTTCCAACTTCTGGATAGAGTGAAGGTTTTTTTAAAGATTTATGCAAACTCTAGAGATAATTTTAGTTGCCTGTCAGTCTGACTCATTGCCTATAAACGCATAAATCACTCTCGAGTGTTATTTCATGGAAGAGCGGAAATAAATCTTGTTCTGGCTCCACCCGTTATGTTCCAAGTAACAGGGCGTGTTTCTACAACCCCAAAGTTTGCAAAGCTCTTTCATGCTCATCAGTCAGTCCATAAACTCACATTTGCTAAGCTCCTACTGTATGCCACCACTAATACAGCATCTTGAGGTTGGCTGATCAATGCAAATAGACCTGATGCTAGGCAGACAGGTTAAGGAAAATTTACATCAGCACCCTCCTACCTGCCTTCCCAACACCTGCCTCTCCTCTCCTCACCTCTCCCCATTTTACCCTTGGTCTACCTGGGTCCCCTGCTCTGATGATGCACCCCCCCTGAGACTGAACCTCCTGGGCACAGAGCTGGACCATTCTCCTCCTGACAGAACTAATGCTCCCTCCTGCTACCCAGCTGAGCCTGAGGCCCCAAAGCCTCAAACCCAGGAAAAGCACAGGGGGAGAGGAGGTGTGGCACCAGGAAAAGGCAGAAACTCTCCAGAATAAGGGTAGGTAAGCGTGGGCAGGTGCTACTGGGATGGAAGGGGCAGTGCATTCAAGGCAAGAGGGGTGAAGACTTCAGAGAAAACACCTGGAACACAAAGCTTGGTAAGATAGAAGGGATACAGGCCAGGAAGAGCGTTGGAGGGAGACATGTGCATCTGACCCTAGTGGCAGGAGGGAGCCATAGGTGTTTGTGGAGAAGAGTGTCCAGTCAGGCCCACACTCAAGGGACATACCTTTGACAGTGAAGTAAAGAAAGGAGGGCAGCTGAGTAAAGACTTGAGCCAGGGAAACAATGTTAGAGGCTGATACGATACAGCGATCCAGCTGAAAAGTTATGTGGCTTTGTGCTTCTGTGAGAATCAGGGCCAGCTATACAATATGTTGGGGAAGCACGAGATAGACCCCAGACCACACAACTGACTGGACAGAGAAGAGACAGAAAAGGGAGGAGTTTGGGGTGACATGGAGGTGTCCCACCTGAGGGACTAGGAGGACAGTGGTGCCCTCAATGGAAGAAGGAGAAAGATTCCAAACTGTTTTGGACACCAGTTTGAGATCCCTATGGGTCACCCAGCTGGAAATCTTGAACAGGCATCTGATGACAGGACTGAAGCTCAGGAGAGAGCTGAGGGATTGACTCTGTCCTGTTTGCACATAGCTGCTTGTGTGTCATCTCCCCACTGGACTCTAAGCTGATCGAGGACCGCGACGGTCCCTTGTCTTTCTTCTCCAGCATCTCTAGTGGTTAGTGAGCACAGTACTTGGCCCTCAGCTGATGCTTAATAAATGCTGACTAGCTTGCTAATTCAGCGTCTGTAGCTGGCAAATCACGATTCTCCCTTCCCAATAGACAGAGACCAAGCTGGCTGGCCAATAGCATGGCATTTTTCTCACTATCTGAAATATTCACCTTCTTTTAATAAGCAGACTAACCATCGGGCTACCGGCCACCTTTCCAAGCAGAACAAAAGCCATGTTTTGTACCATAACTTTGTTCTTTCCCTTTTCCCAAGTTCCTTATGTTTTCATGACTTGGAAGCCAGAGGTACAAAGGGTTCTGGGGCTCCTTCCATTACTGGACCACGCACACAATGAGATAAGGCCTTTTCGGTATGGCCCTGAACCCCTCAGCATGAGATTTGCCCAATGCTATTTGCTCAGCATCAAGAGGTGAAAAAGGGAATCAGTGCTTCTGTGAGGAATCCATTGGGCTTCCTGAGGGCTTATTTAATGTACTCTCAGCCAGGATGGGAAAAAATGATTATTTCTAGAGAACAGATGGCAACAAGACAAAGTATCTGTGGATCACAGTTGTTGACGGCAATTTTATGGCATATACAGATGTGTCAACTTAAATGCAGCCATTCTGTGGCCAGTAAAATACATTTTGATACCCACAGATTAATTTTTCATAACCCTGGGCTGCACCATAACTACACTTAAGAATTTTTTGCCTTCAAAAGACGTGACTTAATGATGATGGTGCTAAAGGGAATCTGTGTAATGTTCCTTGCAAGGGGCCAAGGGGAGTGTCCAGGGGCAGAGTCACGGCCCCTCCTTAGATGCTAGAGATAATCCAGAAGAAAGGTCATCAGGGTTCCTAAACTGGGATCAATGAACTTAGCGCTAGTATCAATACTACTGCTGTTATTTGGATAATTATACCGTACTTTAATTGGTTTCCTTTGAAATCTAATGTTTAATGTATTTAAAAACATGATTCTTGGGGCTTCATCACATTGCTGAGGCTCCATCAAACACACACACACACACACACACACACACACACACACACACACACACATACATGCAGATAAGGGTGAAGATGCCTGGTTTAAGCATCTTCGACCAGCTACTCTGACATCTTTGATGAGCTACTCTAGCATCTCCAGGCTCCCAAAGTTGAGTCCCTGCATTTACCAATTAGGAGGCAATCCTCCCAAATCACTTCCCTACCTGAGGGAGTATGGTGTCTGGGAGAGAGTGCTGGGTTTGGAGCTGGAGAAGCTAGATTGGAATCTTGGCTTTGTCTCTTCCTACATGTGGGCTGCAAGAGTCTGGCCAGCTCTGGTTCCAAATGAAGAGTTGGGTGAGACCCCCTAGAAGGTCCCTTTCAGCCCTGAATCCTATGATTCTCTGCCGTGCCTTCCTGGACATTGAAGTCAACACTGAATGCCTCTTTTTCTTTGGTCCTCACCAGTGACTTCATGGGTTCAATCTGCTTAATAACAAGAAAGTAGAACAAGCTCCCAGAGGTAGTGGTTCCCTCTCATGGAATGTCTGCAAGAAAATGTCAGATGGCCCCTGATTTGTAAAGGCCAATCTTGTTTGTATATTGGTTAAATAAGGAAACCACTGAGGTCCCTTCTGAGTCTAACCCACAATGTATTATTCCATGGAGACATAAGCAACTAGAGATCTAGGAGGCATTCAAGTAAAGAACAAACCAAAAATGCTCTAGAAATTCCATATGTAAAAATTAATTCAACTTTATTTTTCTTTCCCATAAAAGAAACCGAAGGTATTGCTTCTGCCCTCTCCCTGTTTCTCTCTGTCTCTCTGTCTCTCTCTCTGTCTCTCTGTCTCTGTCTGTGTCTCTGTCTGTGTCTCTGTCTCTCTGTCTGTCTCTCTCTCTGTCTCTGTGTCTCTCTCTGTCTGTCTGTCTCTCTCTCTCTCTGCCTCTCTCTCTGTCTCTGTCTCTCCCTCTGTCTCTGTCTCTCTCTCTCTGTCTCTGACTCTCTCTGTCTCTCTCTCTGTCTCTGTCTCTCTCTCTGTCTGTCTCTCTGTCTGTCTCTCTCTGTCTCTGTCTCTCTCTGTCTCTCTCTGTCTCTCTCTGTCTCTCTCTCTCTCTCTGTTTCTCTCTCTCCCTCAATTAGATAATCTATACTAAGATCAGATAATCCTGGAAAAAGGAATCTGTGATTTCTCTGTTTCGCTTCTCCAGGCACAACTTTCAGCAGACTCACCCGAGCAGGCCTCCTTCACTGCTGCTGGCACAGCAGACAGGGAGGATGATGGCTACTTTTATTCCTTTTAAACTACCTTATATTTAACCACTTCACACAGAAGTCAGCATTTAATAGCTGCATATATGCTTTCATATATATGTATATATGTATGTTATGTGTATAAATAAAGTCTAGCTATCAGGAAGTCCTCCCATTATGGGTAGGGTTGATTCATCCTTGCTACACCTCATGACCCCAGTACCTGGCTTAGGACATATTAAGTCTATAAATACTTTCTGATTGATGGATTGACTGATTTTAGAGATGGGATCCAACAAGGTGAAGTGATTCTCCAAAGGCCTACAGTCAGTTTGGAGACAAAGGTTGACCTAAATCTTGCCTTTCACAGATGAGGAAACTGAGGGTTCCTCACTGAATCTCATGCTGTCCAATTCAATGCAATTTAACAGATTGTTTGAAGTAATACACCATGGTAGGCACTGGTGATACAGGGCCCAGCCAAGCAACGCCAACTCCCTCAGGAAACTTATATTCTGTGGGAGGCTGAGAAATGAGGTGCCTCCTGTGAGGTAAGGGAGACTGGTGCCCATGAGAAGGGATACCTGAAGGCTTCCTGAAGGAAGGGGCATTTGAGGTGAGCTGAAGGACGAGAAGGCCACTAAGAGGGAGATATCAGGAGGAAGTACACTCCAAGAGGCTGGACCAGGGCAGGAAAGTTAACAAACCTTCCACTAAACAATATCCATTAAATGAGAAGACTGTGTGGTCTGGGCAGGGCATACGAATACAAAACCAGAGACCTACTAGCATGAATTGGGGCCAGAACCTCAAAGATGTGATATATACACACACATACATACATACAGAGGTAGACAGATACATGTTACAGGTGTGTATATGTATATATGTATATACATAAACATACACACATGTGCATATACACATAGATTCTCATCAATGAAATAATTCTTCACTATCTCTAAAGGTAGATTTTTTGTCACTGAGTAGGATTACTTACTTTCCTTTCCAGACACTATTTAAAGCATCCATGGAGAACACAACCTTTACTTATCAGAGACACACTCAAGAGTCCTGAGAAAAATGTCTAAGACACTCTCAAGAGCCCCAAGGCTGCGTCCAAGACTAAGCCATTTCAATGGGAAGACAGGAAAAGCACCCAAACGATGCAGAACAACAAACTGCCCGCTGCATCCCACTTTAGGATAATTCTTCCCTCCTTATCGCATCAGTGCAAGACAAGTACTGTTATCTCCACTTTACAGATGAGCAAAGTGACATGACTTCCTCAAGGTCACACTTTCATACAGAGCTGGCCATACTAACGATGGCTTCCAACTTCAAGTTCAGCACCCTCTGACCTGGCCCAGACATGACTCCAGGTCCTCTGCCACGGGAGTGTCCATTTCAGAAAGTGTCACCAAGCTGGAAGAAGACCCATGGACACCCAGAGGGTTGACTTATTCCAGGAGGGTGATTAGAAGAACTGGCCATCAAGTGAAGAACTGGGGGCCATTTTGTACCAAAGGGTTGAAGGGTTACAGTCTGAACTGGTGAAGGGAATGCCCCACGGTAATAAATAGCCATGGGTCTCCTGAAATGTGAGAAGCAGAGGAGCACTGCAAACACCAAGAGATTGGGTGCTAGGGAGCTGGCCTTTAATCTGCTGCTATAAAGTACTACCTCTGTGACCTTGGGCAAGTCACACATCTCTGGGCCTCAATCTGCTCCAATGTATAAAGGAAGTATTCAACTGGCCAATCCTGGAATTCCTTATGATTCTACACTCCCATGGCCTACAAAAGGTAAAACTGGGAGGAACATTCTATATACCATCCATATACACAGGAAAAACATAGTAATCCAACCTAGACCATAGCCAATGACCTTCATTCAAATGATAGTCATACATGGGCCATCAAGGTAAAAAGAGCAGCTTACCTGAGTCATAGGCAAAGTCTCTAGGTTCCTGTTTAATCATCAGAGGTGGGGGAAAGCTGGGGTTGGCTGCACTGCCCACCAGGGTGGTGTGTTCATAAACCGGATCGTGGTACTCCTGCTTAAAACCTTGGGGCGGGAAGGGAATGTTTGGCTCAGACATCTGCCGTTGGTACATTGGACGTCCTTCCCTCGGCATCGTAGGCAAAGGTGGAAAGGAATTACAAGGCTCAGAAAGCTGGCGTCGAAATCTAGGGCAAAAGGCAGAGTACACTGAGACCACTGGGTACTGAATTTGAGTGTGCATTTGGCCAAGATGGTCCTGGGAAATGGGGATCAACCCCATAAACACTGTTCCTCTACCCAAGGGGAGACAGGAAGCAACCAAGTCAAGGGAACCTCACCAGTGAACAAATTCAAGTCCATTCATTTTATTAAACACCTGCTAGGAGCCAGGCAACATGCTAAATGTTGAGGATTCAAGCTCCTTAGCAGCTTCCATTTAACTGGGAGAGACAACGTGCCCAGAGAAAACTCAAATATTCCAAAGTACATACAAAGTAAATTCAGAATAACCCATGTCATTCACCACACATGACACTGTGTTTTCCCCTCTGTGTAGGAAGGCTGTACAGGTTGGGTCCCAGGCCTGGAACATTCTCCCCTCCTCATCTCTGCTTCTTGAAATCCGCAGGCCAAGCCCAGGTTCAACTCCAGTGTGCTCCGACAAGACATCCTTCCTTCCTGACTTTGGCAATCGCTTCCTCTATTTGGTGTTTACTTATCGGAGCATGGGCTGCTTCAGAACGCTCCTGGAAGGCTGGGCCTGTTTATTGTATTTTAGTCTTTTTATCCCTATCACCAAACGCAGTGGCCAACACATAGTAAGTGTTTCATAAAGGTTCAATGACTTGAAAGGAAAACGCTGGCAATAAGAGATGAAAGATCAGGAAAGATCATGAGGTTTAAACAAATGGCCTTCTAGAGACTGTTGATGAAGGATGTAAGTTACCCAACTGCTCACCGAGAGGGAAGGGCCTCGGGGTGATGAGATGCGATTTTGGACACAGCCCCAGCAAGAATGTGTTTGTTTGACTTTACTTCTATTTGTAGCAAAGGTTTTGTTCTTGTTTTGTTTGTTTTTCTCCAATAGTGGGGAAAGATGAAAAGGAGAAAAATGCATTTTTATTAATATGGAAAAATTAGATTAGATTAAAAAAAGGGCAAACTTCTTACATGTAGGGATAGCTTCATTCATTATATCTGTATTCCATGACAGTGGCTGGAATACAGTAGGAGTTTAATAAATGATGCTTTAAGAATAACCCACAAGTGTTTGGAAATATTACCAAGCAGTAGAAAAAAAATAAACAAGCCCCACATTTGAATAAAGACATTTAAATTGAGTAAACCTGTACTAAAGCAGGACCCATGGACACCCAGAGGGTTGACATATTCCAGGAGGGTGATTAGAAGAACTGGCCATCAAGTGAAGAACTGGGGGCCATTAAGACTATTTATTTCAGAAGCTAGTGTGGCCACCCCAATGAGTCAAATGGAAATCTGAAGGAAGTCAAGAAAGGGCCAGGCTAGAAAATCCATGTTTAATCCATGTCCCTCTTGTCTTTCACCCTGAGTGCCCTGCTAGAAGAAGTCTGTGAATTCTCCCTACACCCAGAAAAACAACCTGAGGGGTTCTGATGTACCCCAGAGCTGGGCTCAGAGAATGTCCTTAATCTCCTTTATTTTACTGGCTCCCAACAGATGATGGAATTGTTAAGAATTGTCAAGAAGAAGATAACTGCAATAGGTAGTTAAAGGAGAACTTCAGATCAGAGGGAGGGTAGAGTCCTGGTGGTGAGGAAGGATTTTCACACAATGGAGTTATTGGTGTTTTGCCAGAAGAGCTGGTTCATGTTGGTGCCATGGGACCACACATTTCTCCACCTGTACGTATTCTTGTACAGCTGGAGCTCTGAGCTCTCAGGGAGGCTTTCTCCAGAAACATGGGTGTGAGCAGGAAAGGACACAGGCCCTCAAGCTCCCTGATCAAGACTAAGTGTGTAAGGAAAGCACAACATCCACTCCTGAGCTCCGTGTACCAGCTGGGAGATACAAACCAGGCCAGGCAACTCCAGCTCTGGCCAGCACCATAGGGCTGGGGAAACGTGCCAGGGTGTTGGCCCAAGGAAAGGAGGCAGGGTGCTGGCTGGCAGGCCACTGAGCACTCCCAGAGCCAGGTGGGGGGCCTGCTTGGGGACAGGGCTCCTTGGAGAGGGGCCGCTTCCAGAGCACCTTGGCCATTTGCGACCGAGAGGTTGTTGCTTTCTGGCCCTGGCTCTCCAGAGCTCCTCCAAGTAGACATCCGGCCTCTGAATTTGGCAGCTGGTGCAGGCCTCCACACACAGGGAGGGGGCCTAGGGAAAGGACCCTGTGCCTACCCTGGTGCTTCCGGGCCGGCTGTTCCTAGTCTCAAATACTCAATTTCAAGTAGAGATACTAAAATGGACTTGGCGAGGAGGCTGTCGCTGAGGTAACTTAAATATTAACTAGAAGCCTGCTCAGCAAACTGTGTAATAAAGAGGTCCTCCTGGGGTGCAGGGCATTCTCAGCACTCATCTCTCAATCACATTTTATGGCTTATCACATTCGACTATCATAATGCCCATTTCAAAGGTGGAGAAAGAGGGAAAACAAAAGAGAAGGGCCTTGTCTAAGGTAACAAGGATGGTGCCGATCACTGTAATAAAATTCGAGTGCCCTGGAATGGAGTCAGAGGCCATGGCTTCCAACCCCAGGTCTTCTTGGGTGACCCAGGACCAGTGACTGACCCTCTCTGGCCCCAGTGTGCTCCTCAATCTCTAAGGGCCCCTTGAGCTATAGAACTCAGAGTCCCAGGATGATGATGATGATGCTAGCAATGGCTCACTTCCATTTGGTAGGTGTTACTGTTATCCCCATTTTTCAGATGAGGAAAATGAAGCAGACAGAGGTTCAGTAACTCGCCCAGGGTCACACAGTTTACACAGGTTAGGGCTGAGATTTGAATTCACATCATCCAACCAAGTATAGGCACCTCCAAGTCTGTGAAGTCTCTGATGCAGGGCTGAGATCTGGTCTTCCTGGCCCTGACCCCAGTGCTCTGTGTTCCCAAAGCCTATGCTATCTAAGCAAGCTAGCACCCCTCCTAGGATGGGCCAGCCTGGAGGCAGGCAGCATCCAAGATCGAGAGAAACTTCTCATGGGACTGGACTGACTGAAGGCCAAGGAATTTCTTGGAGAAGCTGTCCTGGGCTCATTCTCCCCACGGGTGGAAGAAATAAAGACAAGATTTATTATCTTTATTGCAGAGACCACAGGGACACCATTCATCTCTGTGTCACTGTACTCCACCACTGTACTCTACCACTGTACCAGAGAGAGAAGAAGCTTGTCGAGGGCAGAGCTGGGCTGTTCTCAGTCTCTGTTTCCCCAGCACTGGGGGATAGGCTTATAGGGAGAGCTTAACAATGTTACTGAAGTGAACTGAGTTGATGGTACTGTGGCTGGGTTTGGAGGAAGGAATCAAGCAAGCAAACAATCAGTAAGCCTCAATTAAGGGCTAATTGTGAGTCAGGCCCTGGGCTAAGGGCCAAGGAGATAAAGTAAGGCCTCCTGGACTCATGGAGCTTATATTCTAAGGACAAAGACAATATTCCAGCAACATTCTAGACGAGAACTACGCAGAGGAGATTGGAGGTGACTGCAGAGAGGCCAGTGCTCACCCTGGAGGGGGTGAGGTCACATCAAGAAGGACAGGGCATCAGCATCTGAACTGAGTCAGGGTAGCTAAGGGGCAGAGGTGAGGAGACAGCACATTCCAGGAAGAGAGGACTGCTGGAGTAAAGGCCTGGAGGTAGAAGATGGATTTCTGTGTGGAAGGAAGCCCTATATTCCAATTCTGCCTTTACCTACTAGCTATGTGAACTTGTCACTAATGGCTCTGAACCTCAAGCCTTCCCCTAAGCTGAGAGATGGATAGATGCGGTATCCACAGGATATAATCTCAGCCCTGTGACATGCTGAGATTCAGAAATGACCTAATGCACACGTACACCCCCAGGCATGGAAAAAGAGAGGTGCAGACACGTAGTAAGATAATCTAGTAAGATAATCGAAAGGATAAATGAAGTCATTCAGTTTCAGAGCAGAGTAAAACCCACTTTTAAAAATACTTTTCACTTGAAATTTTGTATATACCTAGAATGTGAGAACAAAAAAATAAGGAAAAGAAATTAAGTTAATTTATTAGAGTAGGAAGTAATTCCTTCACAAGAAACCTGTGACTTTGGTGCAGCAAGGTCATTTCTGAAGACACACTCACCTGCCTATGGCCAACAAGTCATCTCCTTGACTTGTGTGCAGTATTAGAATAGCTGGGGTGGGAAGTCCACTGAGGAGACCCTCCCCTTCCCCCCCCCCCCCCACTTCCTACCTGCCCCTAGCCACCAAACAGGACTACAAATGCCTAGAAATTGTGTGCAAAGCCTCCAAACCACAATTACCTGTGGTCCATTGGGTAGTTGTCCTGGATGGGCTGGGATGGTGGGAGATGTGCAGGGAAGGCCCGGTCGGGCTTCGGGGTGTGAGCTGCATTCGGGGAAGCATGATGCAGGGGAGACACAGGAGTGCTGGACGGTGTTGGGGGGTTGGAGGGCCTCATTCCCACTTGTGGCTTCTGATCATAGGCACTAGCAGGGAACAAGCCAGAGCCAGACTCGGTTTCTCTGCATCAAGAAAGTAAATGCTTCCTACTGGAGGGGGACAATCAGGATTCCTAACGCTAAGGACACACTAAAAAGACAGTGGGGATGGGACCTTTGTGTCTGAGACATGCTCCCCCACCACATGCTACCCCACCCTCCTGGACAGCAGGAACAGACATTCACAATAAATACATGAAATAGCTCTATCATGTCCTCGGATCATATTCTGCTGAGGGCTTTGAGGGGTACTGTGTGCAGTGGATAACGTGAGATGGAAATTATCTGACATTATCTTAGAAAGCGTGTGCGCATGTGTGTGCATGCACACATGTATGTATGTATGTACGTACATCTGCATGTGTGCACATATGCATCTACATGTGTGCATGGGTGTATGTGTGGGTCTGTCTGTATGTATGACTATGTGTGCATGTGTGCATGTGCATACGTGTGTGTACCTGTTTGTATGTGTAAATATGACTGCTTTCAATTGCACTAGAAGGGCCAGACCAGAGGGTTCACTGCGGGTCTTCTGAGTTCTCTGCTCAATGCATCCCCCTGGCACTCAAGGTTCTGGTCTGACCTCAGCCTCAGCTCAGTCTCTAGGGTCTCCAGAGGTGGCCCCCACCCTTTATCTCAAGCCTGGCCACTGGCCCCTTACCTGACATTGTAGAGGCACTTTTCTCCATAGCTGAATTTAAAGGGCTGCTCTTGACTGCAGGCTGAGCCCAGCTCCGAGCATGGACTATGGGGCTCTTTCTTGATTTTCAAGGGGAGGCCATGAAAAGCCACTGCGGAGAAAGGCAACAGACAGACAGACAGACATAGAGACAGAAGGCAAATTTCATTAAGTTGGTCCCAAAATTGTACCTCCGTGCATCCCTCCATTTGGGCAAGGTGTCACCAACATGGCAAAGCGGATGTTCAGCCAGTAGAATATGTGAAAGAAAAAATGGAGAGAGACAGGAGAAAGAGAGGGAGAGACAGACAGACAGACAGACAAAGGAAAGAGAGGGTGGAGTGAGAGGGAAGGAAAGACAGACAGAGACAAAGAGAGAGAGAGAGAGAGAGAGAGAGAGAGAGAGAGAGAGAGAGAGAGAGAGAGAGAGAGAGAGAGATGGAGGGGAAGGGCCGAAAAAGAAAGAGGAAAGGAGAGAGAAAGGAAGAGAGGGAGGGAAAAAAGGAGAAAGGGAGAGAGAAGGAGGGAGGGAGGGAGAGGGAGAGATTTCTTTGGAAGCTAATGGAAGAAGCGAACCCTCGTTTCATCTAGTCTAATCTATCCTCACTTCTCTCGTTCGAGTAACTGACAGCCTGAGCCCCGTCTCATCGTTGCTGAGAAGGCAGCTGCCCTCACAGAGGTGTTGGCATACCCACAGTAAACAATGGTACAAGTTGGCGACTCCACTTACTTCCAGGAAGAAAAACCCTCCTAGTAAATGTCACAAGTAACTTGTGGTTGACAACATGACGATTCATTTCAGACATTACAATTTCAAGTATAAGTGAGTAATTAATTTCTTAAATAGGATCAAAGTTGAACACAGTCAAACTGCTGTATGGTGGATGTAAAACCATCCATTTAAAATAAAATCTGAAAGTACGTCAGAGTAACCAGAAGCCTGACAGCCAATGGGGCTCAGCATCTAAGGGGCACAGACTGCTTCGGAGACACTGTCCCATCAGACCTTTGCCCATCCTTAGGGAAAGAAGGGCTGGGGCCATCACCATTGCCAAAGAAGGAACCTTTGGAGGAGACATTCCTTGCCCAGGGACCCACAGTTAGTCGGTGCCTGAAGCAGGATTAGAATTGCCTTGAAGTTCAGCCTCCTCTCTCCTGAGCAAGCCCACCTTAACAGCACCATACATGTGTATCACTTTGTAGGGACCTGAGGGAGGCTTTGTTTCCAATGTCTTTCAAAGAAAATGAAGTGTTTATCCAGGATGACTACAATGCATGAGGAATTCCTTTATGCTGAGCAAGGACCAAGCAAGTTCTATCATGTACCTACTAGATGAAATCTAGTTTATGGACGTGTTCATTAAGAAGTGCTCAGGCTCTTTTCAATTTCCAATATGGCCCTAAGGGCACCATTTTTATCTAAGTCAAAGCACAAATTAAACATTTTAAGACACTAATTGAATAAAGTATTAGGATTTTCTTTAAGTTAGCAGTACACCGCTGAACAGTCTCCACAGAAAGGATGGACAGACGGAACACGGATGCTGGAAAGGGTAGGCATGGGACGCCCCAGAGCTACCCGGAGGATATCGTAACAATCAGTTAACCCATTGAGATTTATTAAATGCCTACTATGTGCCAGACACTCTGCTAAGTGCCGAGGATACAAAAAGAAGAAAAAGGCAGACCTTACCCTTGAATGGGGAAAACAAGAAGCAAACAATTATATACAGAGTGAGTGATACACTGGATAAGTAGGACGCAATTAAAGAGAGCAGGCACTGGAGTGAGGAGGGGCTGGGGAGGGCTGCCTGAAAGAGCCAGGGAACTCAGGGGTCAGGGCAGAAGAGGGAGAGCATTCCAGGCTTGGGGACGGCCCGAGGTTAGAGATGGAGGGTCCTGTCTGTATAACAGCCAGGAGGCACCAGTGCTAGGAAATCTTCCTGACCCACACTGGAGGATCAGCCTGTATCACTCAGGAGTCGAAGCATGCTAGACTTCCTTCTTGTAAAGTCAAATGAGACCAAACACTGATCAAGCACCTACTCCAGGCACAGTCGTGTGGTAGGAGATGCCTACCATCTCCAGAGAGTGGGCCTAGGCCCAGAAGCGTCCACTTAATCACACCCCTGTGACACTGATGAATCCAGTCTGACAATCATTCCGTGAAATCCAGCATTCATTAGCCAAATCAGAAATGCAAATGAGTCTGAGTTGGCTCTATCTATCTATCTGACACACACACATCTATAATATATACCTATATATATCTATATATCTATATATATACAGTGTGCATATGTATATACATTAATATGTGCATATATGCATGTGTACATATACATAAATGCATGTGCATATTTGTGTGTATGTATATGTATATATCACTCTGTAGGTTAGAGAAAAGGCAAAGATTCCTGAGATTTTTAATGTTTTCAATTGGACTCTCTCTCTTCCTCAGTACCAATTCTCTGGAATGAGAATTTTTTATTTAATTTTTGGGGGGGAGTTTTACAGTCATCGTCACATTGGAACTCTTTCTGGCACAGTCTTCAGTGGGAGAGAGTCATGGGAAAGGCACCACCTGGATAACCTGAGTTGAGGCCAGGGTGGGGAGTGAGCAAATACTAGATATGGAGGACCTAGGTGCCGTTCTCAGCCCCATCACTTTCACTATAATGGATGCATGCAAAATGTTTTGAAAACCTTAAAGAATTAGTTGCATCAGCCTTACTTGTAGATTTTGTTATTATGATGGGAGTACCTGTAAGAAACATAGCACAGTAGAGAAAGAGGAAGAGGAAGGGGGAGGAGAGAGGACAGAGAGAACCGCTGCATTGGAAGAGGATGTGAGTTCAAATCTGCAGGCCGCCCTTAGCTGCCATGTCTTCCAAGGTAGAAGGAGAGGATCAGACCAGTCTCTGAAGTTTCATCTCCTTCTGCATAGAGGATATGAGGCTCTCTGAGTCTCAGCTTTCTTTTGTGTATGAGGAGGGGGTTACACTGAAAGACTATGAAGTGTGGTCTCTTTCTCCATCTTGGGTCTTCTACCCTCCTTGGGCCTCAGTTTCCACATTGAGAGAAATAAGGATTTTAAATAGAGGCCCCTGAAATCCCACATATCCATCTCTCTGATCTTATGGATTCCAAGACTGGGTTCAGTTCTCCACCTCTGACTCGATGCCCTCTTGACCTCATTTGAAGGCAGATAGGGTTGGCCTCTCAGGTCCCATCCAGCAGTCCACTCTGGGCCTGTGACCCTGCAGGTCTTGGCCAACGCCGCCGTGCCACTCTGCCTCCTCCAGGGCTAACAGCAGCTGACAACAGGCCCTTTTCCAGCTTGTGTGCAGGACTATGAGTGAGAGTTGCACATTCATATTCTACAATCTACTTTACCTTCCCACATGGAGTTGGTGCATGTAAAAGGCTGTTAAGTACTAAATTATTCCTTATCAAATCACCATCATCTGGAGTCATGATCAGCACTAATTAAATTACTGCTTGCAGCCCGGCTCCAGCCTGCTGCTGTGGGGCTGAGAGGGATGCCTGCCTCTCCACTCCCGATGCCTGGTGGAAGGCCAAAGGCCCCAGGCCTCAGGGGCTTCCTCTGCAGGACAGCCTTTCCTTTCCTTTCCCAGTGGGCAGGGGGGCGGGGGGTCAAGAGGGCAAACGTTCCCATTTCCTGTGGCCAGAGAGAGGCTCATCTCTGCCTTCAACAGCTGCAGCTCACCAAACAGATCCCCACCCTCATCTCAGACACACTTTCCAAATCAACTTTTGTCATCTGTAAGGCTTCCACAAAGGCATATTTTAGGGAAAGGGAGTCAAGAAACATCCCCAGAGCCACTGGGTGGCGTTTTCCCTGTGATATCTGCTTGACCTTTCCAGCCACATCTTAGAGCAGACTAAGGATTACTGAGTTATTCTAACAGTCAAGCTGGAGGACTTCAAAATGCCAGCCACAAAAAAGTCACACTTCCCCTCAAATGAGCCACATCTACCTTTTGAGTTCACTTGGGGTTACCACTTTCCTAAAGCTTTGTAACTGTTCACAAACTCTCATTTTCACATTTAAAATGAAGAAGCCTGGGCAAGGGTCACTCCTTCCTTGAACACAGAGATCTGCTCAACTTTCCAAGTGACAAAAGCCTAGCACCCAACCCTAAGCCCAGCAGATGGGAGAAGCAAAATAAAAAAGCACACTTAAGGCCAGACTCTACATAAAACTAATGAACGGAGAACAAACGCCACAGAAAATACGATCAGAGCCTGTGTCGGCAGTCAGACACTGCTTCTCTCTGCAAAGGGAAACCAGGCTGTGCGGGTCAGACTGGACTGCCTAATTCTCATTCTGGGGGACGATAATTAGCAAATCCATGAACCAACACTTTTGCTTTTCTTATTCTATGAAGGAAAATCACTTTATTAAAGATAAACCGGCAAGTAAAAGTATTGCCTGAGTCTGTGCCCCTGCTGTGAACACTAGGCATGAAACTCAAATGTAGTGGGGCTGACTTTCCTTTACTCCTCAGCAACGGGGACAGGAAACACCTTCTATATCTCCAGTCACCCTAGAAATCTAATCAGGGGACCCCTGGGGATGGCTGGAGCCCTTGCCCCTACAGCAGACTCTAGCTAGGGCTCAGACTAATGTGAGGATCATTAAAGTACTTTGGATTTGGGGGGCTTTCGTGTGGGAAGTCCCTTCCTTAGTGCAGGCTGCACCCCATTTATAACTTACACCCTTCCCAGCAGCTCAGAAATGGAAAATGCTTGGACTGTGGATGCCTCCATGGTAATCAGAGCTGGCATTTACCTAATGCTTTACCTGTGCTACTCAGAAACACCCTGCAAGGTAAGAGTTGTTCTTATCTCCATTTTATAAATGAAGAAAATCATACTGAGTGGGAGTTAGTGACTAAGGCAGCATTTGAATTCAGACCCTCTTACCTTCAAGCTCAGTGCTCTTCCAACTCTGCCATACCAGTGATAAGACGGTGACACCCCTTGTCATCCAGTATAGCACTGGCTTGCAAACTGGGCTTGCAAAAACAGAAAAATCTCTGCCCTATTTTCAAGGCTCCCGTTTCCTGCCTTCAGGAGCCTGGGCAACTCATTTCTTCTGAATCCTTCATCTGAAATAAGGGAATCCTGCCTTGACAGCATCACATGTCAGGTGAATGACCCCTGGTCACCTCCAGAGTGTTAGAAATAGGGAAGCTGGGGCCAAGGAAGCCCATGTAGCAACAAGGCATTCTGGGCACACAGAATCAAGATGCTAAACTGATAAAAATCTGATTGTTCCCCTTGGTCCTTTACTTCTCCTCTTTCTGTACAGCTTTCTTTCCCTGAAGTATCTTCTAATAATGTGTTTGATCATTAAAATCATTTTAAAATTATCCTTACTATATTCCACTAATGGGGCAAGTCTAGTCTGGGAGAGAAAAAAAGGAAGTAAAATCTCTTTTTAGAAAAAGCTTTAAAACTCACATGTCTATAGAGCTTTAGAGAGTATAAGACTTTTACCTTGGAACAACCCTGTGGCAGGCAGGACACAGATTGTCTGCGTTTAATACAGAGGGAAACTGAGTCCCAAGAAAGAGAATAGCTCGCTACATGGCAGACAGTGAATCATTGGCACTGCCACAGCTTGAACCCAGTGCCCTAGATGGGAAACATGGTCCAGATTCTGCTCAGTGACTGAAGACCTCACTGTCTCTTGGCCAAGTGGATGGAAATGTGCTCTTCAGCTCTCTCTGCTTTGATATTTCAATCTGTGTTCCTCGGAGCTCCCTGATTTGAGTCCAACAGAGCGGTCAACTTTGGGGTATACAGAACAGGGCAATGGAATGGGAAGCCCCTCATCAGAGCCACGTCTCTGAAGGATTCTTCCTAGGACATGAGGCCTTCAACTCGCTGCCTTCAAATTTTGGGTTGAGGAGTGAAGAAAGAAGATTTCCAAAACTCTTTCCTTAGACTACCCACTGCAGATTGGTGAGGAGTGGGGGAGGTAGGGTGGGTGTGGAGAACATAACCCCTCCCTCCCCCATCAGGGATTGATTCTAGGAATCTTCTAGGCACAAGTGAGGGCTGAGCTCATCAACACTGAAAACCTGGTGCTAGTCTTCTCCAAGGGCCAAGGGAACACCACCTTAGTGTTCTCCCATGAACTGCTCTTAAAAATAGATTACTTATAGTAACCTGAACTACACTGATGCTAACAAAAGGCCCTGGAAACACAACATCATGTCCTTTGGGTGTCCTATGTACTTTGGGATTTCTGGGTCAAGACCTGGCCCTTCCACTGCCGAGCTATCTGACCCTGAACAAGTCACTCAACTAACTTGTCTGGGTTTTGGCTGGCATCAGACTCCATGGGCTCTGAGGAGCCTTCCAGCTCAAGGGCCTTGGAGGGGTTCAAATGACCTGGAATCATAACTAATCATATTTTCCCCTTTTTTTAGTCATGTGAGAGAAAATGAAGGAGAGGTCCAACTGAATGCTACAGGAACTTACAATCCTATACAGAGATGCTACAGGAACTTTGCAACTTTGGCCAGGGTTTCTGAAACATTTATTTAAAAATACACAAGCTGATTTTGAAGATCAGATAAGACAGCAGATTCCCGGCTTGAAAAGGGCCTAGAGAATGGAGCTGTTCTACAAAAAGCCAGAGTTCATGTAGCATGAATGCATCCAGATTAAAGGGGAAAAAGCCTTCCCCTTAAGCTAATATCACTTCAATTTCAGGTGATGAATGGATTGAAATGACCTCAATTAGTGTTCACTTAGATGGCAGAAGCAGAGGCGGAGGCCTGTGAACTGATAAAGAGGACAGTGTCAGAAACCCCTTCAATCTGTCTTCCAATGGAGCCTGAGATAAAGCAGGCACACTTCAGAGACATCGAAGCCTCTCTGCTCAGAGATCCCATTCCAGTCCATTTACCTCTGTCAAAACCTCCCCTCCTCCACCATATGCGCGCGCATGCACATACACACACACACACACACGCACACACACACACACACACACACACACACACACACACACACAAGAGCACACCCAAATCCATTACTGAAGGGTCTAATCTCAGCGATCAGCCCGGAATGCCTTTATGGGACCATTAAAGCATCGCTCTTGTTTACAGTGCCTAGAGAAAGATGTGAATTATGTCTCTGACAAAATGGGCGATAAGTTTCTAAACTGCTCTCAAAATGCAAACTGAAACACATTGTGGGGGGGAGGGGATCCAGATTTGAGTTTTCATGATTTTCCATCACTTGTCAGCATCTGGCAAAGCTCTCCCATCATGTTTCCAGGAAAAGATTAACACTGTCACAAAACAAGAAGACTTGTTTCTTCCCCAAAGGGTCTCACTTGGTGAATGTGGCAGTTCTTGAAGGTGGCCCAGAGAAAGGGAGGGGATGAGTCTGCTGGGGAGCAAGGATGGGGCCGGGGAGTGAGGATGGGGCCGGGGAGCGAGGATGGGGCCGGGGAGCAAGCCCACCCTTGCCTGGTCCTCAGCGCAGGAACCAGATACCAAAGGAGGCAAGAGGACCCAGAGTTTCCTCTGCTACAGCTGTTTGGTGGGGAGTCTGCTCCTGCACCCTGTACAGCCCCACACTGAAGCCATCACACACTTAATGCACAAGCACTCCACAAGCCAAGAGGCTTTCTTTCCTCTCCTTGAAGAAGAGTGGTGAGTGGAAGGCAGCCTAGCCTGGGCCAAATTCAGCTTCCTCCTCAGACACTCAGGGCTCTCTCACTACTTAACCTGGGGGATGGACCCCTTCTCAGAATCTGGGATTAAATGCATAAAATACAGTGCATCCAATGCTAAAGGCAGACAATGGTAGTGAAATGAAGTTTGCTGTATTGCATAGCTCACATATATGTACACATGTACATACATGTATATATACACACACACACATATAATTTTTTTCTATCCATTTGTTAATCTAGAGGTTGCCGTCTTGCACCCAGGGAACAGAGCTGAGAACTAGTAAGAAGGAAAGCACATTCTTTAGAGATGGCCCCCACAATTTCCCCCACTGCATCCTCCTCCATCAGCTCAGGAGGCAGCGAGAGTGAGCCACAACCCCGGAAGCTAGGCTAGTAGAGAGAGCCCTGTGCGCCCCTCCCCAGGCAACCTCAGTTCATCTCCAAGATCATCTGCCAATCAAGCCAGCAATCAACAAGCATTCAGTAAGTACTTGCTGTGTGTAAAGAACTTGGATCTGTGCTGCGGATAAAAAATGCAAGGAGCCAGGCCCTGCCCTTGAGGGGCACCCATAATGGAGGAGCTGGGAGCTTCCTCAGCCAGAGGATCAGGCTGAGAGGCTGAGAGGAAGAGGATGGGCATTCCATATCAGAATTTTCATCAAGTTAATGTTAAAGCAGAAGTTTTTCGAAGGTAAATTAGCATGGCCCAACAGGAGGGAAAGGACACTGGACAGTTGATGCTCACTTCCTCTGCAAACATAGGCCGGTCCTTTCATCTCCTAGTCTGTAAAATGAGCGACTTAGACCAGACGCCCTCTACAGTCTCTTCCAGATCTAAATGTATGTTCCTATGAGATCAGTACATGCACACAGGTCATCTGGTTTCCGGATAGAGTCAGATAAATCAGGTGTTATTGTATCAAACAAATGAGAGTCAGAACTGGAGACTGGGGAGTTCTCTCTCTTCTACAGGGCATCCTAAGTATCACAAATGGCAAAGGACAGAAGAAACACTGAATTCAGAGCCTGTTCATTCCTAGAAGGGATTATGTTATTTCCTCAACTCTCCCACCCCCAGAAAATGTGAAAAATTCCAACGTAAAGAAACCATGTCCTTGTAGGCATTGAGGCTAAAGGATACTTCTGTTGTCTATGTGCCAGGAGAAAGAAAACAAAATTCTCTGGGAGGCGACCAGCTCTATGGCCCACCTGGAGAGGCAGAGAAGGGCAGGGGAAGCCTCCGGGACCTATCGTGCCTTGCCTTCTCACCCCTCTTCCTGCTGCAGCACTTGGGGAACTAGATAGAAGCACAGCTGATTCTGCCTAAGAAGCCCAAACGTCCAGGAAGATCCCATGGCCAACTGGCCAGAGGGGACCCACAGGCTAGATGCAGCAATTTGAGAAACAGATCTAATAAAGGGAAACAGTGTCTGGCACCAAAAAAGGGCCGATCCTGACACCATGGACAAGCGATGCAGTGTCCACAACAGAACAGGTGAGCGCACCACCTCCTCTCTGCTATCTGAGTCCCAATCCCTTCAGCTTGGCTCAGTGGTTTATCCATAAGCTCTTCCTGTTTCTCCCTTCTCTATCCCTCCAGATTCTCTGTGGAGCCGAGCATTGGCTAGGTTGAATGGTGTGCAGACCTGAGGCATTGCCTGACTGCTGCCTATGGACTCAGGCACCTTGGTGCAGAAGAGACAGAGGCTTTAGCAACGTCACTGACCGCTGAAGAAACCCTAGGGATTCTGAAGGAGTGGTTGCACTGGGACCATGGAGAGAAGTCTCTTTCCTGTTCCACCTAACATACAAGAGTACAAATCTGATAATTTGTGGGGTTAGAAAATATTCAATATAGAGTCAAAAAGGTTTCCTGCAGCCCAGTATTAACAACAAAAAAACCAGGGCTGCATATATGAGATCATCTACTAAAATTTACTTTTTAAAATGTGACCTTTAATTAAAAAAAAAATTATAAAAGGCTGAGCCATAACATGTTGAAATTGTTCCAGGGCCAGGAGAGGAAGTCTGTATAAAGGAAGTCATTGTGGAAATTCAAGACTAAAAAATGGCGATGGCTGGTCACGCAGAGTGAATAGGGGGTTAAGTGGGGCCTGAAGGCCTCTAGCACATTGGAGGGACCCTTTCTGATAAACCATGGGAAACCCCAGACTAGAGCCCATGTGGATAGAAGGAATCAATGTTTTTCAGGTATTTACACATGCATCCAAGGAGGGGGTCCTCACCTTGAAGAGCTTCCAGATAATCCACTGGGGTCCTGGATTATGTAAGCAGAACGCATCTGTAAGGGCCAGCCAGGTGCAATACGCTTTGAAAAGAACTGAGGCAGGTCTGGCCCCAGAGGCTGAGATGCCAGAGTACTGGCACAGCAAGCACAAGCTGTCGTATTTATCCTCACAGTTAAAAGAAAAATGGTCCAAAGGACGTATTTTGGAACCTTATCATGTTAGAGAAAATTCACATCCAGAAGATACATTTGCTAAAGACAAATTGAACAAATACACTAGTCCAGAAACAGGAATCACTTCAGAATCACTCTCTCTGGCCCTAAGAATTACAGTGTTGTAAAACGAGTGACGGGCAGTTAGGACACCACACTGGCTTGGGTGCCAGTCACTCATGGGCTCGAGTTCCAAGACCCCATTCCTCAGAGCAAGACTTCCGTACCCACTGGATAGGGAAGAGTCAAGACAAAGCGAACTGACATTAACACAAGGGAACATCCAAACACATGCCATCGGGCTGTCAAAGTTTGGAGCAAAAAGCCTCTATCGTCTGCTTCTTTGGATCGCACCCTAAGGTTACATTCACTCGGGTCATCGGATCAGGGCAAAGAGCATGCCTAATTTTATAATCTTCAGTGAATGTCACCAGATTGCTAGCTGAAATCATTCTACAAGTCACAGTTGGACTGGTGGGGAATAAACACACCTGTATTGGTGTTTTTTGTTTGTTTGTCTTTTTCTTTAAGTAACTCACACAGAATCTCTTTGTGGTTAGCTATTTTTGCCAATCTGATAGGTGCAAGATGATTCCCTAAAGATATCTGAATTTGCATGGCTTTGATTAGTAAATATATTGAGCATTAATTTAAAAGTTCGTTGTTACTAGGCAAACAGTTGTAGATTTGTTTATTTAACAAAACCTTGAATTTAAAGAAAAATGGGGATTCCCTGTCCCCAGTTCAGCACTACACCCCGAAACAGTTCTACGCACTCTTCTAAAGACTGAAGAGCCCTGGACAGGGCTAAACACATGACCAAAAAATCAAATGGACTGTATTTTTTTATTCATCATCTTTAACTAGCTTATTTAACAGAGTAATTTCCTAAAAGAAGAACCCTCAATTTTCTTTCTAGGACTCCATCACCTAGAATTCTTATTCTCTGTGACCAGAGCCCTGGGGTTGGCACAGTCCTCCACACCCACCACAAGAGCAGCTAGCGTTAACTAATCATGTCAGCCCCCAAACAAAGTGCTGGGAAGGGGAGGGAGACTAGTGAACATAGCAGCACAACACGTCAGGCGCTCTGATGTCATCCCACTGGGGGAGGATTGAGGTCAATCCAGACACCATCAGCTACTTGTTCATAAAGACCCCACCAGTCGCTAATCAGAGTTGCAAAAATGTTCTGAATATCCAAACTAGAAAGGCTCGCAGAAAAGAGGAAGCCGGCAGGCTAGAGGCAAAGAAGAAAGAGGAGGGGAAGCTTTGAGGCAATGCCAACAGAACTTAAGATGCTGCCAAAATAACAAAGATGGAGGAGCACAAAGAAATTGCTTTAATAGCCCTGGCAGTAAAGATCGCCTGGGTCACCCAGGCTCCATTTCTAGAGCCCCTGGTACAACCAGGAGAAAGTCTGTCAATGCTCTTCTCATTCTCCTTATTCAAAGTCAATTGCTAATCTGAAACATGGCTTTTCTTGTCTGCTGTACTTATACCAGGTAAATCCAACTCTACTATTTGGGATCTGTAATCCTATGCCATCAGCAACACTATACACCACAGGCAGGCATGGCTAGCCTCACAGAAAACTCATGACTACATGTTGGAACTGCCATTTTGTTATCTACTCTGACTTGTCGGGATCAGATGAAGCAGCAGCAGTACAGATGGGAGAAGCAGAAGAGCCTGGAGAAGCTAACCATGAATTTGGCATGGAAACCTTAGGCAACAAGTGTTGCCTCACTATTGATATGGAGAGCAGAAGCAAAGAAGCTCCCTTCTTCACTTCTCCAGATGGGAGGAGAAAGTGAAAAAGTCCCCAAGGGATGCAGGCCCACTCTATGACTTTCCTTCCTTCTACCAAGACATGTGATGTCCTAGAGTAGCTGCCCCACTGGCTCTGCCAGTGCTACCAAAGGGAATGATTCTGTAGCTCTTGGGCTCTCCAAGGTCCTCTAGAGTTTCTTTACCATTTCACATATACCAACAAGGAAGAAACTAGCTTTGTAGATAGCTACAGAAGAGGAATAGGGGCTTAGGTAAGAGGTAACAGGAATGGCAGAAAGATGGCCAACCTTCACCAGAGAGACCTGCCAAGGGACACCCACCATTCACAGAGTGACTGCCTCTCCTTCAAATCGTAACACCCTCACAGCTGGTACCATACATTTAATTGTCTGAGGCTAGGAAGTCATTCAGCAGTCCAGTAACTTGCCCAAAATCCCAGAGCTTAGGAGGTGGCATAACCAGGATTTAAACTCAGTTCTCTACTGACACTAGCTCCAGGGCTCCTTCTGTGAGGTCACACTTTTTCACTATAACTTATCAATCACAGTCATGTCCCTGAACAGCCACCCTCCAGAGATGCTCAATGAACAACCAGGAGCCATTGCAACAGAAGCTTGTACATTACTGCTGAAGTAGTTCAGTCCCCCGACTCTTCGTGACCCACATTTGGGGATTTCTTGGCAAAGATCCTGGAGTGGTTGGCCATTTCCTTCTCCATGTCATTTTACAGATAAGGAAACTGAGGCAAACAGACTTGCCCAAGGTCACACAGCCCCTAAGTGTCTGAGGCTGGAGTGGAACTCAGGTCTTCCTGACGCCAGGCCTAGCGCTGTATCCACTGTACCATCTAGCTGCCCTTTTGTACTCTGTAGGAGTTCTTAATATGTGGTAATATTAACCTTGAGATGCCCTTGAAAATCTGCACAGCAGAAGACCCATTTCCATAGTGCAGACAGCTAATTCTAAGGGGGTATTCATGGAGTGAAGCCACTCCAATGCTTAGGATTTGGACATGGAAGAAATAGGAGAAAAAGTCACATACTTGTAGTATCTCAGCTCTGCACTCACGAGCCAGTCAGACTGGCCCTATGGACCTCACTGTCCTCGTCTATAAATCGAGGTGACTAGACTCAATGCCCTCTGCCAACCCCCTTCCAAGTCTTCTTTTGCTATCCTTGGATCCCAATGCTTCATCAGAAAATTACCTTTCAAACAATAAGACCTGACATTGACATTTGCTTTAAAGCTCAGCAAAGTGTCACCTGGCTTCTAGCTCATTCGAATCTCACGGTGGCCCTGGGAATAGGGGCTCTAGAGGGGCGAGCTGTTATTTCAGTGACATTAAGAGCTCCCTCTATCAAAGCAGGTTGGCACCTTCTATGAAAAGTATAGTCCAAGGCAATTGGGTGGCTCAGTGGAGAGAGCACCAGCCCCAGAGTCAGGAGGATCTGAGTTCAAATCCAATTTCAGACATCTGCTAGCTGCATGACCCTGGGCAAATCACTCAGCCCCAAGTGCCTCTGAAAATAAAAGTATAGTCTTAGAAAAGTGCCAGACTGGTTTTCTCCTGAGGATCACGCAGTCACTATTATGTCAGAGGTAAGACATGAAGCCATGTCTTGCTAGTTCCCAGATCACCTCTCTCCACTGCTTCACACTGCCCCTGTCTTGCTAACTGAAGAGATAGAAAAAATGAGCCTCCTCTATCTGACCCATAGGAGCCCCTAGCAGCATGGTACAATGGTAGTGTACACCTCATGAGGATTCACTCATGTCAGCCAGAAGGTTAAAACCTTAGGAGGCATAAATCAATCGTTCTCCCTTGGCCAAGCAGGGCGTTCAAGGCTGGTTCTTTCACCATACACACATTCTCTGTGTGCACTGTACCAGGAAAAGAGTGCTGAATAGGATTTTATTTTGAATTGGACTCAGCCTTAGATAAATAGTAAGCTCACGGATGTTGTCTTTGCTTTGCATGCCTTTAAACCAGCCTGCAGGTAAGGCTTACCAGAGACAACTCAGCAGTGAGATCAGGCCTTGTAGAGGCCCTCTGTTAGCCCTGGAGATCATGATCACCTCCCTTTTATTTGCTGTAAACATATCCTCAAGAGCTGAATCTGCCCATGTGTTCAGAGCTCAGGGACTGTCATTTTCCTATGACTTGCCAGGGCTCCCAGAAGCTGATAAACAATGGACTCTAGAATATAAATAATCAGTACTTTCTGGAGTCACCCAATTGAGATTTTCAAACAATGTACCCTGATGCGTCCATAGCAGTCTCACCTATGATCAGTACTGTGTTCCTCCTTTGTAGAGGATGCAGGCCCCCTCTAGAGCATCTATTAGGACTGCAGGCACCCTGCAACACACCTAGAATAAACTGGTCTCCTCTTTAATCGTGGCTTCCAAGAAACAGGGAATAAATAAATGCACAATAAAGAAGAGAAAACTCCAAAGACGAAAGAGCACAGGACCATCAAACTCCTTCTGGGTGCAGATCTACTTTACTGAATACTTCAGGGGGCACAGGGAAAATACAATGAGGCTGCCTGGGTAATGCCTTCCAAGTGAACAAGGGCTTAGTATTGAGGAAATATTCCAGGATGTAAGGAGGGAGATTGGCTGGAGTCAGGCAGAGGCAGAGTCGGGGGATTCATTCTTTGCCTGTGTTCAGTTCATGCAGCTTCTCCTGGGGAGGCCACTAGGCTCCCTGTGCAAAGGCTCATACCTTGTTCCCCAAATTCATCTCCACAGCATATGTGAATGTGAATGGCTGATGGAGGGAGGGAGCAGAGATGGTGGCATATCTAAGTCGCTGGGGGGGCACAGAGAGGGACGCCATGGTACCATTGTGGAGAAAGTGCCAATATCTACTGGCAGAGGAGGCTCCTCACCAGGATCTTCTACACCCATGAAATCTCACGCTGGGTGTTAAAAACAATGCTGAAGCATCATAAGGGGTGGGAGAAAGGCATTAGGAGGAGAGGGTCAGGGAGATGTCCAAAGAGGACAGGGTTCCTCCACTAGCCTTCAAGGAGTAAAAAGCATTTCAGCGGCGGGCAGGTGGAGGCAGCTAGTCACATCTGACCCAGCAGAACATGGGACTACCTGATGAAAGTAAGACATTCTAACCTAGGGCCTTCTCCTGGACAGTCACAGAAGGGCCCAAGGACAGTGCAGAAAGTCAGAGAGAGGAAAGAGAAGCAAGATGGCCACCAGTGGAGGTCAGGGTGCCAGCCACTTTAAGCGGAGGGAAGAAGTCCCCCAGGATGGGAAGACTGAAGCCTCTTAGATGACCTCAGAGGTCAAGGAGTCTAAATGCCTCATTTCATAGACAAGGAAACTGAGGTTCAAAGAGGGGAGGGAGGCTCCTATGAGTATGATCCTGGTCCCTGACTCCAAATACAACATTATCTGCACCCTTGGGTCCTGCACTCTGACATTCCAGATGTCAGGTACTAAGGGGCAAAGCTTAGAGCTGAGCTCTGGAGTTCTGCCAAGGCAAGTGCCCCTTCCATTTCACACTTTGTTGACTTACAAGGTCATCCTGAAGCATGTCAGCCCCTAAATAAACTCTGCACACTGTCTCTAGACTAGGTACTGAGCTCTAATCTTTGGTGAATTTAATAATTCAGTTCAATAACCAGGTAGGAAGCATCTACTCTGTGCAATCACACTAGAATCTTGAGGGCAGGGACTGGCTCATTCTGGTCTTTGCTCAGCACGTCCTGGGCGCTTTTTGAAAGAATCCATATAAACCACTGGCCTTGGTGATGCAGATACAGTGAGAAAAATCAACATTCCTAGAGCTCAAAGAACTGCCTTGGGGATGCAATGGGAGCTGAGGAGTGGGGGGTGGACTGAAGGAAAAGAGGCCGAACCCCAGGAACACTGGGGAGAGAAAGGAGCACTAAGAGTCCAGGGCTTCTGGGAAGAAGAAGAATCCCCAGAAAAAAGCCTTGAAAAAAGAGGATTGTGAATGGCCAACGGTGGAGGGAGCAAAGATGGTGGCTGAAATAAGCCTCTGCAGCGAGCACTCAGGTCTTTATCTGTGTTATTGAAATAGAGATGACCAGAAAATTAGCCATGCCCAACCTGATGCCTGCTGCTCTAAGGAAAATTATCTTTCAGGCTGGGTGAACAGTGTAATTGTGATCCCTGGTTATTTTAAAATTTGCAACTTCATTTCTAAATTAACCTATTTCTCTCATAGCAAATCTGAACATGCTCCAACACGGATAATCTGAGTAGAAACCCACGATGGTATCCTGGTACTATCAGATGTCAAGCGCTGACCCGAAACTTCACATTCCCATCTACCTAGGATACTGACGCGGGGCTCGAGGTAGAGATATGCATATGTAGGTGTGAATGCTCTCCCCTCCCTCCCTCTCTCTCTGTCTCTGTCTCTCTCTCTTTCTCTGTCTCTCTCTGTGTCTGTCTCTCTCTTTCTGTGTCTCTGTGTCCCTACATCTGTCTGTCTGTCTCTCTCTTTCTCTCTCTGTCTCTCTTTTTTTCTTTTTTGTTAAACTGACCTATACGTAATAAAGAAAATTATCTGACTCATTTTCTAACAACTGTTCTCTGTGGTATTTTCTGTAAATGTTTCTTTGCCTCAGCTCCCTACTGACACAACATCCATGTCAAATGACCACATTTTTTCCCATTTCATCTATTTATTTGTGAAAGAGTATGGCCTACCTCTGAGACTTTGGGCAAGTCACTGAATTTAGTTCCACAGGCCACATTGTAATAAATTAAAGATAGGTTATTATTCTGCATCAGTGGAGAGAGTTTTCAGATCAGGAATTCAACAGAATAGAGAAATCAAAGATTTAACCAAACATGTATGTTTGTTGTGTGTATGTATATGTGAATGTCTGTTCAAAGTACCCAGATATATTTTTTTTAGAAAGGAATATAACACTGCATGAATTTTGCTAATTTTTCATTATTAGACACGTATGACCAGTTCTCTCAGCCACTGGGTTGCAGAGCAGGTGTACGCTGACATGAGTGGAAGGACTTCCTCACTAGGAATACCTTTACTGATGAATTCATAAATCAGTTAAAAAAAGAAAAATAAATTTAGCCAACCAGATATTTCATGTTTTATAAAAATGTACAAGAATACTAAACTTGCTCTCTAGATCTTCTGTATACTTCTCTACTGAGACCAAAATAAGAAAATAAATCCAAACTGTTTTCTGATCCTTTTCATGACAGATTATCTATTAAAGCAAAGTCTTACCTTTGACGGACATTTACTATGCCGTCTCAATGTGCAATGCCACTGGGCTCAGCACTAAGGAGATGCCATTTTGAAATGGTACAGCCCTTGCTCCCCAGTAACTTACACTGTATTTGGCAAAAGGTGGTGGTGGGGGGGCAGAGGCAGAATTGAGGGCAGAGAAGAAAGTATGTTCTCTTAGAAAAATAAAATGATTGGGGCATTAACAACACAGATGATGCAGTCCATAATATCTGAATTTATGCAATCTAGGCATGTTTATATTTGTGTTTGTAAAGACAGTGGTCTGACCCTTGTTAGAGGAAGCTAGAAACCCAGGATTCCCTGCCCATGGGGGCAGGGGCAGCCTCACTACCATTTCACATATGCCCATAGCAGCATAATTGGAAATAGTAATTACCTCTGATAAGAACTTAACCCAACTCTTCAAATCTCAAAAAATCCATGTGGATTAACAGAAGGGCATATGGGCCTGCTTGTCACTACAGCATGCCTAGGTAAGTCATCAGTACTCATGGAAAATAATATAAATAAAAATCCAGACGCAAACATTTTTTTTAATGTCTCAAACCTGATACTACCACCAGCCTGCCGAAATGACCATTTAGAAGCTTCAGTCTCAAAAATTTTCCCTTTGATCAGCAGGAGGATGGTTTTATCACAAGACTGGCTAACTGAAGTCTATCGATTGCTTCAGAAGCCTGAGAGGCAGGCCAGCCTTTAATCTGCCTTTCACAGCCCATGAGAGCTCAGCTCTCAGGAAGAAGAATTATGCCGGACCAGCCTTGATAACACAAGCACTTGGGAAGAGGGCTTGAGAGAGGAAAAACTGTCAAGAAAGGGGGCAGGTTACCAGGGCTTTCTAGCAGAGGAAGGCAACAATCTAGAACCTTGCCCCAGGGCCCTACCCTACATAATATACAGTGGTCTCAGCAAGGGGTCTGCATGCAGCACCCTCACTAGGAGGGTATAACAATGAGCCATGGGCCAGGTTGTGGTTACAGGCCTCATGACTGGGGCCATCCCACAAGAAGGAAAGAGATTGATACTTCTTCATGCCCCTGAACAAAGACCATGGAGTTACAATTCAGGATCAGACGAGGCAGGTAGGTGGGAACACCAAAGGAGCAGAAGGGAAAAGGGGTTTTCCGGCTATCAAGATTTTATCTTGGGTCTGCATGAGCTGACCACAGAGCATCAGAAAGGTGACCCAAACCAGACATTCATTCCCTGTTCAGAAATAAGTGAAGACAGGTACACACAGAAAGTATTCCCTTCAGAATGAGCCTTGGGGGATATACAGTCTTGTCTAGCTTAGGCTAAAACCTTACAAATAGAAAATGTGATTGAGTTAATAATTACTAATAAAAAACTAAATGGAAGCTGTACAGTGCCCAGACTTATCTCCTGGGTTTCTGCTCTCCCCAGGCTCCAAGAACACCCCCAGCACTTTCCTTAAGAAAAGCCTACCATACACAAGCCAGCAGCAGAGAGCATAAAACCTTAGGTGCTGGGGAAAGGGTGGTAGGGAGTAAAGGGTACTAATTAACACAGACGCTGACACATTGGTCCAGCCCAAATCATCCCTCTTTGTCTTCTTTTTGTCTCCTAGTCCTGTAAGCCAAGAAAAGACAAGGTGCTCTAAACCTTCTCACATCCACAAGGCCAACATATTAGAGTGCAGACACTGATGAGCCCATATAATTGCATACGAGTATCCTCAGAAGAATTACCTAAGAAGCTAGATCAAAGAATTAGAACCAGAGAGATCTCAACAGTCATCCAGCCCTATCCAAGCATGACCAAAAATCTCCTCCATGAAGAAGTCCAACAACGGAGAACCCATTATTTTCCAAGGCAAGCCATTTTGGAGAGCTCTAATCACTGGGAAATATTTCCTTGCATTTACTTAAATATGTCTCTTGCATATCTCCTCAGTTACTGCTAATTCTAGACTTGAGGGTCAGTCAGTGCATGTCTTAGCCCTCCTACATGTGAGACATGGCAGCCATCCTTTATGCCTGTCTTCTCTTCCTTTTCCAGGCAAAATAAGCTCAGTTCCTTTGACTCACCTCATATGGCATCAGGGCCCTTCACCATCCTGGCTGTCTTCTTCTGGATGGCTTTCAACTTTATCAATATCCCTTCTAAACTGTGGTGCCCAAAATGAGAGACTCCAGATGGTTTCCGACCAGGGTGGAAGACAGGGACCCTCATCTCCCTCATTGTAGGTACCAGCTCTCTTAAGGCTAATAATGGTGTTTAAGGCTTCTTGGTCACCATGATATATTACTGATGTATTGAGGTGATAAACGACAAAAACCCTCAGCCAGCTTCACATTTTCCAACCACATCTTCCTCATTTTGCATTTGCAAAATTAATCTTTGGAACTCTAATATAAGAACACTATCAAATGTTGTCTTCTTAGAAATGTGGCCCAATATTCAAATCTGTCAGAACCTTTTTGGGAAATTCTCTTTGCCCTTTTAGTCAACACCACTTGTGTTGACTCCTTGAGACATTTAAAGGGTCCAACTCCTCTGTTCATGTTTCAAGGCTACTGCTAGACTTAATCCCTGCCCCTAACAGCCATAAAGATGGTGAGTAGGTCCACAGAGGAATGATCTAAATATGCACTGGAAAGGAGGGAAGGTCTGAGGGAGGGAAATGTAAGCTCATGGATGGGTTTAGTTTGGTGGAAATGACCAATTAGGGTCAATCCCACCTACACAGAAATCAGTCTCTATGGAGTCTTCTGCAGTCTCCTGAGGACAAATTCTGATGAGGGTTTCTATCCTGCCCCATTCACTGAAGTCACTATGGAACACTGGCACCAAGAGGCTCCCAAAGGCAGCTGGCTTCTTCCACGATGCCAAGGAAGCTTTCTAGGCTGAAAAGTGATTATTTCTCCACAGGTAATGACAGTTAATCATCATTTTCAGGCTTTGTGTTTTGTGACAGAGAGGAGATAAGATAGCCTTCTCCCAAATTAGAATTCAGTAGGGGTCTGATGGGTGAGAGTTAAGAATCTGATAGGCTGGTATTGGTTAAGGTTAGAATTAAACATTAGTTAGAGGTCTGACTGGCCTGAGTCCCTACATCCTGGTTTCATGGGATGCCTGTGACTATAAGTGTCTGTACCAAGAAAGCCCAGAGGTCATACAGCGCAGCCTGAACAGGAATCTCTTCCAAACCATCTCTTATAAGGTCATGACCATGACCACCAACTGAGGAGGCACCTTCCAATCTTCTCTCTCCAGGATACACATGGGCCAGGAGGACTTTACTCCTCTACACCCTAATTTCTACTTCAAGTAAAAATTAACAGACTCCAGGATACTGATGTGCTAATGATTAAATTCATAAAAGTTACTGTGGGATATGAAGGCTAAAACGTAATTAAGGAGAATCAGTAAAGGGCTCTGTCCTTAACCCTAAGGTCACACAGTTTTCTTCTACTCCAAAAAGAAGAGGACAATAGGAAAATGGAAGTATGGGTGAGCCTGGTGTCCCCACCTGCATCACTTCACATGAATCCCTGAGTCCCCATGGAGAACGGCAGTGATGGCCAAAAAGTGAAGTCAGGGAGACCAATCCCTGATACCTCACTGGCTGCATAGCCCCGGTGGGGGTCTCACAACATCTCTGGTCTGCAATGTGCTCATCTGTAAAATGGGAGCAATGAACTCAGTGACCCCTAAGGTCCCCTCTAAATCTGTCATCCTAGGAGCCTGTAAAGTCACACAGTGAGAACAGTGACTGCCAGCAAAGGCTTCCTGTGGCTACTAGAAGAGAGGCTTGGTTCATTGTCCAGATGAGGACCACTGGTCAAGGGTGGCATAGAAAAGACTTCTTTTCTATTCCTTTTTCAGTTTCATCTGTAAAAATGGGTAGAATAGTAGCACTCACCTTCCAGGATTGTTGTAAGATAACATGTGTAAAGTGCTCTTTGTCTAGCACGCAGTAAGCACTTAATAAATGCTTATTCCCTATCCCCTTCCTTTTCAGGTAGAATTTGGACTAAATCATTTTGGAGTCCCCTTCTGACTCTGAGATCCTGTATTTTGGAGACAGAGAGCATCATTCATCTCCTCAACCAGTGGTCAACACCCTTGGGCAGACCGTCCTTGGACAACGTGAACTGATAAAGGGCCCAAGGGATGCAAAAGGAAGTGTTCAAAGGAAGAAATCCAAGTACTTGATAAACATATTTCAAAAACGCTCCAAAATCACTAATACTTAGAGAAATGCAAATTGAAACAACTCTGAAGTCCCATACCCCACCTGCTAGATCAGCCAAGCTGACAAAAAGGTGAAGTGAGCATGGCTAGAAGGGCCACACTGAAACAAAGATGTTGGCGTCTTGTGGGTGGAGATGTGATACGGTCCCACCACTGTGGAAAGGAATTTAGAACTCTCTCCCCAACATTACTACACAGTGCATACCTTTTGATACAGTGATGGTCTGTCTATGAGGCCTAGAGCCAAGCAAGGTCAGAGAAGGAGGAAAAAGATCCATAAATACAAAAAATATGCACAGCAGCTTTCTTTGTAATGTTGGAGAACTGGAAACTAACAAACTGTGGTACGTGGATCTAATAGAATACCGCTGAAATAACAAAAGGATGTTTCAGGGAAACTCAGGAAGACTTCTATGAACTGATGCAGAGTAACCTGAGTGGAAACTCAAGAATAATTTCCACTACAGCAAGGCTACAAAGACCAACAGCTTTGAAAGTAACAGCTGTTACTCTTGAAACAGTAACAGTAACAAACTAATAGCTTTGAGAGAAACTCCAGCCATGATTCCTGGAGATTGAGGAGGAAGCATGCTGTCCACTTTCCTCAGCAGGTGATGGATTCAAAATGCAGAAGGAAATATACTTTGCTCAGAGATGGTCAACGTGGGGATTTGCTTTGCCTAATTATGTATGGTTCTTGAGAGACAGACAAGAGGCAAAGAGCTAGAGTGAGATAGAGTCAGAGGGAAAGAATGAATAAGAGAGAGATAAGGAGATAAAGGAAGTGGGTGGAATGGGAAGGAGGGAAGAAAACCAGAAAGAAGTAAGGAAGGAAAAGGAGGAGGGAAGGAAGAAAGGAAGGGAGAGAGGAAGGAAGGGAGGGAGGGAGGAAGGAAGGGAAAGAGAGAGGTTCGGAAAAGATCCAGGAATAAATTTTTCAGATGAATGACCCCAAACCCAAAAAGCAGAATCAGAGTGACTCAAGCGGGCTAGTGCGTCATCAGGTATTCACCTTTTAATCACCGCACACAAGAAAACGGACATAGCTCTCATTTGTGGTTTTTAGAAAATCCAATTTTGCAAATAATCAATTTAAACATAAGCATTATGATGTTTTTTCTTACCCTGCTCTCATTACATCAGTCTTCAAAGGACCAATCCTAGTTACCTGAAAGTCATCGAAAGAATCTCAACCATCTTTTAACTGGCTTTGAAAGGCTTTCGACTGGCCTCAGACTCTGCACTCATGCAACGCATCTCCTGCATAATTTAAGAAGTTTCCACAGTGGTGACAAAAACTTCTTTGCTAAATCAAGTATTTAAAAAAAGAAAAACAAAAACAAAACAAAAAGGAACGATCACATGAAAATAAATCCTGAAAAGTATTTTCCTCATCGTCCTTTCATCACATGACCTTGTGCAAATAGGACTTTGCAAGCAGGCATTCCCCGCCAGCTGAGTTCTTGCATTAACATTTAGCTGAGCCACAATCAAAGGAAAGTGTCAAATGGTAGAAAATCATACAATTAAAAACAAAACAAAACAAAACCAATCCCAATCAAAGCTGTGACAAACCCTATTCCACCAGGTCAACCATAGCACCAACTCTCATCTGGTCAAAATTCAGTAACAGACTGAAAGAAACATACATAGTACATCTCAAGTAAGGAATATTCATTATAAAAGAAAGATATAGCAAAAAAAAAAATAAGAATGCCAACATTCCAACATTTTCATGAAATTAAAAAACCATCCCACCTACACAAAAGCCTGCTGCCCATGAAGTGATGAAATGTAGACAGAGCAGTGTTGACATTCCAGGACCTGCTCTATCGGAGCTCCATTGCATATGAAGCTGAAAAGGGAGAAATAGCCACCACAAAAATGAGTCACTGCAGCCAGAAGCTCGAAGAGCCCACTGAGGGCACTGCCTCCCCCCATTTGCAGATTCCCCTCAGGCCTTTCCTGCCCCAAGTTCCACCTGAGGGCCTGTCTCAAGGACTCACCTAGAAACTCCTCCTCTTACTTCTCGAGGCCTCATGGGCACATTGGGAGCCTGTCTCTGGGCTTCCCAGTCCTACAACCTCTGGGCCACGGCTGAGCAAGGAGAGGTTAGAAAACATGGTTTCCTGCAGGACCAAGTGTGCTCTGCCTGGGGTTGGGGCAGTTGCTTATTTGGCCTTGGGTCCCCCAGTATGGTGCCTCACACAGAACAGGAGCTGAATAAGTGAGCTGACTGGACAGTCAAAGAAATCCCATCTGTATGCAAGGAGCTCAGTCCTGGGGCTAGGAGAGCCCTGGGTTTGAATTCTGCCTCAGCTACTTGAAAGCTATGTGACCTTGGGCACCAGTGACTCACCTCTCTAAGGCTCCTGTCCCTCATCTACAGAAGAGGGAGAAGGACACCTGCAGGTGCTCCCCGCATGGCTATGTAAGGAAGGAATCACAGCCTTTGATAAAACTCTGAGCAAGCTTTGAAGTGCTAGAGAAATGTGCCTTATCTGTCCGGATCTGTGACTTATTTATTTTTTTAGGTTTAAGGAATTCCTTGGAGAGGAAAGTTTGTCAACAGATACAGATCTACCCCATTCTCTCTTGGAGAAGTGCCTAGGGACTTCTTCTGCCAACAGTAATCAGAGGCAGGACTTGAAGTTGAGTCCTCAAGGCAGGCTCTCTGTCTACTGCGCCACACTAATTTTTAATAAATTGTTACTGAATGAACTTACAGCATTTCTTGACTGAAAGGGACTAAAAGTCTCCTCTAGGCTAACATCTTCATTTTCCCAGTGAACCCAGCAGGGTATGACATGCCCACCATCACGAGGCCTTTGGGAGAGTTCCACGTAGGAGCACCACACTTAATGAAATAGATGCATTCCTGTGAAGCTGTCTGTAAAAGACACTTTTACAAAAGCATCCTGTTTTCCCACTGACATTTATTTTTATTTCAGAAATACATCCCAAGAGAACTCATTCAGGCCGTCAGCAAACAATTACAGGATCTGCTGAAAAGGTCCTTGGGTGCCTGCTGATCCTGGGATGTCTATCTTCCCACTTGCCATGTGTGGAGTATCTAGACCCTCCAAGGCAAAGGAACAGGACATGTGGGCGGTGTAGATGCTCCAGGCAGGCCTCCTTTCACACAATCCTAGCTCTAGGGACCCTAAAAGGCTCCTGACACAATTCCTTCACCTTACACAGGAGGAATAGGAAGTCTAATGGAGAGAAGTGACTGCCCCAGGGTAAGGAACAGTCAGGCTCAGATGCAAGTCCTTTCAATCCAAATTCAGTGTCCTTTCTCAGCACCCAGAATAACTTAGTTCTGAGCGGCAGAGAGCAGACTCACAAGCTGTCATGGGTTAGAGGAGTGAGGCCCTGGAAATCCTCGGTGGCTCTCAGAGATGTGTATTTGGGGACACTGCTCCTGCCCATCCATGCACAGTCAGCAGATGATACAGGAATGCACACACGTCCTGTAAATGTTGCATGCACACACACACACACACACACACACACACACACACAACATGCATATGTATTCGTATTCAAACAAAAAATTAAGGAATGACCCTTTACAAGAAGAACAGATTCATCCCTTGGAAAGTGAGTCCCTCTGTCCCATTCGAAATAATTCCATTTGTACCCCCCAAAAATGTCAATTTATATGCTAATTAACCTTTAGAAGGAATTACAGCCTGAGCTCCAGTGAGGAAAGCAATGCCCCCCACCTCAGCTGGGCTCCCAGGTCTGTGCCTATCAGAGCAAAGGTGGCCACCAAACGTTCCCCTCACCTGCATCTCAAGGCTTGGGAATCACAATTTGCCACAGTTCTGCTGATTCCTGACAGCATCACACTTCCTCCACAAAGAAGGGAGGTCCATGGGCATGTGGGTGCCTGCATTGTCAAAGCTCCACTGACTCTCCGAGATAAAGACAAGGAGGCAACATTCGGGGTTAGGGGCTGGAGAGTGGAATGTCCCCATGAGGGCCCCAAGTCATTCAGCCCAGCCTGGCCCACCCAGCTCATTCCCACTGAGACCCACCACCTCCTTGTTTACTGAGCAGGAAAAGATCCAAGACAGAAATGAACTGCAAACCTGTGTGTGCCTGTGGTTTCTTAAATCCTCCACAAACCAAAGCAAAAGCTGCAATTGCCCTGGCCCGGCTCTAACCAAACCATGCCTGGGCCTCCCTTCTCTCCTGGGATCAGGTGGGATCGGCATGAAGATGGAGGGGTGATGCAGGGTCACCAGGACATGGAGCTGACCAGCCACTCACACAGCCAGAGACAACTAAGCTGCTAATCAAGGTTTGAAAGGCAAACCCCACCTCCACCACCCACCTTGTTCTCAGCAGATGACTCGACTTCCTTCTTCATTAGGAGGCGGCATCTGCCCTCCACAGCTTCGGAGCTCTCTCCAGCTCCTCCATCGCCTCCCTCTCCTCTCCGCCTGGAGGCATCTGCTTTTCCTGGGCTAGCACACCCTTTCCCCTGACTTTCTAGATTCTGTCCCTCCAATGTCCCCTGGGACCTGACTCCCTCAAGCATTTCTCCTTTCTCATCTCCAGCGTCTCTCTCCACTCTCTCCTTCTCATCACCCTGCCTTGAAACCTCTCATTCCCTTGGCCTCCCCTCCTCACCACCCTCCCCAATCACAGGTTAAGGCCTGAGAATTCTATGGGGACAAAAATTGTGCAAATTCATTTTGTCACCTGTGCCCCCCAATTATCCTGAGTTGACCCAGGTACACAGTGTGTGGGGTCTCCCACCCACTCTAAGTACTGGGAGCAGAGACCTCTTTTTTAATCTCAGTATCCTCATTGGATGATACTTAATATTTACCTAGTCCCATCCAAAACGCCTAATCAATACTTGGTTGACTGAGTCAGCACTGATATTGCCTCTAGTATGTATCAGCCGCTAGACACGAAGAATATGACCCACACAACACACTCCTCAAGAATCTTACATTCTACTTCCTGGGCTAACACTAACTCAAGATGCTGAAATCTCCTCCCCTCTGTGACAGCCTGGGGAATAGCCCCTAAGCACTGCGCTGCTCTCCCACCTTCAGGAGCTTCCTAGTGCACAAGAAACAGGACAGCCCAGCCTCGAACCTCCTCGGAGGCACACACGCTGGCATTCTAAGCTCCTCCTGCTGCTGCCGCAGCCCTGCCTATCCCATCTCTCAGTAAAGCTTGTTCCCAGCCTGTCCCAATGAGCCATGACACCTAAGGATGCACAGACTGTGGGAGATCAGGAGGAGCATAGGTCGGAGAGCCAGCGTCTCTTGTTCCCACGTTCCCTCTCGGTCCATCCTGTTCCACAAACAGCCGATCGGCCACAATTCTACATGCCATGACCTTGGGCCCAGGGGGAGTCACCTTAGCATTATGGAGGAAAAGAGCTAAGTAAAAATAACGAGGATGAGGATGAGGGTGATAGAATGGTTCTTAACTATAGAGACTTTCAACATTTTCCAAAGAGAGGGAGCAGGGAGTAGTGCATTGAGGGCCTGGCTGTCAGGGTTAGGAAGTCTTGGGTTCGAATCTTGCCTCCCAGATACACTGGCTGAGTGACCCTGAAATAGACAAGTATCCCCTCAAGCCCCAGAGATGATTTTCTAAGACCAGATGTGTCTGTACCAAGGATTTTGCCTTCACTGATGAAATCTGAGGGCTGGACCTCCTAGACCACCTCCAGTCCATGTCTGTAAGTATGCATGCATGTGTGCATGTATGGATGTATGTGCACATGCATGTACACATGTATACACACAGACATATAACACATGTTTGCATTTGTTTCTTACAACAGATTACCAAAAAGAGGTGACAGGATTATCTTCATTTTACAAGTAAAGAAACTGGGTCTCAGGCACAGCAAATAGAACACTGGATCTGGAGGCAGGAGGACCTGAGTTCAGATCCAGCCTCAGACACTTACTAGTTGTGTGACCTTGGGCAAGTCATTTCACCACTAGCTGCCTCAGTTTCCTCATCCATAAAATGGAAATTATCACAGCACCTACCGTCCAGGGTTGTTGTGAGGATCTAACGAGGTAATAATCATAAAGCTCTTAGCAAGTGCTTGGCACAGAATAGGAGCTATGTAATAATATCATCATCGTCGTTGTCACATGACTAGCCCAGGGTCACACGGCTAGAAAGTGATGGAGCCCTGATCCCAACAAGGATGACCCCCCTTCTTTCCCTTAAACTGTTCCCACAGGATTTCTTTCCTCTGCCTTCATGGACAGGCTCGTAGAACTAGAACATGCAGTGTGCCCCACCCCACCGTGTTCCAGAAGAGGAGACAGACGCTAGTGGGATGCCTTAGCAGACGCATTAGCAGAACTGGACTCTGATCCCACAGCAGCCCACTGAACCATTCCCCCACCAGCAGCTATGCCATGCGTGCAAGCTGCTGGACAAATGGGCGCCCTGCTGCTTCCTAAGCTGACTAACTCCAACTACCAGGAAATTGCCTTTCTGCACATACAAGCTGTATCTTCTCCATGTTCAAGATTCACCAAGAATGGCCAGTCACCTCTACCTGTAGAAAACATCCTACAATAAAACCTCGGACTGAGTCAGCTCTTTGGGCTTCTCTGTGCTAGGTTAAAGATTCTGGATTCCTTTTCCCTCTTCTTACAGAGTTCTCTTTTTTACAGTGAAGAGATATTAATGGAATCAAGTGACACCCACCATGTGCCAGGCCCTTCCCCCACAGTGGCCCTCAACCAGTTTACAGATTCCTCTTTAAGGAACAGAGGGACACCTGAGGATGCCAGACACTTAGGTCAAGCCTCTGAGTTCAAGCAATTTCACCCCCTTCAACAACATTTAAACAGTCCCTGAAGGTTTGCACAGCACTTTACAAATCCCATGTCACCATAACAACCCTGGCAGAGGTCATTTTGAATGACCATTTTACAGATGAAGAAACTGAGGCAGAGAGAGGTTACAATGACTTACCTGGGATCACACAACTAGTAAGTGTCCAAGGCTGAATCTGAACCCAGGTCTTCCTGACTCCAAGCTCAACAATCTGTTCAGAAAACTGATCTAGCTGAAGGAAGGAGATTATTTTTCCCCAAAAAACAACCAAACATATGGTTGTTGCTTTAAGGTGTAAACAAGAAATATTTTCCAAGTCAAAAGAGAAGACTCTAAAAATATTTTAAATATGTTTCGTTGTGAAAAAAGAAAAACTGAAAAGTAACTCTACCTTGCCTGGCAACTGGGAGCAAGCCCCAGGCTTCACTAATTAGGCAAAATGGGTAGAAATTGGGCTTTGGGGCTGAAGTACTACCCTCTGAAATGCACTGGCTGTGCAGCCCAGAGCAAGCCCCATGATCTTGGAGTGCTTTCCAGGCAATTCTGTAAGACCGGATGTGATAGGAGGGCGTCAGATGGGCATGCGGAAGGAGTTTCCTTGTGCAGGACTTCCCCCAAGCCTAGGTCCTATCCCCTGTGGGATGGTATTATAATAAATGAAGCAAATCTAATATGAGGAAATATGAAGGAATGATTCATTAAAGCAAACCAGTTAGTAAGAGGAAGAAAAAATGCAGTGGACAGAGCACTGGACTTGCTTCAGCCGCTTGCTAACTGAATAACCCTAGGCAAATCACTGTGCTCTAAGCCTCAGTTTCTCCATCTGTAAAATGGAGGTGACATCTGTAATATCTATTTCACTCTTGTGACCCTCAAAGAAGATGAAATAGGCCAAGAACCAAGACGTGATTTAGAAGAGTCCCTCACCATTGCTTACATGATGAGCAAGATGGATCATTCCCCCATTTCTTCTTCAGCATAAAAGAAGTAATGAGTTTGATTTCCATGGGAAAGTCATTGAGCTGGGCTGCTGCGGACTTGCAAAGAGACAGAGGGAAGCTCTTAGGCCCCTTGGACAGAACAGGAAGCCTCCCCAATCCCTCCTGCTGGAGAGTCGGACTTGGCTCCTCCTCCATGAGTTAGAGTGAAAGGGACCATGCCTGGGCAGCTGGAAGGAGGGTACCACTTCTGCTTACCTTCTCTCTGTCTTCCTTCCTCCCTCCCTCCCCCCTTCCTTCCTTCCTTCCTTCCTCGCATCTTTTCTTGTCTCTCACTGAGGTACCAATGAAAGCACTGGGATGAGAGGCTGGAGGTACATGGGGCACACTAAATATGCCAATCTCTTCCCCAAACTATCAATAGCCAATGGGATGCCAGGGTTTGAAGTCAGGTCTCCCCTCCCCCAGCTTGTCAGTTCTGGGGTAATAACAGCACCAACATTAGTTGTTGGGCCATTCACCATCTTGGTAACTTTCCAAACAAAAATACCAACTCTCCTATTAGAAATGCGAAGTCCCTGGGGGGCGGCACTCTCTTTGCTGTCCTCTCTGCATCCCTGGACCTTAGGAATGCTTGGCACATACTAAGTGCTTGGTAAATGATTTCTGACTCCCTCCCTCAGAAGACCCGAGTTCATACACAGGTTCTGCCATCCACAATGAGAAGCCTTCCCGTCCCTGGGACTCCATTTATTCATCTGAAAACTGCACATTTCCAAGTTCTCTCAAGCTCAAGGAACAGATCATTCCAATTGCACCTCAGGTTCCCATAAAGCACTTCGCCAATATTCTCTCATTTGATCCCACAAATCAATGATACTAGGAAGTCTGGCTTGAGTGCTCCACGCTGATAGGGATGAGTTGGGTTATCTGGCATATAAAATGGGTTGGGGAGAGGGGAGTGAGGAAGCATCCTTGCTAACATTCAATGCTCCTTGGCTTTGCCACATATCAAGACTCTGGGTGTGCCGTGTAATTGCAAAGTACTGAAAACACCTGGGTGCGAATGTCCTCATCCTCTCTCGAAACTCCCACTAGTCCAGCCTAGTGACCCAACAGGATCTCCTTTCCAAACAAGATATTGGCACTAGCTGCCTTGTTTGTTGCTATTTTCAAATGTTACCTTCCTCTAGGTCAGGCACTCTATGATAGAAGAAAGAGATCCTGACTGGCGCCATATTGGTAAAGGGAAATGGGCTGGGAGACAGCTGAGGCATCACTTAGAGCTACTCCCTACAGTCAGGCCCAGGAAAGGAGCCCAGAGCTGACAGTGAGGGCTCCTCACCTGCTGTGTCCCAGCAACTCCAACACACAGAAAACTTGGGGTCAAAGATGAAGTTTTAAACAGCTGCTGAGCTGGGGACTGAGTGTAAGAGACCCAGACAAATTAATACAAAAACTAAGGTCCCTGAAGCAGGGGGCACCAAGGTCATTAGTAGGAATATGGGTAGATGTTTATTAGTGACTACCGCAGAATGCTGGCATTGACATTCCGGGACCCCACAGACCTTCTGCACCTTTGGGGAGACATTCTGTCTCCTCCCTAGAACCCTGGCTACAGCCTCTATTCCCCTCGCTGGGTGCTCTCCTGAGTACATGATGACCTGCTGAGAGTGTACACACACCTGACTCTCTCTACCACCCCTTGCAGAAGCAGATGCCCACTGGGCAGGTGGGATGCTCACTAAGCAGCTGAACTTGACTGATGGGCAGAGTAAGGGTCTCCCCATCCTGGCAACCCGCTCTTGTGGCACGCCACCAAACAAAATCACCATCAAACTGGAGATGATGTGTGAGTCAATGGCAGGAAAATGGGAACCATTCCCAAAAGCAAAGAAAGGGAAGGGGAGGGAAGCATCCAAGAGATGAGTCACTGTACTTACAACTTTCAGCCTGATAGTCTGGGACAAACTGCTCATCATTGTCAGGTACCTGAGCTGAAGAAAGAAAAAAAAAAGAAAAGAAAAGAAAAAAAATGAGCCAAACGACCAAAGCATAATGGCAAACAAGGTCAGCGAGGGGTGGGGAGGGGCAGGGAAGCCCAGCTATGGCCTTGGCATTGACACTGTCAGGAGGTATGGGTGGGCCTAGACCCAAGGAGGGGACCCTCAGACAGCCTAGAATCCTGGAGGTCACTTCTCAGGCTCAGAACTCAGGGGGGAACACCCTCACTCTACCTGTAGGTACACATTCCCCAGGGCTTTTGGATCCCACCCATGGGGCAATCTGTCTCTTTCAGTGTCTTACTTGGGCAAAGTCAGCTGTTAGGAATACAGGCTGCCCCTAAAGGCTGCTGGCCCACAGATGCTCAAAGACTGATTCACATGTGAAATAAAAAGCCCCATCTATCTACAGGAGATTACCAACTTCATCCTGTCCCCCACGTCTCTTCTGCCCACAGTTTGCCAGGCTCTAACAGAAATACTGAGAGCAGCCTGTGTGGGTTCAAATTCCGTCCATGCTAGGGAGAGGACAAGGAGGAATGCTGCGGATCAGGGACTGGTCAATAATAGTAATAATGAGGACAGTAACTAGTATCTTTACATAGTACCAACTGCATGCAGGCAATGTGCTTTAAAATACAATCTCATGTGCTCTGTGCCCTGACTCTTCCCAGGTATCCATCAGCTCCTAAGCCATTGTTTTCTCTGCCCTGGAAATGCTTCAGCTCTGCCACAGAAAGCCAAATTAAGCCTCAATTCCTCAAGGAGAGGAGACTCATTTACCTACTGCCTCCGCCTCCCACCAGAGGTCAAGAAGTTTCACCAAACAAAATACCCACAGACTGCTCGGACCTCTTCACAGTCGACTGGGTCTCCACCGAGATTCGTTTTCAAGATTAAATAACAGTGATCACATCCCAAGCCATCCTGTCCTCGAAAACATGTCAAGAACTTAAAGCCTCCCCCTCCCCACCCCAACTGCTACCTTCTCAGAACACCTCCCATGAGCAGACAGCTTAAGGGATCTGTTATCTGGGCATGGACCCAGCTGTCCAATTTTCTTTGCTTTCCTAGGATGGAGAATTGGGTCCGAGAAGTTGGTTCAAGTGATGTTTAGCTATGTGGGCTCTTATTGCACAGCTTAAAAATGGGCTTTTTTCCGGAACCAGATCCTCCATTGGATGAGACTTCATCCAAATTTCTTGATATTTGGTAAATAATGGCAAGCTGGACTTAAAATAAAAAAGAGCTGGATTCAAACTCAGCTCAAAAACTTACAAGCCGTGTGACCGTGGGCAAACCACCCAAGAAGAGAGGTCTGGACTACATACGGGATAGAGAAAGCATTTACTAAGTGTCCACCACATGCTACGCATCATGTTAAAAGCTGAGTAAACAGGCAAACCCCCTCCCCTCAAAAAACTTCCATTCCAATGGGAAAAGATGACAGATAATGGATCAGGGAAGAGGAAAGAATGCCCAGAAATGGGCAAAGCTAGTGGCAAAGAGGTGGACATGTGCAGAAGAATGTGACTAGTTAGGAGTAAAATAATCACAAAATGATTCTCTGGGCTAAGAACTAGATTGTCAAGAAGGCAGGCCTCAGGTGGAGCCATCTCCAAAGAAGGAAGGCTGATGGGAAAGGGTTAGGGGAGTCTGGAGAGGGAAGTATGCCAAGAGTAGCCTTGAAGGTCCCTTGCAGCTCCAGGTCTGCTATCCTCCACGGTCCCTCTGCTTGGAGGAGAAAGAATGGATGCTTGCTTCCTAACACATATATCCACTTAATGATTAATTGTCTCTTCTACCATCTCAGACTCAGATTGTCTAAAACATCCCTTCCACATAAAATTAACCCAATGAGGGCTTCTCTGTAAGTCACTATCCCCGTATCCCTGCCCAATTAAGCAGCTTGTCATGAGATTTTGTGTTTTTCCCTCTCTGTGCCAACAATGGGACATGGCCCAATCTGACAATGCCTACATCCAACAAAGCCAAGGGCATCTCCTCCTGAATTATCCTTGAAAGTCAGGGTTGCCATTCCTGTTTAGCATCATTCTCAGTTCCTCAAAATATTTCAAACTAGAAACCAAGGGATTCTCATCCACTGGAGAGCAGCTAAACCAACCATGCTACAGGAATATGGCACACTATTTCTTACTGTGCTTGAAGGAATGGCCAGTGTGACAAATACAGGGGAGCCTTGAGAGATCTCCATGAACTGATCCTTAATGAAGTAAGTAAAACCAAGAAAACAACAGATACCACAATTAGAATGGGGTGAACAGAAAAACAAAAACAAAAACATTGTCCATCCCCGCTGCCTCAAAAAAAGAAGAAAAGTAAAACATGAATGCTGTAAAAATTGTGAAGAAAAAGGCTGGCGGCACAGAGTTGTGGAAGATCCCCTGCTTTGCTAAGGTGGGAGGTCTACAGGGCTTGTACATTGATTGAATGTATTTTCAGACTTTTTCAACATATTGATCAATTATACTGATTTTTTCCTCTTCTTTTTCTGCCTTTAAAAAATATTACTTGTGATGTGGGATGGCTCTCCAGGAGGAAGATGAGAAAGAAGGAATATGGTAATGTTAAAAATACATCAATAAAATCTGATTTTAAAATGTGTAGCTCTCCCCCCCATTAGCTAGATTTATGAATTATGAATGGGGCATTAAAAATCACACCCCAAACGTAAGTAGTGTTTTTAATAACGATACAGCAACACCTCATCAAGGAGAGTCAGACGGGGACTTTATCTCTCTCCATCATCGCTTGAGTCTCAGAGCATCTCTGATAAGGACTAAGACAGTCATCTGGAGCAGCTCCACCCCCAGCCTCACTTTATAACAGGCGGCATTAAAGGAACCTGGTAAACATGCAACACCCCTCTACAAGAAGAGTCAGAAATGTCCAGTGAGTAAGAGATTGAGAATTCTCATATGGGAGACCACATGCCTCAGTACATACACCATCCTTTGGGGGGACATCTGCAATATTGTACGCAAAGTATCTGAACGTTGGTGTGTGGGTGTGCTGGGGGACCGGGCAGGCATGTACACGTGAGCCAGGAAAGAGGTGTGTGGAGGACTGACAGAAATTAGGGACCTGGGGGGAAAATCGAGTCTAAGCCTGGAATTCTATCCTCCCATTCACGTCCTCAGATAATAGCTGCTTACGCCCGTTTGTAAAAGGAGTAAGGAGAATTGATGGTGGCGTACTGACTCTTTTTTTGAAGGCACCAAATAAATAGGCCTCACACTTACGCCTGAGCACATTACAGAAATCTAACAAAAAAAATATGACTCACATTTTCACAGGAGCTAATCTTAAGAAAGTGAACACAGCAAGGGAACCAGCACTCTCCTTAAATAGACGAGGGCTGTGTGTGTGTGTGTCTGTCTGTCTGTCCGTCTGTCTCCAGTTCTGAGAGAAATGAGAAGGAAGCACTTAATCAAAAACATAACTTGGATTCAAGCAAGGAAAATGTGATAAGTCTGGGGGCCAAGAAAGCACGAACTTCCTTCCCACTCTTCAATGGGTCCCAGACTGCGCTCCTCTGCCAGGTCTTTGGCTTTGTCCAATGAGACCAGTAAGACCTGGAAGCCGACGCAGGCCAGGCAGCATCGGGGAGTGGACGCCAGACGGACCTTGCAATCTTCCGATGGGAATGTGCTCAAGATCCCATAGAAGATGAAAATGTGTCCCCTCACATCTTAATTAAGGCAAAGGGGAAAAAGCTAGACCAAAAGACCAATAAAAGGTTTTCAAGGAGACGGAGCCTGTGGATTTGATTGGTAAATCTGAGCTCGGCTGCTCTACCGGTGCGTTCCACAGCAAGAGACAAGTAGCCACCCAGTCTCAGAACCTCTTCCTTGAAATGGTCACAATGGGCACTCTCAGGCATTTGCTTCAGCCTCAATGATTATTATTACCAAAAGCCAATACATGCCCCCCCACTTCAGCATTATGTGGGGAGGGGGGAGGAACATGTGGAAACATTCATTAGAATTTGCATACCACAGAAGCAGCCGCAAAGCCCCCTCTGCAATAACGCTTCCTTAATGAATGTCCCCTTGCAAAAAGAAAAGCAAAACCCAACAGTTATGTGAAGCATGATCTGTCTGTTTCCAAATGGGATTGAAATTAGTGCTTAAGAAAAAGTTGGCATTTAAGTGTCTTACACAATCAGCTGTTTATCATCAAAGAATAAGAGCCTGCTTTTCTTTTTGAAGTAGGAACCCATGGATTTTTTTTTTTCCTTTTTGAAGGGGCAAGGGGCACGATCCCCAAACTTCACAGCCCCCCGCCCTGCTCCAAAAGTGCACAGTGGCCAAGGGGTTAATGTTTAATTAAAACCAGCTCCCAGCACTGAAACAATGACCCGGAGCCAAACAAGGCAGAAGATGTATGAGTCATTCTTTCTGTAGTGAATGAGACAGCTGATCTCCCAACCATTCCTCAAGACAAGCAGTCAGGCCTGGAGGCCGCTCTCCATTCACAAAAACCCAGCCAGGCCAGGCTCAGCCATGTGGGCCAGCCGCAAGCGTCTCCTGTCACACCCTGCCAGAGGGCCGCAGTCAGGAAACTTGAACTCTGGGCAGTAGAAACACCCCAGGCTGACTGCTTTGTCTCCCCACGAAGCCCAGACCAGTCCAGGAAGGAACACAGGGGCAAGAAGGGAGCAGGGGGAAAATTCAGAGGTTTAACCCCTTCTGTCCAGAGCCAGCTCCATCCAGGAACCCAGACTCCTAGAGGCCCAGGTGGCCAGGAGGGTGGCCTGCCTGCGAAGGGGACAAGCTCCTTCTGCAGGCCAGTTCCACGCAGGGTAGCCTCCTCCACACACTGGGACAATGGGACTGAACCCGGCGATGGAAGATGTCAGGCTGGGGGAGGAACTTTTCTCCATAAACTCCATCATGAAACCCATGAACAATCATCCCCTCCTCAGCCCCGAGGCTTTGGCTCATCCCCAAATCGAGCCTGGGCCATGGAACAAAATCGTCATGAGTCCCCTAAGCCTGGTTCAGGGCTACATCCGCTGGTAACATTTTAAAGGACTGCACAAAAACACAAGCATTAATTAATGCTCTAGCGTAAACACGGGGAGGAAGACAAAAGGGAAGCAGCTTCCCCCACTAGAGGAGCTTTAAGGCTCCTTAAACACATCCCTTCTTTCTACGCCCAGCCCTGGGTCTCAAAACAAGCTCCACTCTCATCTTCAAGCTGATCTGCTGTGACTTGTAAAGGCAACGGGGCTTAAGCTGAAAGAAGGCCCAGAGGTCTCTTCCTGCCTTCTCTTCTCCCTGACGCCCCCTCCCACTTTTAAAAACTCTGTTAGTAACGCTGCGAGACTTTACCTATCTTCCTATCAAAAAGCATCCATATATATTATATACATAATAGACACACACACACACACACACACACACACACACACACACACACACACTTCTTCTCAATGGCCCGCAAGGACAATCAAGGAGGTCCAGCAGCCTTGGATCCGAATAGGTCCAGTTTCATTGCCTCTGTCTATTCTTTCGGAAGCATCTCAATCCCAGGAAATAGCCTGCTGGGATGCTCCTAAGGCCCTGGAGCTGGAAGGCACCTCCTCTCCCAGGCTAGCCTAACACAGCAAGCCCCTGACTTGCGTGATGCCAAAATGGAAAATGTCTCCAATGAGTCAAAGGATGTCTCTGAATTCTAGAAAATCTCCACTCAAAGTGAAACCTCTTTTGTTCCATACCAAGGAAACACAATCACTCAGGTATCTGGATGATTTTTTTTCTTAACTATACAAAATGCTAGGTTTTTTTTTTTTAATTGTAAGGCATTTCTTTCTTACTGTGACATGTATAAACAACACACACTCATCAGCTCAATTCTTGGTTTGATTGAAATTACAATGGTGTCATTTTGAACACCATGTAAATCCAGATGGATGCCATCTTCGGACTTCTATGTCAAGAGTACATAGAATTATTTCTTGCTTTTGTTTTAATATCACCAACTCATTCCTGGATACAAATTCAGGAACAAGTATAAAGTCTTAGGAACAGAACCTGAATGTTCAATGCCAGACTGACTCATTTAGTGAAGGGGCACGTAAAACAAAAATGTAAAATCAGCTCAAGGCGTGGCCCATGACCCATGGCCCCCGGTCCATGGACCTCCTTTGCATGGGAGTCATCCTTAGTGAGGCTAGAGGAGTTAAAGAAGTTATAGTGCCTGATGGGCAAGAAAGTCGCCTTGGGAAAGAATTCTACCCAAGTTCTCCATTCATATTAGAGAAGTCTTTTCACTACCCCCCTCCCCGCCCCCCGCCCCGTTCTAGTGCCAAAAGGGCGTTTGTGAGTCACCCCACTAAGCGTCAATGAGCTGTACTTCATGGGGCTTTAAAATCTTTTTTTTCCTCCTCAGGTTGACCTCAGGTGATGAAATCTGTACACAAATTTCTAGTGAATGCCGTACTTTGTTCAAACCCCGTCGGTCATGTTTCCTCAGGTCCCTGCCCCCTGCACACTGCTCCAGATCCCTGCACATTTACCTGGCATCAGCGACAACATGACCAAGGTCAAGAAACCAGTTTCTCCCCACCCTCTAGATCTGTTCCAAAATCAAGGGATTTCACCAAGACAGACTGACATGACACAGAGTTAATATTTGAACCAATTACTTCAAGTCACTGAATAACTGCCATCTGCCAACTGCAATCTAATATCAAAATACACACAATCAATAAAAGCATTTTGCATATGAAAATGCCAAGAGGAAACAGCAGTGGCACAAATAGAACACTGGTACAAGGGGGTGGGGGGGTTAGAATCATTGTCATCTGCCACTTGCTGTGGAGAACTTGATGACCCATCTTCTCCTCCAGGACTGCACAAGACCTTTCACAAATCTGCTATCCGGAGATTTTTACAAGGAGATTTTTCAGTTTCGAGTCATGGAAGTAGTACCAGTCTAGAATTGCCCTACCCTAAAATATTCTAGTCTGCTTACTTAAAAGAGGAAGTGAATTTTTATAAAATCCCCATGGGTTTGAAATATTCTCCCCACCTTTAAATAACATATAGTTAGTTGCTTCAATCTTCCCTATATCAACTACATAATTAGTAAATCATTTTAATTACCACAATGACCAATTTATAAACAGACTGTACTCTGCATTTCACTTATAAAAATTCTTACAGGAAATAGCAAATAAAAGTTTGCAAGGCTAAAGAAGGCAAAAGCCTTCAGAGGACTTTCTTCCAGTTATGCTTTTATGTCAGTGATTCTTTATGAATAATTTGCTGCAGCTATGTTTAATAAATAGATTTTCTAACCTGATAACTACCCCCACAGTGTTCTCTCAGCTTGAGGGAGAAGAAGCCTGGTTAGTTGCCAAAGATCTTTATATATTTTTTTAAGAAGGTCAAGATGGCTCGAGACTTTCTTGGTCACTTTCCTAACTACAGAGCATCATGAAAAGAAATATGTAAACATGAAAAAGTCAGCCAATTTGGCAAAGTCCAGAAGGACATAAATGGATAAATCCACCCTTGGATAAACACGATGAATTAGAAGATCTGTTCTTGGCTAGAACAGCCCAGACAGTCAAGTAAGTGAAGCTAGCGTATGCCATCCTGACACCATCATATGGCAAATATGCCTGCACACCCACAAACTTGCATTCAGCTGTTAATATAAAGAAATAATAGAAAAGGTGAACCAGATAAGCAAATAATGAAGAAATAAATCGTCATCATTGAAGGATAATTAAACTCCTCTTTCAAAGCAGCTCATCAACTCTTGTAGCTTTATTAAGACATAAGAAGGAGTGATACAGTTCACCTAAAAATAAGAGAATGTCCTTATTTTGAAAAAAAATAAATAAAGCAAGACAGGCATGAGGGTCAAGGAGTCTGTCAGCACAGCAGACCTAAAGTACCAGGATGGGAGGATTTCTTTACCAGAGATCTCCCGGTATTCATAAAGGTGTTAGGATTCACAGCACAAATATTCATCCTTTCAGAATTAAAATGTTTCTGCATAAAACCCCATTTTATTTCAAAAATAGCAACCATACCCTCAGCCTGGGCTTATAGAGCTGGGTATTTTTTTTTTAATTCCTGGGTAAGAATTTATAGAACCAACTTTAAGAGCATAAGGGAAAACTTGGATGGATCATTCAAATCACTCATTCATTTAGCCACAGGAAACAAGCTTAAAACTATAAAAATGCACCAAAGCTGATTATATATCTATAAAAATATTTATAAGTCAATTATAGATGCCACATTTTTTAAATTCCAGGAACAGGGTTGCTATGCACACCCAAAAATCTGCCAGCAATTATTTTTACTTGGAATCAATGAGCATTAAACACTGTAAGAAGTCACAAAATGTTCCAACTCAATGAAGAGAATATTCAGTTATAATGCATACACCAATAAATTATCTCATAGATTTGATAAGTATTCTGATACATTTTCAATTTTACAAAACCAGTAGCTAGAGGTCAATAACATAGTATCAAGTCAAAAGAGAAAAAGAAAAGTCACCTCTTGGTCTATGGGTGACGGGTGATGCATTATAAGAAATTCTATTTTCAGTGACCATCCAAATGACGCTTCTAAACCCCCATCTCCTTTATTAGTGTCTCAATCCCCTTTGCTACAAGATGGTGAAGAGATTTAGGGGTGCAAACATTTACAAAAATAGCTAAAGCAAATATTCAAGCTTGGAGAATTGAAATGTCACCAAAACAAAGAAACTCACTTTACATGCTTCCAGCAACTTGACCAGGCAGAACTCTCAGGGGGGAAAAATGCCCTCTGTCTCAAAGCAGTTTAGAGTAAGAAAGCCTGAGCCCGACTCCCTTAGAAAATCTCACCCAGCCAACGGCACAATTTGCAATAAGATGGGCTTGAGTTGAGAGAACACTGAAACTCTAACTTTTCCCCTCAAGTTCTGGAAGAAAATCCATTGCTACAGGACAACACAAGCCACTTCTATCTATGCCTTATGCTCATCAGATAAAACGCCAAAGGATTTTTCCCCCTCCCCAAAGAAAACAAACACCCTTCAACAGCAGGAACTTCTATACTTTTACAGAAACACTATCTCACTGTCCCTATGAAATACAGCCAGCATCACCCAGTGAAGGAGAGATTCCAAAGGATCCCAATATTGCTTCACCTAATCAAAATTAAAAGGAAAATGCCTCTAAAAGTCTCCTTGTCTTCCAAGGGGAATTCCAAGAAAGGTACTAGCCAAGCCCCGTTCCCATTCAACACTTGCTTGCCTGATGTACAGTAAGGAAGGAGAAGGTAGGTATAGAAAAGCCCGACTCAGCTCCCCAAGGCTTCCTCAGCAAGCCCTTCATAGCTGATGCACTCGATACACACCCAAGCCTCTGTGTTGGGCACAAGGTGGGAAGAAGACACTCGCACTCAAATCTTGAAGCATCCCGTCCCGATGAACCCAGAGCCACTAATTTCTGCCATCAGAAAAAGTACTCCAAGAGGACAACGGGGAACTAAGTGTGCGCTGCCGCCGCTTGGCTTCAGAGAAAACAGCCAGCCCCGAGCTGGCTCGATGAGGTCTCCTGAGGTACAATCATATAAACCTGATCAATTGCAATTAAAATCTGAGTCGAGGCTCCGAACTGGAAGTCTTGGTGCATTAGTTCTTGCCCAAAACAGATGTGACTGGGAGCTGGAAGCAGTTTCTCCTGGTAATTTGTGAGGACACAGGCTAGAGCAGCCCCAGAGTCCCCAAAGACAAACTCATCAGAAGCTCTAATGTATGCATGACACATGAGGTGGCTCTTTTAGAGCTCAATTAATTGGTCTGAACATTAAGACAGCAAGTTCAGGACTTTTTTTTTCCTCTGGAGTTTCATTCCTCCCTCCCCCCCCACCCCCAGCCTTTTTACAAGCATTTCCCCCCTTACCTTCTGCAAGCCATGTTTCCTGTAATTGGCTCAGATCTTGAAAGAGTTCTGGAAAAAAAAAATGTGGAGACATAAAATAATATGGCAATTCAACCTTTAATCTTATCCTTCATGAAATGAAAATGTTATCTGATTTTTTTTCTCTGACACATATATAATATATATGGAAATACTATTAAAGGAAATCTCTTAGAAAGGGGAATTGTTTCTCATTTTGATCATACCAATATCTGATATTTGCTTTGTAGGGACAGGGGTGGGGGCATCTACTCAAGCCATTAATCCTTGTATAAAAACCCAAATCCTTGAATGCATCCAGCATCCATCCCCAACACAGACAGACCATCACCAGGGACTGCCCAGGCCACCCTTTCTTTCTTCCTCTCTTGTAATATACACCTTTCAATCAATCAATCTCTCTCACAGAGAATGTAGAGGAAAAAACAGGGGGGATGGAAAAAACATTTCATATATCAATCCTTGTGGTTTCAGAGAGACTTGGTCCTTGTCAAGATGAGAGGCGATAGGAATGCCTTTTCTACAAAGGACCGCTATGCTAGAGGCTAGCTCTGGGTAGCAACTGGCTCGGAGATGGAGCATCACTCCCTGGCACACTGGTCACCATATCTACAAGTTTTGATTCAACTGTCAGGAGTCTGTCAAGGGATCATAATCAGAAGGAAATTTATTTATTTATTTCCAACGTCTATTAAAATTAGGAGAGAAATATCAACTTGGCATTTCTCTAAGAATTAAAAAAAAAATCCAAAGTAGACTGTACTCTGAATGGCTTACTTGGCTTGATGCAAGAGGGTATTTTGAGAAACTTTGGAACTCAAAATCCTAACTTCAGTCAGCCAAGAATAGCGAACTTTTCCTAAGTAGCTGTGGGGAGTAGAACAAGCCAGCAGCAGAGATTTCCTATGAGGTGATTCACCTGGAGGAAAAGTTTGCCTTTCAATTCATATTCTTACAATTGCAGGAGAGAGGCTAAAGAGTTAATGCTTAGCCTCTGCCCCCTGGGGGCCCAAGGAAGCTTCAGTGACATAAATTAACATCGACTAAAGACTCAAATAAGTTTTATTGGGAACTCAAATTTCCAAAACCAATCTAATGACCTAAGAACTTGGTCAGCTTTCAGTGTCTTTATGTATTTTTTAAACTTCATCAAGGTATATGTAAAAGGTTTGAGAACCTCTACGCTGTTCCACATTAACCATATTTTAAATAATTTCTCATGAGTGGGCATGAAAACGTGTCAACATCTGAATGACCTCTCATTGGCTTCTATAACTGAGTTGGACATCTTCAGAGTTTCTCTCTTTCTCTTCACAGTTTTATTGATACACCATATGGGATATAATAATGAAACAGCCATTGCTCGAGAGAAGGATGGATGAGTCAGGGAGGGATGGCACGTTGAACTCTACATTTTGCTTTTTGATTAATCTCTGACACAACCAGGAAAAAGTACTGAAGTGCAGATCAGCACAGTATGCAAAGGGCTCCAAGTAACAAAGTCATATTATTCTGGGCCAAAAGAGTTTCTCTCTCTCTCTCTCTCTCTCGCTCTCTCTCTCTCTCTCTCTCTCTCTTGCTCACAAATGTTTTTGGGGAGGGGTAGGTTTTTGGTTTGTTTCTTACAAGGAAACATAAAGACAGGTCTGCTTTTTTTTTTTTTTTTTTTTTGGGGGAGGGGGGTAATCAGAATAAGACAAAACCTCACCTTCTGAGTCATGAGCCAGGTCTCTGTTAATGAATTTTCTTTTCCTGACATTTGCTGGTTTTTCATTACAGCTTCTCCCACGCTGACTCTACAAATGGGAAAGATTAAATACTTTAATTTTTTTTTTTTTGGAACCTGATTGTCACATGCAAAAGTCACTTGTTAAACCGAGGGGGGTGACAAGTCTACTGGGCCCTCTCTCCCTCTCCTGCCAAGGGACCCCCTTTGGAATCCTCCTTTCCTGGATCCAGCTGACAGCCACAGCTGATGATGGGCTTTCTTTGGACAGCCGAGCCAGCGAAGACTGAGGCTGCTGCCGCGGCTCCGGCTGCTGCCGTCCCACTGCTTTTTATCCTGAAGCCTCTTGATGGAGAGAGATGCCTATGGAAGGCTCCCTACCCAGCATCCAACCAAGGGGAAGACATGCATTTAGCAGTCAGCTGGGCTGGGCTGAACTATATCCATTTTTCCTCTATCTATTTTAAAGGGCGGTGAATGCAAGAGAAATTATTTGATCTCCATGCCCCCCCCCCCCCCTCACAAACACACGCAAAGCAAAAACAAAATCCTGATAACAGAAAGTGTCAACACCGGTCTCAACTTCATTCTGTTCAACGTGGCAGACAAACCCAGCCAGAACTTTGACTGCAGCTGCTGCCTTCCTCCTCCTCCTCCTCCTCCTCCTCCTCCTCCTCCTCCTCCTCCTCCTCCTCCTCCTCCTCCTCCTCCTCCTCTCATCGTGTGCACTTTAACTATCCAAAAAGAAGCCTTAAAAATAAAACGATGCCTTATCCCAGTCCCTGGAAGGAGGTACGCTCATTCTGAAGCCTCGGCTCCTACGAGGAGAGTCGCCCTGCAGAGGCGAGCCAGCGAGCGATGGAGCAGGGACGAGCCCAGCAACTCCCTCCCGGCGCCCCCTCCCCCCGCGCAGCCCTCCCCCCTCCCGAGGAGAAAGAAGTCGGAGTCAAGTTTATAAACAGCCACTCGGGCGCTGCTCACTCACGTTGCTGACCAAGTAAGGCACTTGCTGGTCATAGAAGCCGTCCATCCCGAGGCGGCGGCCGGGGCCGGGGCCGGGCTGGGGCTGGGGCCGGGCCGGGCTGGGGCTGCTCGGGCTACGCGGAGCTGCAGAGCGCTCTCCCTTCAGAGCATCGGGGAGGAGGTTTCCTAGCGATCCGGGCGGCTCGCGACCTAGAAAGGGGCGCAAGGAGGCTTAGAGGTTCCGGCGAAGCCCGTGAATGAAGCGCCGGGATTTGCATAGCTAATTACCCGGCTCCAGCCCCATTCACAAAACGCACCCTCCCCGCGCAGCCTCCTTCACCTGGAGCCCCCGCCCGCCCCAGCCCAGCTCGCTACTTTGTAGCAGCCGCGACCGGCAGCCCGAGCCCAGACAAAGCTCCCGGGCCGGGCCCTGGGCGCTGCGCTCCGGGGGGCCGCCCGTGGTCCCTGGGCCGGGGGCCCGGCCGTGCGCCCCCCTCGGTGTGGCCAGCCTCGTAATGGCGATCAACAGGAGTTGCTTTGCACCTAACGGGAGGCAGGAGAGGCGGCCCGATCTGGCCACCCCCCTTTGCACCCCCGACCGCCCCGGGGCCTGGAGAGACGCGCAAAGTTGTGGGCGAGACCCACCTGAAGGCCGTGCCAGGCGCTGGGCTGCCAACACTCCCCTCCCAATTTAATCCAAACATGAATCCTTGCCCAGCACCTCCCCCTCGGAAGCCGAGAGCGCCTCTGCCAGAGCTGGCTTTGGCGGTTCTTCCCCCACTTCTCCTCCAGGGGCCTCCGAGCCAAACTGATGGATCCCTGCCTCCCATTGGCTCTCGGGCTCTTTCACCAGATCAGATTTCGGGCTGTCAATCAGGCGGCGCTCCCCGGCCTGCTCCCGGCTCGCTGGCTCTCTAGCCCTCGCCCTCTCCCCCGACCCGGCCCAGGTTCTTCCTGATGTGCCCGGGCAGAGGCCGCCCCAGGGGGCCGCCCGGCCTCGGCTGCCTTCCTCCAGAGCTTCCCGGACCGGGGCCCCCTGCCATCTCCCTCTTTCCTTGCCATCTTCCGCGACCCGACTCTGGACTCAGTTTCTCACCAGTTTTGGGTTTTTTTGGCTTTACTGTCTAGCACGAAGCGTGCGCCCTAGCTTGTTTGTGCAGAGTTGATTGGGTGGTGTATCTATCCCCCAACAGATTGTGAGTTCCTTGAAGGTAGGGGTTGTTTTTGCCCGATGCTGGCATAGCGTTTGGCACATCGAAGGCGCTTAATAAAAGCTTGTTGTGACGGGGACTCAGGCGCTCCTGCACGTTCGAATCTGGGCCTTTGGTTTGCTCCTCTGGTTGCAGACATCATTCCCTGCATCCCTCTGACTCGGTGGCTGGTTCCTACTGGGAGGGACCCAGAGCAGCCTTCTCAAAGTGTGGGCCACGAGCGAGGCAGAGGAGTGCCTGCGGAGGGAGACCCGGCAGGGCCGAAGGAGCTTGGACAACTTGGGGTGACGGGGAGTTGGGGAACTGGAGAAGGAAACAAGAAGGGTGCGGGGCAAAGGAAGTGTGGAGGACCGGCTACCTCCCACCCTGGGGGCTAAAACACGCATCTGGAGGAGGGGCTAGAGGGGGTGGGATCCCCGCACAACCTGCCCATTTCCTGCGCTTTGTTATGGATACTCCAGGGGGAGGGGGCACCTCCAGAGAACTCCTGGGAGGGGCACAGGGAGGGTGGAGGAGGAAGGTCGGCCAGACCTAAGCCGGGCACCCTCTCCTCCCGGTCCGCAGGGTCGCCCCCTCCAGCACCTCCAGTCCCAAAGTTTGCTTCCGGGGGCGGGGAGACTGGGGGGCTTCCCCCACCCCCAGCAGACCCATTCTGCCTTAGGACAAAGGCAGCACCGGACCCCTAAGCCGTCGGGGCCAGACGCCCATCGGAGGCGCTCGCAAGCTGCGCGTCCGAGCTCTGGAGCCAGGAGGCCCAGGGGCTGGAGCGAGGGAAGGACGCCGGGAAAGGAGAGCTGGGCCGGTTTCCCAGGAAACCCGGGGGAGGGGGCTGCTCCGGACCTCCCCGCCGCGCGCCGTGCCCCCATTGGCCGCCTCCAGAGGAGGCGGGGCAGACCCATTCACAAAAAATCCCGGTCCGGCGAGGTCACGTGCCTCGGGGAGGGGGGCGGGTCACGACTAAGCTTAAGTCTTCCCAGGCTCCGGAGTGAGCCCCCTTCCCCGCCCCCCAGCTCCTCGCTGGCGGCCACTCGGCCCCCTGGAGAGTGGGGGGAAGATCTTACCCCGGAAAGGACTGGGGGCGGGGGCAGGGGGTAAGAAGTTGTCTACACTGCCTGTAACTGCTCCCTGCTGGAGCGCGCACGGTCCTGCCCCCTTGGCAGTATCGTCGCCCCCATTCATCTTGGTGCGGGGGTCCTCGGGGTGCAGGGGTCCCCGGGGTGCAGGGGTCCCCGGGTGCAGGGGTCCTCGGGGTGCAGGGGTCCCCGGGGTGCGGGGGTCCCCGGGATGCGGGGGTCCCCGGGGTGCGGGGGTCCCCGGGGTGCGGGGGTCCTCGGGGTGCGGGGGTCCCCGGGGTGCGGGGGTCCCCGGGATGCAGGGGTCCCCGGGGTGCGGGGGTCCCCGGGGTGCGGGGGTCCCCGGGGTGCGGGGGTCCCCGGGTGCAGGGGTCCCCGGGTGCGGGGGTCCCCGGGTGCAGGGGTCCCCGGGGTGCGGGGGTCCCCGGGTGCAGGGAAGCAGAGTCCCGAGGGGGCCTGTCCCCGGTGCATTTGGCCCCACCCGGCCGGCCTGGGTGCCGTCTTGTCTCCGGCTCTGCCCCTCCCGCTAGTAGCCCCGGAGCCGGCGCTGCAGGAGCCTGGCCCCGAAGGGGACCGAGACGCCCGGGGCCGGAGCCCTTCCGAAGGCCAAGGCTGCTCTTCAGAAAGCGTTGCCCTTGTGAGAAAGGCCGGGAGGCAGCTGGCCGGGCCGCGGAGGACCGCGAGCCCGGCCCAGAGTTTCCACTTCTGGAAACGAGTCTTGAAGAACTGAGCTCAGCAGATGCCCGGCCTTGGGAAGGGGAATTTTCCGTTGGGCAGGCTTGCAGTCGCAGTGGCCGTGCAAAGGCTGATTTGCCTGGGTTTTAAAGTCACATTTGGGTTGAGAAATACTGGAAAGAAGACACTTGGGGAGGGAAGAAAAATAGCAGAGAAGGGCCATGGCTGGACTCGGAGTCCTCGGCATCCTTCAGGCTCCAAGGAATCCCGGCAGGACTTCGAGCTGTCCCTTCCCACAGGAGATGGACTTTCTTTGCTATTGCTTTCTGTTGTACTAATGGCTTTGCCATCTTGGACCTGCTGGTACCAGATCATCTCAGGGACTCCACAGGAAGCCATATGGCGTTAGCCAAAAAAAGAGAGAGAGAGAATGCGGAGATTTTTTTTTTTAAATTGTAAGCCGTGTTATCTGAATTATTTTTAATGACTGATGAAAATAAAATACCCACTATTTTGTTCAAAATGATCAACACATGAAGTCAAGAATTTTAATTTTGAAACAAAGTAATTGGCTCAGACAAACTTAGTTGATTTGGTTTAGCTCTTACAGAAACCTGTGAAAGGCTGATTTTAGGGAGACATGGTGTGGCCCAAGGCTCAGGGTCCCTGGCAAGGGGGGGGTCAGTGTATGTGTGTATGGGGGGGTGTCAGTATGTGTGCATGTGTGTGAATGGCTGTGCGCCCCTGTCTGCCCTCCTACTGATTGAGAAAGTACTTCCCGTCAGAGATTCTGTTCTGACCTATCAATAAGGCAAGTGTTCCAGGCCTCTGACCCAAGGAGCCTGTGAAGTTATTTCAAAACAGACAGAGCTCATTTGAAGCAAGAGCAATGACAATTATTCAGAGACATTATACAAAATTGTTCTTCTAAATGTGGAAAATTCAATTCTACAAATATTAGGGAATTATCTGTTATTTTCTAGGCACTACTGATGGACAAAACCATGGAACAAAAAGCGGTATGATCCAGAGCCTAAGGACCTGGGTTCAAATCCCCCCCTCTGACATTTGTTAAACAAGCAACTTAGCCTGGCTTTTGGAAAAATCAGTCTCATTTTTCTTCAAACAGAAAATCCTAAGAGGGAGGTAGGCAGATGTCCTCTGAGACTTCCTCCAGCTCTAGGGGTGAGATCAAGGAGATGATGCTTCAGTCATGCAGTAAGCAAGGTGAACACGTTGCTTTAAAAAGTACATTTTGGGGAAATAAATATATCATACAAGTAACATGAAAAAATACATTTCACCAAGTTTCGTATTGGAAAGAGCAGACCTGCGTCTCTACATGCTCAGTGGTCAGAGAAGCCTCTCAGAAATGCTGCCCCATCGCAAGCAGAGTCAGGGCTCAGAAACAGACCTAAAGTTTATCGAAACTTGTCTCAGCTACATTCCATCAGTTCTACAAAAAAATCTGAGTGTTGGCATCAAGATGTTCTCCGGCCCTTCAGAAAGCACTTTTGCCCAAATACTCGTGATGAAAGCCCCTGTCCTGGAGTGATTGTATGACAGTCCCCAAATCACACTCACCAATGGTTATACAGTTAAGTTGTCTTGGATAGGGAAGCCAACAAGCATTTACTAAGCGAATTCTAGGGGCCAGGCATTGTGAGAAGGGAGGAGGATGGGAAACAATTGTAAAAACAAGTCTTTCTCTAAATCCACGGCGTAGCCTCCCATCTGGGGCTCATTTCCCATCTCCCATTCAGACCAGCAGGCCAGCTCCCAAGAAGGTAAATTCTTCCCTTGGGATTCTAGGAATAACCCTGAGGAACCAAGGTTTTCTGTTGCTCTGCTCTTGACCTCCTGTCTGGTGTGATCTTCCAGCATTGATGAACCAAAGTGATACCAAGGACAGAAGGGAACAGACATTTATGAAATGCTCACTATGTGCCAGGCACTCTGCTAAACACTTACAGAGTTAAACAGTCAGTGTTCATTAGCTTTTAGAAAAGAATATTTACTAATGTGATAGAACAGTCAATACAATTTTTTTTAATTCTCTCAAAATGTATAAAACATTCTTATAAAACCATAAAGATGCCAGGAGAAAGAGAGCTCAAGTTTAGAATCAGGCAGCATGTGTGAAGGGGGATAAGGTAAAATAAATTTGGATAGGCCAACCAGAGCCAGGCTAAGAAAGCCTTGAAAATGTAAAACTAACAAGTTTGTGCTTTGTTACAGAAGAGATACAGGGCAAGTCCAGGCTGCGGAAGAGGGAGACGGTTGTGGCCAGATTGCTTTAAGAGGAGAATTTGTCCACTGGCTGTGGGGAGGGGAGAGACCAATGAATGAAGGCATGAATTTTAAATCATGAAAATAGAAGCCAGGAGTTCTGGTAGAAGACTGCCTGGACTAGGGTCATTGTCAGAGAGGAAAAGGACTGGAGACATTCTATGGCTGGATGAATGACAAAATTTGGCACCTGATCGGAGCTGGAGAAGTGCTCAGTGATAGGGTTCTACCACATGGCCTCAGAGGTCCTGAGGCGTGAGACGTATTCCATATCCAAACCTTGGAGAAGCATGAGTATGGTGTCAGCAGGCAACTCCTATAGCTGTCTACAACATACAAGATGCTCCTAAGGTTGAACTTTTGAAAGGCAGTCCCTTGTTCATGTCCTTTGAATGAGGTGGATGCAGCCCAGGAGGACTGACTTCTCCAGAGGGAAAGGAGACCACTCAAGGTCCCTAGGTCTTCCTGGCCACACTGCCTCACTAAAGAAAAGGTCCAACCTGCTCCTTAACATTCTCTCAGATTGCTTGGGGGGCCAACCTAGGTTTTCCTACATTCAGGCCTGATCAGGGTGGAAATGCTATTGTCTTGCCTACAAGGACTGTGTCCCCCAATTTATTGTTGTGCCTTCCCTCTTACATTAGGAGACACAGGGACCCCCTTCAAGTGGTGCCAGACCCAGAATTCCTGTCTCCCTCCTCCTCTTATGGTCCAGAGGATCAATGATGACCATGGTCAATGCTTCTTGCACAACCATCTCCCGTTGGGCATCTGGCTGTCACCCGGCATGATTGCTCCTTGGTTCTGCTTCCTAACCTCTGAGAGAGGACAGGGAGCTCCTAGCAAGTCTTTTTCATTCAATCCCTTTCCTGGTCTTATCGCCCAAGCGTAATCCAGACTCAGAGGTGATTCCCCAATAAATCCAACCTAACCTGCTTGTCTGCACATTATCTGGTGTTTATGTTGTACTTCAAGGCTTGCAAAGTCTCACTAGCCTTCAGCAAGGCTGATTAACTTGCACTACATCACACAGCATCTTAAAGATGGGAAAACCAAGGATGAGGATCAAGAGTCAAGTTACTTAGCCAGTTAGTGATTAAATGTCTGAGGTACTACATCGACTAAGGTCTTCCTTATTCCAAACCCACAGCCCTATCTGCTATACAATTAGGTGATATAATGTTGCTTTTCAGCAGTGTCCAACTCATTGTGATCCCATCTGGGATTTTCTTGGCAAACATTCTGAAGCAGTTTGCCATCTTCTTCTCTAGTTCATTTTACAGTTGAGGAAATTGAGGCAAACAGGGTGAAGTGACTTGCCCAGCATCGCACGGTTACTTGGGAAGATCAGTCTTCTTGACTCCTGGCCCAGCACTCTATCTACTGTGCCATCTAGTGACCCTGATATAAATCTTATAGATATTACTTACAAATTCCATTTAAAACTATTGTCGACATGAGAATTAGCCCTGATTTACCTGCCTTTGTTCAGTCAGATCATCAGCTTGTCAGATCTAAGATGAGAATTTATGACAAATAAGAGAGACTAACAAGAAGAAGCAGATATGGTAGACAATGAAGGAAATTTTACTCCACATTAAGTAAGCTATTCAAAGTCAGGTATGGGAAGTGGATTAGAGAAACAACATCAGTTTTGATTATGATAATTTCATTATGAGGTGATAGAAATTTATTTCTGTAGGAGATCAAAAGAGCCCCAAAATTATCTTAGTCAACAAACATCTGATTTACTCACCAAACAGAGAGTAATGGTTACCAAAGACAACATTAGCTTAAAATATAAAGTCATTTGTAAAATATTACTAAAGACAACATTCAATTACAAGAAGTATCATCTAAAAAAGCATAGAGAAGCAGTGGGGGACAAAACCAGTCTAACGAAAAGACTGTCAGGGAGTGGAGCCAAGATGGCAAAATAACAGCCTGGACTTGCTAGCTCTCTTCCCTCGAATTCAGCCAACTACCTGTAAAAAATGACTCTAAACCCAGAGGATGATGGAGTGAAGCAAATCTCCAGCCCAAGACAGCGTGAAAGATAGTCAGGAAGTATCTACTGCACCATGGTAGGAGCAGAGCACAGTCCAGCGTGGGCCATGCTGCCACAGATGGGACCCGGGCAGGCCTTGGGGGACTGAATGTCTCACACCTGTGGTGGTTTCTGGACTTCACAACCTCAAAACACCAAGGACAAATTTGAAAGTCAGTGGGAAAAACCTATGAGACCTATATGAGAGAGTAGAGTGGTCAGGCTCTAGTCCCAGGGCAACAGAGGGAGGAGGAGGCCCCGGCAGCAGCAGGGCAGGGGCAGCAGCAGCAACTGTTTCTGGATCTCCAGGCACACAGATTGTGGGGGGATCAAGTGACTGATGGTACACCCTCAGCCCCCCCTGGAAGCAGAGAACTACCTTGATGAGTTCAAAAGTCAAGTAAATGGCTATGAAAATGAGCGAAAGCCAGAAAAAGAATCAGATATAGAATCTTACTTTGGTGACAAGGAAAATCAAAGCATATAAACAGAAGACAACAAAGCTCCTGCCTCCAAGAAAAATATGAACTGATCTCAGGCCATGGAAGAGCTCAAAAAGGATTTTGATGATCAAGCAAGAGAAGTGGAGGAAAAATTAGGAAGAGAAATGAGAGAGATACAAGAAAATCATGAAAAACAAGTCAACCGCTTGCGAAAGGAGACCGAAAAAGTGCTGAAGAAAATAATTTAAAAACAGACTAACCCAAATGGTAAAAGAGATCTAAAAAGCTGATGAGGAGAAGAATGTCCTAAAAAGCAGAACTGGTCATATGGAAAAGGAAGTCCAAAACCTCATTAAAGAAAATAATTGCTTAAAGATTAGAATGGAGCAGATAGAACCTAATGACTTTATGAAAAATCAAGAAATTATAAAACAAAGCCAAAGGAATGGAAAAATAGCAGACAATGTGAAATATTTCATTGGAAAGACAACTGACCTGGAAAATAGATTCAGGAGAGACAATTTAAAAATGATTGGACTAACTGAAAGCCATGATCAGAAAAAGAACCTAGACATTATCTTCCATGAAATTATCAAGGAAAACTGCCCTGATATTCTAGAACCAGAGGGCAAAATAAACATTGAAAGAATTCACTGATCATCTCCTGAAGGAGGTCCCAAAAGGAAAAGTCCTAGGAATATTGTAGTCAAATTTCAGACTCCAAGGGCAGATTGGGGGAAGTGGTAATCAGAATGCACACTGTCTTGGGGTAGGTGGAGGGGAGAGATGGGGAGAAATTTGGAACTCAAAATCTTGTGGAAGTGTCTGTTGAAAACTAAAAGTAAATTAAAAAAAAAAAAAAAGATTGTCACAATACCCAGCTAGGTAGCTATCCCAATGGTATTCAAGGATGAAAATGGAAAGAAGACATACAGAAGAAAAATAGAAAAGATTTACAAAAATTCCTTTACAAATTTTCTCCTTCAAGAATGGTGTAATCATTACCACCCCTGAACCCTAATATCACAATCCCTAAGATACTAATAGAGGAAGTAGGAACTGCACCAAAGAGGATAAAGAAAAAGCAGTCAGATTACAGTCAATGCTTATAAAGTTTGTGAGGAGCCATGATCATTCCAAGGGCAGTGAAGGACCAGTTTAAAGGTATTTGAAGGAGGAAAAGATACTGAAGGCCTGGAAAAATCTTGAACTTTATTAAAGCCAAGAAAGGTGACTGAGAACATTAACAATGACAAGCTTACATGCCCACTCACCCATCTCTACAAAATTCCTTATGAGAAGGTGTGTGTGTGGGAGAGAGAGAGAAAGAGAGAGAGAGAGACAGAGACAGAGACAGAGAGACAGAAACAGAGAGACACACCAAGACACAAAGACTGAGAGACAGAGACAGAGGAGAGAGAAGGGGAAGGAAGAGGAGAAGAGGGGAGAGGAGAGGAGGAGAGAGGAGGGGAAGGGGGAGGAGGTGTTTTGGAACCCTGTTTGAGATTCTTAGTCAGACTTGTCCAGGATCAATCAGCTAAGATGTCTCAAAGGCAGGGGTTAAGTCCAGACTGTCACGTGTCTGAAGCTGTGTTAGTCTATGAGTTATGCCATGTTGCTTAACATATGCGTATGTCCCTGCATCCAGCCACATACATACACACACACACACACACACACACACACACACACACACACACACACACACATACAGAGCATACCTTTCGCTTACTCATGGATCTCTGTATAAGCACACAGAGGCAATAGCATGGCATCATTATTGTCCTGTGGACGATGTCCATTTGAGCTTCTCCTGGTCTATTCCTCTCTGAAGTTTGTGGATCTTGGGTTTTAGATTTTTCTGGCCTGGGCCACGCAGACTGTCTCTTGTATTTAAAAGACTCCTTTTGTCCTGGGTTCCCTTCCTATGGTAAAGAGAGATGGGTGACTCAGTTATGTCATAAGCACACTTCAAAGAAGCTGGAAGCCCCTCTCCTCTCATTTGTAGAAGGCTGATTGTTTAGCTTTGGTTCTTAGACTATATTAAAGTGACCCCCCGTTTCTATTGTGTTGCACACATGGGGCCCTCATTTCATCCTCAGGTTCCTGGCAGCAGTCTGGAGGTGAGCAGCCTCTGGATGATCTAGTCCCCTCTTCCTCTGGGCAGTTGGAAGGCAGGCAGCCTGAGGTCAGTCACAGGATGTAGATTCCCAGCACCTGCTACTCATTCACCAAAGGGCTGCTCTGTCATTCCAGCCTGGAAAGGCCTTCTTCTTGGTCTGTGAACACTGTTGCCAGGTGATGTAGGTTCCAATTAATTTCCATGTTGCCAGAAGGTAGTGATGGGATTCTGGGCAAGGAGGGCAACTGAGGATGCATCATCAGGGACATATGGGATGCAGGGCCCATCAGAGTCTGGGGGGTGGGGGGGTGGCACACATTCTTTAAGCTTTTCCCCATTGTCCATTTTACTGTAAAGAAAGGAAGAGGAAGAGAGGGAGAAACTAGTCAGAAAATAGTCATACTGGATGTGGATATTTAGTGGGAAGTCTAACTAGGGAAAGGGGCTTTTGTTCTTCATCAGCATTTGATTGATTCTATTTCCCCTTATACTGCTGTAAATTCTGAGGCCTTCAGCCCTTCCAACACAGGACAGGAAGTAGACCAACCAATGCATTCCTCCCATGTGACCACCACATGCGTCTTTCTGTGGCTGTAGCCCACCCCTTCTCTGAACTGCATGGCCTCCAATATGTCATCCAGGAGAAATTGTTCCCTTTGTTGTGAAAATCCTTGTGCCACGCAGACTACCCTGTGGCCCCACCACCTGAAGATCAGGTAGATTACATTTCAGCCTTCCCAGGGTGCTCTGATTCCCTCAACGGTATTTTCAGGGTGTGGGTGGGGGGTTCTAGGCTCTGCAGCTCTCTTCAGTGGGTTCCCCCACTGCAGGGGATGGTGCCCTGCACCCTAGCTCTATCTAACTACTAACAGGTAGGTCAGCTTTTACAAAGAACATTTACTTCATAGGTAGAACTGCCAATATACAAAGTTATTCTATGCCACATCATACGCTAGGGAAGGGAAGGGGATGAAGTTTGTAATTTAGTCAGTTCTTCTAGAGCTCAGTCCTGAGTTCAAGTGCATCCCCTCCCCCTTAGCCTTGAGTCCCAGGAACCCTCCTTTCTCAAGGTTCTCTTGCTGAGCTGACTAGCTTAAACATTCAGCCTGGAGTCCTAAAGCTCTCTGGTCAGCTGAGGATTGTTGACTGCACCCGAAACTGAGAACAAGCAAGGAGACCCTAAGCCCATTTGGAGTCATGGGATAAAAACAGTAGGCGAAGAAGGAAGTACCCTCCCCTTCTTCAGTTCAGGGCACCCATTCAGGGCATTGGGGGAGGGAAGGAGGAGGGAGACAGAGACACAGAGAGGAGACAGAGACTGTCTCCTATCCCCAGGCTGGCAGTATTCAAAGAAGTCTATTCCAATTGAGAGAGGCAACCCCCACTGTTTGGAAGGAGAACACAGGATGTAGGATGCTGCCATATCAGGCAATCTGGAAATACTCCAAGACCTATTACACTCATATTCTCCATTTCTTAGTTTGCTAATATTCCATTATATTCAAATGCCACAATGGATTCAGCCATCCCCCAAACTGACGAACATTCACTTGGTTTCCAGTCCTTGCTACTACAAAAAGTGCTCTTATAGATACTTTCATGCATATGGGACCCCTTCTTCTTTGCTGCAACATAGATGTTTCAAACAAGAAGTCGGTCCCCACCATGGGAAGGAGTGACTGCGATTCTGAAAAGCTCTCAGGCGGAGGTTCTTGGCCAAGGGCCTGGGAACGTGTTTAAATAATATTCTGATCTCTGCATTTCAATATAGTTGTTTTCCTTTATAATCTATGTATTTTATTTTCTCTATTCAGGAATGTTATTCTGAGAAGATCTCCATAGACTTTGCCGGAAGTCCAAAGGGAGTCAGAACACAAAAAAGTTTAAGAAATCCTGCTGAAGTAATGATAGTCACTGCCTTTCTGAGTCCCAATGGCCTCTTTCTGTAGGCAGCATGGCAGTGTTCAAAGAGCACTGGATGGGAAGTAAGGAAATATGGATTCTTGCCCAACAATGAGAAGTATTTCTGGGCAGTGTATGTACCAAGCAGGTTACCCCAACTCTTCTGCGTGATGTTTCAAAGACACTATATAAATCTCTCCTATATTTAAAGGTCTACAGAGAAGAAGGTTCCATAACATCTCTCTGTACCTACCTCCAGCTCACACCCCACCATTTTAGTGGATAACGGCCCTCCCATAGTCTAACAATGTCTCTTTCATTGGAGGGGCCTGATCTGGGCTGGTGGGTCTCCTGGCTGAGATCTCCAGCAAGTTCAGCAACAGAATGAAGTGATAGATTTTTAAGACTAAACCCAAGCCCAGTGAAGTTTGCACAGCAATAGGAGGGAAAAGACACTCAATGAGAACACAGCATATATTCAGTGTTGGAGTGGTCCTGGGTCATCTCCAATCATCCTGATGAATATCTGGTCACTGCATTCAGATGGCTCTGGAGGAGAAGTGAAGCTGGTGGCCTGCACAGCCCTCCCTCACTCAAAACAAAGTCAAGTGCAACTCATGTCATTATTTCTCTGATGGCATGGTCTTCTTCAGCAACAAAGGACAAACACACACACCTTATGTGGTCCAGCCTGCAGAGAATCACTGTCACCTTTACCTGGGGTATTAAACCTTCGTTCATGGATTTAAGCCAATTAAGTTGCTTTCAATACCTTTCTATGGAAAATCTAGCCTAGTTTACAAGACAGATTTGGCTCCTGTCACAGCCTCCTTCTGACTGGTTGAAATACCAAAGCTTCCAATAGTGAGGATGGTTTAGATGGATCTACTCCATCAGGTAACCTCACCCCAGTGATAAGATGCCCTGGTATATTTACCAGGTGAAAACAATCAATCTCAGTCATAGAATTTAGTTCAAAACCATCACGGGATTTAAGCAAAGCATAAAAAGCACCCAGAACTAGAGTGAAGAAGGTTTAGATACACTGTCGAAGCTTGATCCTGCCTCCCCAAGGGGGTATCCATTTAATTGTCTAGTAGGTTGAGAAGGGAGTCATCCTAGAGGTTAGGGCAAGAGTAGAATTTCAGCAAGGAAGGAAGTGACTGAGGCAAGGGGACAGGAGGAGAGAACTTGATATTGACTTCACACTTGTAGAAGGGCTCCTTCACTCTCCCTTGTCTCTTAACTGGAGGAGAACATGGTAAGCTTCCTAGGGTCCAGAAGATGCTGGACTTCTCATTTCCTCATTGGTGTCCCAGTGGCATCTCTGGATTATCTGTCAACAATGTCTATGATTAGAGTAAAAAACAAATTTGATGTAGATCCAAGGTCTCACAAGAAGACCAACAAAGACAAGGCCTCCTAGCCATTCAAACCTGTAGAGGCACAAGACTCATAATCAAGAAGACTTGGTTTGAAATTTCTCTTTTGATACTCACTTCCTAGATGTGTCTTTCACTTCCTGGGTCTCAGACACCCCTTCTAGGACAAGAGAGAATTAGATTTGGTGAGCACTGAAGCTCTTTCCAACTATGAATCTCTAACCAGCAGCGAAATTCCAACCTGTCTATTTGATCTACCCATAGTCTTGTTTCCAGCCTCTCATCACCTTTGTGGCTCCTCTCTACACCTACCTCCATCTTCCTCTGGGACTTTCAGCGCTTACGGGCCATAGAGTCCAACACAGTATCTGATCAGGGAATTGTCTCCATCGTTGACACAGCCTTATTGAGTTTAGTTCTAAGTGATACCACTGAGACAATTGCATGAACAGGGACTGCATATGAAACTGTCCAAATTAAATGGAAATTAAAGAGACATTTCCAAGGGAATGCATAACATGCAAAGAGAAGAGTAATCACAAGAACATGGGAGGACAGAGTCATGAACCACTCTGGGGAACAGGGACAGCTCCCTGGAGGCAAGGTGGGAGGGGATCCTCAGAACAGAGGCCAGCCTTTGCTCTGGCACATAGCTGGAGACAGAGCACAGAGGTCAGACATAGCAAGTGGCCCAGTTTGGCTGCATCTTAGAACAGTCAGCCTAGAAAGGCAGTCTGGAGCCAGACTGTGAAGGGCTTCATGCCTGACCCTGAGGAATGTGAATTTTAGCCTAAGCAACCGGGAGTCACAAGAGAGCAGGGGAGTGATTTGATCCCACATGAGATTTATCAAGATTATTTTGGCGTCTGTGTGGGCGGTAAGTTGGAGAAGGGACAGAGTAGAAACAGAAAGCAGTTGGGAGGCTGTGGTCAGTCATCCAGCAGAGGGGTGAGGAGGGCTGGAACCAGCTTGGGGGAGGTGTGAGGATCAGGATGGAGTTGGATGACAGCTAGCAGAGCTTGGCTCCTGGTTAGACATTGAAGTGAGGGAGGGGAGAATTGAGGGCATCTCCAAAGTACTCCCAACAGAAGGAGGGGAGTCTGGAAGAGGTCCTGGATGATGATTTCTGCATTAGGTGTCCCATATTTGAGATGTTACTAGACTGTCAGGGTGGAAATCTCCAGCATGCAGTTGGAAATGAGGAAGCAGAATTCAGGAGGGAATAGAAGGCTGGATGAGTCAAAATGGGAGGCAACTGAACTCATGGGAGTTGAAAAAATAGAGGAAGGGATAGGGGAAGGAGGAAATGAGAAAGAAGAGAGGAGAAGACTCAAGACAGAGTCTTAGAGGAGCATTATTGGTTAGGTAATAGGATCTGTATGCTGATCCAAAAGAGGAAATGGAGAAGGTGGAGAAGCAGGAGGAGAAAACAATGTCACCAAAGCTAAGGGTGGAGAGAGTGTCCAGGAAAAGGTGGTAGTATACAGTGTCCAAAGCTGCAGGGAGGTCAGGTTTGAAGAGGACCAAGAAAAGGCCATTGCATCACACAGTTCAGATCTTTGGGTGAGCTTAGAGAGGAGAAATTCAGCTGAGTGGTAAGGTTGACTAGGGGTGTGAAGTGAGTGGAAGCAAGGCGTTTAAGTAGCTTTTTCTACCAGTTTGGCTGAGAAAATGAGAAATATCAGTTAATGATGTGGAGGATGTCATGACCAAGAGAAGACTGTCCCTTAAGGATGGAGGAGACCTGGACACATTTGGAGGCAGTATACGAGAAGCCTGTAGACAGACATTGAAGACAAGAGAGCAGGGATAGCCAGAGAGATACATATCCAGGGTATGATGGAGGGAGCTGGAACAGAGAGCATAAGCAGGAGTCTGGTGAGAAGCCTTGCAAGGAGAAGAGTCACCTCTTCCACAGAGAATGGAGCAAATGAGGAGGAATGGTAGTGCTGTCAAGGGGGTTTGTGGGCAGAAGACGAGACAAGAGGGAGCTCTTGGCAGAAGGGCTTGGTTTTCCCAGTGAAGTAGGAATCAAAGCCTTCTGCCATGAGGAAAGAGGGAAGGGTGGTGTCTGGGACTGGAGAAGAGGATTAGTGATGGATGGATGAAAATATTCACGAGTAAGCTCCCTTTCTAGGAAATGAATTACAGGATTCCTGTCCAAATGTGCTAGTTCTTTCCTTATTCCTTAGGTCTCATGTTTCCTACTCCTTCCACATTATATTGGGCACAAAAGTGTTGCCACATCAAAATATCCAGCTCTCTCCACCCTTCCCCCTTATTTGTTTGCTTGTTTTCCTGTGTTTCCAGGAAGATTCTCAAAGAGGAATGAATTATCCTTGCCAAGACAAAGTATTAAATTAAAGGACTTGCTCATGCTTTGCTGGGGTGGGGGAGGAAAGGGATGTGAAACATTCCTCAGCCCACTTTCATCTACCCCTCACTTTCCTCCCTCAATATCTTCATTCTGTTATTGCTGGACTGGGAATACAAGAATTTCGCCCCTGAAACCTGAGTTTTGCAAGGAGACCTAGTAATGAATTGAGATTTCAGCACTTCCCTGGTCCTTCTCATTATATAGAACAAAACATAAACAGCACATTATTATATACAGTAGCAAGTTTCCTTCCTTTTCATGTCTTCATGTCTTACACAAATCCTTTGGTGGTCAAAGCATTGGTGGTGAAAGAGTGGTGTCAGTGAGCATGCAGACACACATGCATGCATGCACACACACACTGGTTAGTTCAGGCTGCATAGACAATGCCACCCTCAATTGTACAGATTTGCCCATGAAGTATCATTGGAAAGGGGGTGTGTCTTTAAGGCAAAGGAAGGAGCATTGAGGAAGGATGACAAATGGAGAGTCCTACTGGCTTCATCCTCTCTGATTCTGATGAACTGGATGAAAGAAAAATGGACAATGACACAAGATCTCGAATCGTGTATGGAGATTATGTCCCGTGGCAGTTTTTGTTTCTCAATTATAACCATATAATTTGCCATAATTGTCTGTGTTTATACAAAAAATAGCCAAGATTGTTAAAAGTCATGGTATTTTAGTGCAAGGTAGAGGTCTACTTATGGAAAAGTGACAAGTTTATCTTGTATTTAATTTATTCATCTATGCCAAATTTTCCTACTTTGTGAGGACACAGCACACTGGATAGAACTGTGTACCCAGACTGGAGTCCTACTCATATTGGATAGATGACCTTTGGCCAGTCCCATGCCTTCTCTGCACTTTAACTTCACCCCCACCCCCAATCTGTACAATGGAAATGACAGGGCTTTTAGTATTGTGGTGGTTTTCTGGGGCCAGCTTTGCTTGGGACAGGATACTATTAGCAGCTCCTCCTCTGTAGTATACCTTCCCTTCGCTAGAATCTTCTATAGATAAAATCTTTCCTGCTGAGAACTTCTAGCCCCATTTTGCCTGGCAGTGGGGAGTGGGGAGAGGTACTAATCCATCGTTGCTGCCTTTTCTAAGTTCAGAGGTGGAGAAAGAGTCAGATCTTCATGAATGAGACCATGGCTCTTTCCCTTCACCCCAAACCCTGGCCCTCATCCACCTCTTGAAGAAGCTCTGCACATACCCCAAGCATGTGGTGAGTGAGGGTAGTGAGACCATGGCTACCAGTCAATGGGTTATCCTGCAGGATCATCTCACAGTAGGTTAGTAGTTGTCCCATGCTCTGTTAGACATCTGAAAGTCCCTGTGTCTCTCCAGTAACTAGGATCCAGAGATTTCCTTGTCCCATCTTTCCTTGTTCCCTGCTTCATGCCTGGAAGGGACAAGATCACACATTAAGCCATTCTTGGATGAGTTAAGGGGGGGTAGGTGGAACAGTGGATAGAGTCCTGGACCTGGACCTGGAGTCACTCTATGTGCTGCTGCCTGAACTCCTTAAGTAAGTTCTTGTTGCTATATAGTTCATTAGGTCTGGGATACCATGGTGTGGTGACCCATTTTACTGGTATAGATAACATGGAAGGATATTGTGGAAGAAAAAATGGAAAAATGTGGCAAATGATTATCTAATTATGTGAGTTGAGAGAGTGAGAAGATAAAGCTATTACTGAGGGTATGTACTTGCAAGGCTAGAAGAATGATGGGGTCTTTATAAGAAGCAGGGAAGGTTGAAAGAGGAGAGGACTTGAGGAAGAAAGATAATGAGTTCAGTTTGCCATACATCACATTTGAGATGCTTATGGGACATCCAAGTGGAAATGATCAACAGGTCATTGGTATATGGAGCTAGAGACTCCAGGGGAGTCAGTGACATAAAGATGATCATTTAACCCATGAGAGCTGATAAGATTGTGGAGGGAAGATAAGAGAAAAGCAAAGGAACTAGGGGAGACCCTTGGTGAACACCTGCAAGAAGTAGACTTGGTCCAGCTTAATGCTAGTTGCTTTTTTCTGAGACCCCCTCCACATTTTCCTGTATTAGTCTTGTATCTATGTACACAGTTGTTTCCATGGTGTATCCCCTTTAGAATGTAGGCTCCTTGAGGGCAGGGATGGTTCATCCTTTCTTTGTGTCTCCAGTATCTCACATGTAGCAAGCATTTATCAATGTCTGTTGATTGACTGAACACCCACAAATTGTAGAGCTGGCAGAGATCTCCGATGTCATCTTAGTCCAGGTTCTTCATATGAGAAATTATGGTGTTGGTTTTAGGAAGGTTAAGAAGTTTGCTCAAGGTCACAAAGTAGCAAAAATCAGAGATAGGATTTGAGCCTAATTCTCTAATTCCAGCATACTTTCTATTGCACTGTTGGCTTCTTCCATGAGCTGGTTGGATACAGAGTTGTCATTAGGATATGTGGCCAGTACTTATTCCCAGCATGATGAAACTGGGATAAGGGGGCATGTTTCCTCTCAGAGAAAAGGGTACTTCTAACTCACAGTGACAGCCATCCCCATGTGGAGCACTTAGAGCTTGGTCCGACATGGAAGCCTCCAAGGTCACTCACTCCATCCTAGGCCATTGCCAGTCATCTTCAGATTTATCTTGCCACTGGACTTCCATGACTCTGGAGGAGAGAGGAAGGCTGATGACTTTGTGCAAGTCTGCTTCACTTAAATCCAATTCACCCACAAACCAAGACATCACTTGTGATGCCATTGGTCCTCTTCAAAAATGAGGGGCAAACAACAACCTTGTTGCTGCAAACAGCCCTGCTCCTGAGCCATTGTACCCAATAGATGCATGAGTCTGACTTCTGGGGTGGGGGGGGGATGCCAAGTCATAACCCTGGGGATGGATGACTGCCTAAGAGGTTTTGTCTGAGGATAAGATAATGATGGATGAGCGGGAATGGGGCAGTGAGATTGGAATGGAGGACAAGAGAAAAGCTATGAATGAAGACACCATGAGATTTGGAGACCAGATGGTTGTGGGGGGCTTGGGACAGAGACAGGCAAAATGAACCATGTCAAGACTTGGAACTGGGGTCACTTAAAAAAAAGTTCTTTGATCATTCCAAAGCTGCTCTACTGGGAGATTGTGCTCTCTTTCTGTATAACCCTGGGCTTCGAAGGGTCCACTTAACTTCCTACAGGTCTCTTGCTGTCCACCATGGTTCTCTTTGTGTTTATATGTGACTTTATGACCTCAGGCCTTTCCCAATATCCAACTTGCTGCTTGGCACTAGTGCTGCTGCTGCAACCTTTAATGCCTTTTTCTTGTTAAAAGATGGGATCTAGGGATCCAAGTGAGTGTTAACTAAGGGAGTTTCTCTGGCTTTCTGACTTCAGTTGTGTAGGGATGCACTTCAGCAGTGCTGAGAGTCATTGCCTTATGTCTTCTCACCTTGTGAGATTCTCATCCATGTCTTTTTGTAAATTTTCTAGTGAAGGGCAATGTAGTCCAGGGTGCGGATGCCTAGATCTGGAGTCAGGAAAACTTGCACTAAAATCCTACCTCAGACACTTTGGGGTCATGAGACTTTGGGCAGGTTTCAGCTTCCTTATCTGAAAAATGGGGAGTAATAACCCCTGCCTCACTGAGTTGTTGTGGGGAGCATACATGTAAAGTGTCCTGCAAACCTTAATGCACTGTGTAAATGAGAGCTTTAATTCAAAGTCCTCACAACCCTCCATGCATCTGTTGTGGGGTGGACAACATGGATGGCCAAGACTCATGTCTCAGATCCTTTTCTGGTCACCATCACTGCCAAAGGGAGTGCTCAGGGACCCTCAGAACAAGAGGACAAAGAGATGAACCATGCTGGTCTGTTCTTTATCACCAGCAGCACACACACACACACACATACACACACATACAGATTCCCACATCCATAAATCATTATCTAACTCTTGACTAGGTTGGTGCTTGGACTTTCTATCACTAGAACAACTACTCTTAGCCCTTCCAGACTGGTAGAAACTGCCAAGGCTTGTTGGCTTAATGTCCATGGTATCTAGATCTGGAGCTGGACAGGAGAGTCTTGAGTTTATCTCAATCATTTCATAGATTAGGAAACTGAAACATAGGGAGGTTAGATTAAGTAACTTTCTCAAGGTCATGCAGGAAGGAAGTTTTAGGAGACTTTGAACCAAAATCTGGCTTTTGAGTCAGCAGTCTACCCACCATGATGTAAATAAACATCACTTCCACCCCCTATCTGATGGCTCAGTGGATTCTTTAAGTATTCTTTCTTTGAGACCCTAAGGTGAAGCCCAAGGTTAAGTTAAATAAGACTCATTTCCATCCCATGTACATGAGGAGCCTCATTCCATGTTGTGGAGTTGCATGCCATCAAACCAATATGAATCTTCTGATCAATTCATCACATGTATTCATAATTCCACAAAAAAGCTGTGTTTAGCTATAAATTTAGAAAGCACATTTTAAAAATATGTCACCAACTGTACAGCAAACATTGAAATTACAGAGGGTAAAACCAGAGATGGAAGGAAGGGGCTCCAATCCCTCTGCCTTGTTGTGATGGGGGGACAGAGCAGACTTTGGAATCAGAGGACATGATTTAGAATCCTGGCGCTACCATTGACTGTTTCTGTGACCTCTATAAACTCCTCTTCCTTCATGGCATCTCAGTTTCCCCATCTTTGAAATTACATGATTGAGTAAGAGGGCTTCTCAGACCCATTCTAAATCCTACTATGTAATTAAGGGCCCTAATCTATGTAATTCAAAATGCCCATACCCTGCCTGCATAGAGTGCTGGGTGGAGTTAGCCCTAGAATCATGGACCTAATGGGACCTTAGAGGAACCATTAGGTCAAACTTCTTATTTCACAGATGTGGAAACTGAGGCAAAGACAGGTTAAGTGACTTGCCCAGTATCATACAGCTAACAAATATCTGAGACAGTATTTGAATCCGGGTCTTCCAGATGCCTGATCAAATGGTCTATTATAAGACATTGACGTATTCTGAAGCAAGTAGAATTTGTCTTTGACATCTTCTCCCCTTCCCTATCACAGTCTTTTCCTATGACATGGTGTTGTTCCTCTCATGTGGGCACTCAGGTTCTCTCAAGCTTCTCCTGGCTGCCTGGGTCCCCACCTAACCCTAATGTTTCACCTAATCTATAACTGTCTCTTAACCAATTAAACTTCTCTGTGCCCTTTCTCATAGAAATATATTTAATTTAAGTCAACTCACATGCATTAGATACCTTCTATGTGCCTAGTACTATGTTAGGTGTTAAAAATGAATAGACAAAATAAAAACCAGCCCCTGTCCTCAAGTAGCTTCCAGTCTACAGAATATGAATTCTCTCTTCCTGTAACTCAACTTCACAGTTCCAATGGTTATCTTTCAATAGCACCATCCATTTTAGAACATAGATTTAGAACTGATAGGGACCTTGGAAGTCATTGTGTCCAATTACCTCAATTTATAGATTAAAAAACCTTGACACACAGAGAGAATGACTTATCCAAGAAGTCTGATTTGAACCCAGGTCTACTGAGACCCCAGAACATTTTCCACTGTAACTCCCCAAAGATTTCCCATACAGACTCCATGACTGGGGGAAAGGAACCTTAGTTTCTGGAAGCCTTTCCAACCTCTGACCTTCAGCATGTCTCTACCCCAGGTGCAGAATGATTTCCAATTGATTCTCCATTGATCTCACTGATTGAGGTAGGTGAAAGAAGCATGGTTGATGTAGGTATGCAGAGTGTCTTTCGTGTGTCTTTATTAACTCTACACTCCCATTTATCACTCTCCATGGTGCTGTAAAGAATGGCCCATGCCACCTCCGCCCTCCATCTCAATATTTCCTTCTTATTTCTTAAATATAGCAGATATATTAGCTCAGCTGGATATAGCCATGAACCCTCAGTTACCCTTGTTTCAGAATATCTTCTTGTTTGGGGAAGTTCATTCCTGTGCTTATTAATTAGACATCTGCCTGGATTCTCAATGTATATAGTCATAATCATCCTTGTAAAAGACCTGAATTTTCAAGGTGAAATAATCCAGACTCATGTTAGTTGTCAATAGGGCCTATGACCTTGCCCTTGAGTGAGTTCCCATTCAGACCAGTTGCTCCTTTGGAGCAAGGATAGTGAATGGGTCTGTCCCAATGAATACACCTTGAGCAAGTCACAATTTCTCTTGGCTACAATGTTATCATTAGTAAAATGACAGAGCATTGATTAGGTGGCCTCAGACAACTCAGAAAGAAAGTTCATGAACTTTCTAGTAGAGTTTGTATCCTAATGGGAGACTTATGCCTTAACCAGAAAGAATGACTTTGATGGTAGAATTTCAACTTCAATCAAATCGACAGTGCCCAGCATGATTAAGGGCCTACAACAGATGTGGGAGGTACAAAGACAGGAATGACCTTGTTTCTGCCCTCTGGGAGTCTATATAGTCTACTGGGGCAGGGGAGGATACAATATGGATACAAGTAAACATAGAGTATATATGCATCTAAGGTACATCAAAGTCAGTTCAAGAAGGAAAGTCCGAATAAGAGAGGTTATACAGCAAGGACTCACTCACAGAGAAGCTGGCATATGAATGCAGTTTGAAGAACATGAAGAATTCTAAGAGGCCAATGCGATGGAGGAGAAAGCATTTTTACATGGGGTGGGACCTGAGCAAAGACGAGGCAGTGGGAGATGGAGTGTTAGGTCTGAAGAATAGTTTGCAGGTCAGTTTGATTGGAACAGATCATGTATGAAGGAAACTGATATGAGATAAGACTAGAAAGCTGAGTGGGAGGCAGATTGTGGATGATTTCAGTTTCCAAGCTTAGAACTTTTTACATGATCGCAGAGGTCAAAGGAGGTGACTAGAGATCTTGGAGTGGGGAAGTAGCATGTTTACATCCATGATTTAGGATTATCATTGGGCAGATGTAGAGGATGGGCTGAAACGGGGAAGGACTGGAGCCAGGGAAACTTGTTAGGAGGCTATTGTAATGGTCCAGGAGAGAGGCAATGAGGACCTGAACTAGGATGAGGGCTATGTGAGAAAGCAGAAAGTGACAGCTGTGAGAGATGAGGAGGGAAAATCAACAAGACATGCAAAGCCATTGCCCAGAAGATGAGAGGTCAAAGGTTAGGGACAAGCAGTTATCAAAAGAAGTGTCATTAACAACCAGATGAAAGAATGTTCCAAATCACTAAGAAGAGGGGTGCATGAAAAGTCTGGAAGATTCACTTTACACGCAACAAATTGTTAAAAATGATAAAAGAAGGCAATAGTCAATGCTGGAGGGGCTGCAAGAAGGGAGGCACTTTGGTTCCTCCCTGTGCTCTAGTGAATCAGAGCTCTGAGTTGTGAATCACTACAAAGCAATTTGGAGTTATGAAAATAAGGTGATTAAAATGTCCATACCTAGAGCTTCCCCAACTAGGTTAATCCCCTCCTTGATCCTTGATCAGAAGTCCCCATATATACCAATACTGATAGTAACACTTTTTGTGGTAGCAAAGAAATGGAAACAAAGTAGATGCCCATAGGTTGGAGAACACCTAAACAAAATGTAGCACATGAATGGAATGCAATTGCACTCTACTGTAAGAAAATGACAAATGTGGTGAATATAGAGAAGCCTAGAACAATCTATATAATCTGATGCATAGTGAAATAAGAGCCAAGAAAACAATGCAAACTATATCAAAATCCCTTTAAACAGAAAAAGCATCAATCACTAAACAATTCAAAGTGAATGTTGTGAAATTAGCAAGAACAAGCAGGGATTCCCAGAAGAGATATGACAGCCCACTCCTATCATGCTCCTTCCTGCAGCTGAGAGCTCCATGGGCTGGCATGGGGCATTGATTTTTCCAGACTTTTTCTATATATTGAAGAGTTTTACTGATTTTTTTTTCTTTCTTTCCTCTTTCCACCCTCTTCTTACTCTCACTAAAATATCACTTGTTCTATTTGATAATTTTCTGAGAGTAGGGAGAGGAAGGAATGCTAGGACAATTTTTGGGGTGTAAAAAAGTGACATATGAATTAAAATATATACAAGTGCTTGCATATTTATAGATGATAGAAAGATAGATAGATAGATTGATAGATAGATAGATCGATCGATCGATAGATAGATAGATAGATAAGAATGAGGAAAGAAGCAAAGTTGATTCCAAGTTTGGGAAGTTGGGGGCCTGGACAGATGATGGTGCCATCAAGAGAAATGGAGTGGGAGTTGGAAGAGGAATGGTTTGGGAGATCCTTGGCAATATTAGAGAGAGGGTTCAGGCCCTGGTGAGAAGAAGGTTAAAAATATCTCTTTGGGAAAGGGATCGTACAGTGTTTCCCATGTCGTTGTAGAGGCAGCCACACAATATACCAATACATAATGCCTAAACATTGAAAAGATAAAAGAATCAGGGAAGAAATTGAAAATAAAATAACATGTATGAGCTTGACTTCTGATGGAAGAGCTCCTGAAAAGTCCACGATTCAGATACAGGCAAATCAAAAGAGAGGACAGTTGGGGACACAGTTTATTTCTGAAGAGGCTAATTCTCTCAGAATATCTGAGAATTGGTGAATTGACAATACAAATTACTGGCTTACAACAGAGAGGTGAATCATTCTGTCAAACTTTCTAACCTCCTCTCAGTAAAGGCCCAATAAGCTAAGGAGGAAAAGGTAAATAAGGTCATAGATAACATTTCAACCTTTGTAAGGACAAACATTATTACTTTTCTCTAGAATTCATAGAAACTATGGGAAATTGTAGAAAGTCAGATATTAAATACAGTTATGAGAATCTGCATGCCAGTTCTCCACCCCAGCCTACTTCCTTCCCCACACGGAGAGCAAATTACAGTATCCGCCTCTTCCATTCTCACAAAAAAAAAAAAAAGGAAAATGTTCCATGGGTTGGCTCTCCTGTTACTTCTATTTGCTGGTTTGGTTCCTTGATACCTGTTTATATTCAACAAATGAACTTGGATTGGTAAATAAAATTTAAGCACTTTGAAAATTACTTGGTTCTGTGGGTATATTTCTCTGGGCATCTTTTGATGAGTTCACACTATATTTATGTGATGTCTAAAGACTTGCGATTTCTCACACATGGCACCCCATCTCCTGCCTGTGGGCCTTTGCACAGGGTCTGGCCCCCATGCCTAGAAAACTTTCACTTCCACTCTTAGATAGCCTTCTTTCAGAACTCAACTTCATTTATTCCTATATAAAGCCTTCTCTGACCGTCAACACCTCCACCTCCCCACCACTCACCTTCCTTGATTAGTTCTTCCAGAAAAAAAGAATGTCTTTGTTTTTGTGTTTTTACTATAACTATAGATTTGCATATAGGTCCAGTTACATGTAGGCATACATAACAAAATGAAGTTTATTCTCCCACCCACCTGATTAGGCCCTAACAAAAGGACATGATGGGCTTTTGTCCGTATTCCCCTGAAGTGAGAGACCCCAGTGGGAGCCATGATGTGGTTTGCAATGGGAAATTTTTAACTTCCCTGTGTGTTGGTTCACCCTAATTTGATCAACATGAATGCCTGAGTGTGATAGCAATATGAATATGGAGTAAATCATGCTTACATTGCTAGAACAAGAGGCTTGCAGAGACAGCTCTGCTCACCATACTCTCAATAAGAGCCATTGGCTTCTACTGCTTTTGTGGGACTTTCTTAGAGGATAGGGCATAGAGATGTTTTGTTTTCACTTAAAAAAATAAATTGGACCTTAAATGAGTTGGTGTTTGTGATATGATCTGAGGGTGACCATGGCCTTTAGCCACATGAGTGGCAATGCCCTTCCCATCTTTACCAATGGTTTCTATCAGTCACTTCAGCCAAAATCATCTGTTGGTGGCCAAAGTTTTGGAGATAGGATGGAATATAAATTCTTTCTAAAAGCATACTGCTATGTAACCCCTTATAACTAGAGATGTTCATAACAGAAGGGAAGACATTCATCATATTTTTATTAAAAAGACAAACTAGAATACTGCCTGCTTATTTGCTGAAGGCTTGAAATGATGCTTTGTATTGTGCGTTCTTTTTGAAGGCTTGTACTTTGGGGAGTGTTTGTGTTGGGGGAGAGTTGCTATTATCCAAGCTGGAGGATGATGCCTCTCGAGCAGAGTTTGTAATCTCAGGCAGGTTTTGGATCTTTAAAGAGTTGTGCCTGTATTCAAAGAAAATGCGTGATTTAGATTGGGGTGATTTCATGCTGGCTTTGTGGGTGTCCATTTGTTGGTCAGCAGTTGGTTTCCTGCCTCCGGTACTTTTTGCTGAGAATGGGATGCATGACAAATTATCCTGAATTTATAGCAGCGTGCCTGATGGAAAGTAGCCCGAGAGTCCTACTAGGAAGGCTTTGTGAACTTGGAGGCTCTGTTGCTCAGTACAATTTACTAACAGGTTGGTGATGTTTTTCTGAGTACCTCATGGCTAGCTCGTTAATGTGCAAAAGAAAATCATATACTCAGGCTGTCCAAGGGGAAGTGTTGAGCAGGAAGAAAATATATGCCGTCAAAGAAGCAAAGCATTTAGAATGAACTAAACATGACAGACACAAATGACAAATAAAAGGCTAGCAGATGGGGTCTCCCAGGGATGCAAAAAGGAGGCTGGAAGAAGCATAGGGAATTTCTAGAAAGGAAGCCAAAACCCTGGAATGATGGGATGTGTGTGAATCCACCATTATTTGGTAAAGCAAGAGCAGGACAGCAGGAGCAGACTGTGCTTGGATAAATGAAGTCGACTGGCCTGGTGTTTATGAAGAATTGTCAGTGAGCAGGAAAGGATAATGGGGCAAATATATGTGTATACACACACACATTTACATATATATATATATATATATATATATATATATATATAGAGAGAGAGAGAGAGAGAGAGAGAGAGAGAGAGAGAGAGAGAGAGAGAGAGAGAGAGAGAGAGAGAGAGAGTAATTACAAGAGTCCCATGATGTATTCTGGAAGAAACTTTCCTGTGAATGTTTTCAATCAAATTAAAAAATATACATATTGCTTGGTTGATGGTTGTCCTTTGTAGCGTAAGAGGACCAAAGTGACCTCATTATGCTGGGGTCAAGGTACACTATGTCCCGTTGTAGCTGATCAGACCAATATAAGTTTGCAAGGATCTACCACAGGTTGGGCACAAAGTAGTTCATAGGAACTTTTGGAGAGGTGTAAATTTGAGCACCTCCCGTTTCTTTTGAGCTTTCACAATTGTGCTTTGGTCACAGTGCTCAGCACCTTCTTATGATGAAGGCATACCATTCTGGGAGGTCTTGTGCTGGGGTCTCCCACATATCAAAACTGATTCCAAAGTTCTTCAGAGAACCATGGACAGTGTCCTTGTATTGCTTCTTCTGGCCATCATGTGAGCACCTGAGAACATGAGTTCTCTGTAAAATAGTCTCTAACAATGTGGCCAGCCCACTGGGGTTGTACTCTCTGCAGTAGAGTTTGAATGCTTGGTAATTCCCCTCGATGTCCAGTATTGTGTCTTGCCAGGTGATCTTCAGAATCATCCCTAAGACAATTCTAATGGAAGTGATTCAGTTTCTTGGCAAGGCACTGGTAGACTGCCTAGGCTTCACAGGCATGCAACAATGAGGTCAGCACAATGGCTCTGTAGACCAAAAAAAAAAATAATTAAACCTACAGAACCCAGTATTCCCAGGCAGTGTCACATCCAGGTACTACCCAGACACAACCCTGCTTAGCTTTCAAGGTCAGACAAGATTGGGCTTGTTCAGGGTGGCATTGCTGTAGACAATATTAAACGGCTGTAGATATATTAAACACCTACTGTGTGCCAGGTATTATGTTAGATGCCAGAGATGCAAAGATAAAATAACTGGTCCTAGCTTTCAAGGAATATATATCCTGTTGGAGGTGGGGGAGGTGGGAACAACATAGACAAAGATAAGCATATACAAAATCAGTGTATCGGGTGCCTTATGAATGCCTCTAATACTGTCCCCTACCTGTGAAAGAGGAGTTCTCACTGTCTGAAGAAAGGCATACAATATCACCCTTCAGGACAATCCCAGAATTGGTCATAAGGGTGTGACTTTCCATTTAAATTTCACCTCCTTACTATTCATGGGAGGGCACTAACAGTTGGGGGACATCAGGAACACTTTCACATGGAAGGGGACATTTAAATAACATCTTATAAAGCAATGACCCAAATGAAGGCTGCTGAGAGGTAACTGTGAGGAGAAAATGAATGTCACGTGTGGGGGCTGGCCAATGCAAAGGAAAGGAGTCGGGAAATGTGGTATCATGTATAGGGAGGAGGAAGAAGGTTACTTTGTGTAGATCATGGAGTACATGAAGTAAAGTATGTGTAAAAAGGCCAGAAACATGGGCTGTGGTCATGCGGTGAAGGGTTTAAGTGCCAAGGAGTCACGAACAACATTGTGAATCTCCCAGCAGACGCCTCCGTGTTCTCGGGAATCCTTCAGGCAGGGTAGATTGCAATCTTCCACACTTTCTTACCTTGTGACCTTGTCCACATCCTCTTCTCCTTCCTTCAGAGAAGAATTGCCAACTTGCTGGCAGCTCCTCTCCAAGTCTTTGTACATACCAGGCCACCTCCTGGTGAACTCTTGTGTTCTCTCTACGCCAGTCTGATCAAACATCCCCCAAGTGCGTTCACTTCCTGTCCACTCTTCATCACCCAAGTAAACACCCTTCTCTCTCCTCACATGGACTCTTGCCATGGCCTTCTCTCCAATCTATGCTCCACATTGTGACCAAAGTGAGTTTTCCTAAAGCGTTGCCATTGGCTCTGGAATAAGACACCAGTCCCTTCCCCTGGGGGGTATTGAAAGTTCTTCACAGTGCTGTGTTTGCAGAGCAATTGCACATCACTACCCCCTCACATTCTGTACAGTCTAGCCCAGGGGCACAAAATGGAAGTAGAAATGGGGGCCCCTAAACCACATACGGCAGCACAAGGACTTAGACAACCACCTAGCAATGTTTTCTATATTCTATTGGACTTTTAGCTATTTTGTTCACTATCTCCCAATCAAGTTTTACTCTAACTCCAGGTGCAGCGTGGCCCGTCCTTTTGTTACCTATAGTGTTCCACTTCCCATCTCCCCAGTTTTGCATAGACTGGCTCCTCCTGCCCCCCTGCCCCTGGCAGCCTCCCCACTAATGTCTTTCAAAGCTCAGCTCAAGGAGACTTCCTTCCCAGAGCCTTTCCTCTCACAGCAAGCTTCTAAAGCTTCCTCACAGAAATGACCATGTCTAGCCACACTGTGTGCATGTGTATGTGGGAATGAGTGCACAAATTGCTGATGGAAGCAAGCATATTTACATATTTATGTACACAAGTTCTTTTGTCTACACAGTGTGAGTAGTCTGAGAGCAGAAATGGTTTGATTCTCGTCTTTGTGTTTCTACGGTTTCTGACATACAGTATAGGTTCTTAATCAATGCTTCCTCTCTTGCTTGATAGGGATAAATGTAGTCTTACACAGGTTCAAAAATCATTTTTGCAAATACAATGTGGTGAGGCATAGCTAGACAGCCTCGTAGCTAAAAAAAAGAATTGGGGGTGGGGGCTGAGTGGATTGTAAGAGAAATGTGAGCCAACAGAGAAGTGGCAGCAGTGAAAACCCCAACAAGCCCTAAGCTGACTTAAGGCTGCATTAACGGAGGCAGAGTGCCCATGAATATATTTCTTGGTTCTCCTTCCTCTGTCTGCTCGCACCACAATTGGAGTATTGTCTTCACTTCTGGGCACCACCTTTTAGGAAGGGCAACAGAAAGCTGGAGAGTGTCCAAAAGAGGGCACCCCAAATGAGAAAGGGATCTGATATCATGGCATGTGAAAACTGGTATAAGGACCCGGGGGAGGTTGGAGGGGAGAAAAGAAGATTGGTGGCAGCTCATTGGACTCATTCCCATCAACCCCAGGGGGCAGAACCAGAAGCAAGGGATGGAAGTTTTCAAAAAGGAAAAAAAAAGAAGGCTTTATGTAAATAAGGAAGCTCTTGGTAACTATTATGCTGAGCAGCTTTGTGACCTAGCCGGAGGGCGATTTTGTCCCTGGAGCTCTATGTTCAAGCAGAGAGGCTGGATGAAGCTTTGTTGGGTTATTGGTAAAGGGACTATTTCTCAAGCTACTGGTTACAATAAATAAATGGTGAGTCCCTGGTGTCTCAGGTGAGAAATTGAAAGAGAATGGCGCAACGTCAAAGGAGATGATTCCAATGTCTCAGATCCAACCTTCCTACTTGCTGGGTTCTGCTCAGTAGCGGGGAGTGTGAGGAGATTGCAAATGAAGTTGGAAATATTTATCCTTTAGATCAGTAGCACCCATGCACTCACCCATCATGTTCTGAGTCCTGCCCACTGGAGCTTGATTACCTGATTCTGCAGGTGCCTTCCCAGACTGGTCTCCACTGCTGCACTCCACCTCTGAAGGCAACACTTCCCATTGGCTGTAGTAGGGTACGCAGTGTTGTCCTCAGAGACAGTTTCATGGAACCAGCTGGCCATGAGGATGATATACCATTCAAATTTCTCTCCTATTACTATTCATGAAGCAACATTTCTCCACTGGGAAACCTCACACTGATATTACATGGTAGCATTATCTTAGAAAACTTGTCTACAGTGCAGAATATCTCATTTTCTCCACACATAAATATGGACTATGCAAAATTTAACATTAATTTGCAAGCAATAGTCAAGGTTTGAAAGGGCTCTGCCCTGTACTATTTTTAAAATTTCTGTGATCACAGAATTTATATTTCTTAAGAATTGCGATTTATGTCACACCTTTCTTCCAGTCTCATCCCAGTGTCTTTGCAGAATGGAATGGTGATTTTGGAAGAATTAAAGTTGCCTGGATTTCTGCTTTAGAGCAAAGGAAACTGGGGTAAAGATGGGAGGAATTTGTCTAAGGCTGGAAAGGAAGAGCAGACAAATACAAACCTGGGCTTCTCTTTTCCCCCACTGACCTTTAAAAACCGCTAGGGATAATGCTAAGAATAAGTGATGCTTTTATCACTCTATAGGCTTTGCAAAGCACTTTAGATTTAGGGTGAGTTTGGAGGATCAAACAATTTAGAGAAAGGAAGGCTATTTGAGGAGCTAAGGACTAGAGAGGGGCAGTGCCCAAGGTTATTCAAGGAGTAAGTGGCAGGGTCCTTATTTGAACTCAAATCCTCTGGCTCCCAATATCCACTTTTCCCATTGCACCAAGAAACATGTGGCCCCTACGTGTACATAGGAAACACCAGGGAGGAAACACTAGAGAGGTCATTCAGCTAGCAGATGCCAAACTCACCCCTGGGAGGCATAGGTGGGTTTTCTCACTTTTTCTCCATCTATTCCTCTGAATGGAGGAGCAAAAGGAGTTTTCCTCTTTCTCCTCAGGTGCATATATTTCTGGGGAAGGTTTGGAGAAAAAACTTTGTTGTTGATTATTTTCTTACTATGCAGTATCATTATGTTTCTTTGCTTTGGACTACATGCCTCTACTGGTTCACAGAGAAATTGGAACCTGGGTTGACCTTATCTGTGACCTCATTTGAGCCTTACCATGTCCCTGTGAAGTAGGTAAGCACTTACGATTGTGACCATTTGGAGATGAGGAAATTAAGAGTGATTAAGGCTGAAAATAAAGGTCACCTAGTTATTCATTGTCTATAGTGGGTTTCTGTAGCACAGTGGGGAAGGTACTTACTACATGTGGTGGTGGGCAGGGATTCTTCACCCTTTGAATGTCCTGAACCCCTCGGTCTATAGTCTGCTGAATACTATGGACCAATCTCTTCTCATAATCAAGCTTGTAAGTGTGGACCACCACAACTACAATCACAGTGAGAACAACAGCTCACATCTGGAGGTTTGTTTTCCATATGCTAACTCATCTGATCCATCTAGAGACTAATAGGATCCCAATTTGACAAATGAGGAAACTGAGTTACAGAGAAGTTAAGTGACTTGCTAGAGGTCACACAGTTAGTCTGTGACTGAAGCAGTATTTGGATCTAGTTCTTCTTTGCTCCAAGTCCCATTCGATCCATGGCACCAACCAGATGCCTAACATTATGAAGGAAACCAGTTATACTGAAATATGAAAACAACAAGTAACAAACCAGTTCCCAGATTCATAATTCATAATCCATATGTTAGACAGAGGAAGAGGACCTTAGCTCACAGACCCCTAGGAGGGACACTACCAGTGTGACCTTGGCTCATCTTACTGTGCCTGTAAAATGAGGGGATTGGACGTGGTCTGTGACCATACCTGTACCTCTGAGGCGAGGAGTCTACCCATGAAGACAAGCAGTTGAAACCCCCCTGGGCAGCTACTCCCAGGACTAGGGAGAAGCAGCCTTATTGCACTCAGAAGTGAGAGAGAGTCCACTTTTTCCAAACCTGAGGATCACTTAGGGTCACTTTCAACCCAACAGCCAACAAGGCAAGGGTCTTTATTGTCTGTTAGCTTGATGGTACCTCTGACTTGAGCCAAGTGAAATCAACACCCAAAACAGAAGTCAGAGTAATTTCATATCCAAGCCCTTCAAATGGTCATCTTTACCCTTTTTGTGGGAGCAAAGAATGGGACACAAAGGAGATGGCCAGCAGCTGGAGGATGTGGCAATTATCACAGCACTAAAAGAAATAAAGAATGGGAAGAGTCCAGGGAAGTCTGGGGAACCATTGGGGAAGAGAGTGATGCTACAGAAGGCATTTACACAATGACCATAACACTGGAAATGGAAGGAAAAACAGAACAGTAAGTAAACTGAAGTCACATGGTCAAATTCTTATTTCTAGGCTTGATCCCAAGGAAGAGACATGAAAATCCGCTCACCCCCCTCCCCCCCCCCGCTCCCTTCTTCATAGGGGTGGAGGGCTACTGGTACAGAATACTACATAAAATGGTAGTGGGGAATACATCTATTAATTTTGCTGAACTGTGTTTTCTTTCTCCTATTCTTTGTTATAGGTAGTGGCTCTGGAAGGAGGAATGGGAGAGGATGGCTATATTGGAACATCAAGGTGATACAGAACCAAGAGATAAATTAAAAATAAAATCTATGCATATACCATATCCTACTCAATAGGATGGAAGCTGCATGAGGGTAGGGACTATTGCATTACTATTTTCTGTTTCCCTAGAACAAAAAAGAGTGCTTTGTACATAAAAGGTATGAAATGTATGTTGAACTGAATATTTTTTAATCCAGATCTGGAATTTCATCAGGGTGGGGAACTCCCAGTTTGAAACTCTGCATCTAGCAAAGCAGACTGTAGGTATCTATAGCCTTATCATATCTTTGGAGAATTGCCTTTTTGTGATTCATACCCTTGGCTATAATCTGCCACTCATAGAAACCTTTAGACACCCAATTCTTTAGCTGCTACTTCTTGAGTTAAAGTGTGAAAATCCTTTGTAATTCCGATTAAACTTCTGGTTCTTACCTGAGTTTTTATAAATAACTGTTGGATTTCACCTTAGCAAGAATGGTGTTTGGTGGGAGGTAAGAGACAAGGAATCTGTAAAAAAAAACTTTATATAGAAAAATAGAGTAGGTTTCAGCAAACTGAAACTGCTGTCTGACCTCAGCCAGAACACAAGACTTATCAGTACCTCAGCCAGGTATTGACTGAAGCTTGAACCCACTAGGAACCCACTTTGGAAGCCCCTTATATAATAACTGCTTTGGAGACCTAAAGGACTCTCTAGGTTATATATACAGGAGGATCTGAATAAAAGAGACCACCCTTTCGGCAACTAGAAGCCACCATCTGGATCAGGCAAGTTTCTCTGACGTCTCTGCTACTGGAAATGTGAGCGTATCTCTACTCAATAAAAGTTGGTTTTGTTCTCACGGTGCAGTTTTTGTTTTCCTGATGTTGCGCATGATTTGAATCTAGGCCCTGTGACTATAGTATGAGGCATGAAAGATATTAAGTTCCTTTTCTTCTATATTCATGATAGCAAAAGAATTGCTGCTCTCCTACCCTTGCCCCTAAACCCTCAGCAAAGACTGTTGAGCAACTTTGAAGACCTCATTGAGGTCATGTAATTAATAGTATTTGTAGTGGGTAAAAATAACTTTTTTCATGACTTTCTCCATCAAGGCTCAACAAGAAAAGAGAGGGATAGAGAGAGAGGATAAAAAAAGTTTTCAATGCATGCTGTTTCCTTGCTTTGTCAACCTGGAATCTGTCTATTCGCTTAGCAGACATACATCGGGATTAGGGAATGCAGTAACCTCTTGGGTCTCTCATTTCTCTTTCTAAAGGACTGGAAAATAAGATGGGTTAAAATGTAGAACCCTAGAAGGTAACCATAGATTACATCCACCCAACTGCTGTAATTCTCCCAAGAAAGATATGCTAGTAAGCTACTGTTATAAATGGAGAAAAGTCTGAGAGGAGGGAGCCATTTGAGCCTGAATAACTCTAAAATAAGTAATAACTTCACAAATAGGAATTTCAAATGAAAAATAGATTTGTTCTGTGCTCAGAATATCTATTTCCCCCTATTTCTTCTAGATGTGTATTTTTACTCAGGCAGACAAGATGTGCCACCCTGGGGAGTGAGGCCAACCTCTCTGGTACCCTGCCCACATCTCTCGCAGCTCCTTCTCCTTCTCTTTCCCTTCTGCTGGCTCCCCTTCTTTTCACACTTTTGTAGACTCTTTTTAAATTTTTAAAAAAAAATTTTACTTTGTGTTATTCTCTCTGAATACACAGGCCTTTAACGAGTTCATCCATCCTTATGGGGTCAACTCATTTTTAAGTGAATGACTACAGTCTACTGATATCTCTAGAGCTGGGGTCTCAAGTACATTTTCATGCCAAGTCCCTATTTCCAGTTGCCTGCCCACCATTCCCACTCATCCACTTCAGTGTGGAGCTTTGTTGTTGAATAAAGGAGCTGCAATCTCACCTGAATGAATGAGTGAACTAATCTCAGTCTCCGTGTATCTATAACCAAATTCACCATCTTTCCTCTGAAATAGCAAAATGGAATAGTGGAGAAGAGCCCTCGGCCTAGAGTCAGGAAGACCCAAATTCAGATGTGGCCTCAAGTATTTCTTAGCTGTGTGACTTTAGGCAAGTCACTTCATCTCTGTTTGCCTCATTTTCCTCAGCTGCCAAATGGGGATAACTATGGCATCTATCTCCTATTCTTGCTCCCGTAGGGAGTCTACATATATGATCAGAACATACAGGGTAATGTAGAGAGGGAAAGTCACCTCAGAGAGGATGGCCCCACTACCTGGAGGACCAGGAAAGGTCTTTTGGAGGTTTTGAGCTGAGTTTTAATGGAAGACAGGGGTCCTAAAATTGGAACTGAGAGGTAGAACATTCCAAGAAGGAGGCAAGCTGAGCAAAGGCATAGAGGTGGGAGATATAATGTTATGTGGAATGAACAGCTAGTTGTCCACTTAACAGGGCCAGAGAGTGAGGGAAGGAGGCTAGAATGCAAGAAGCTTAGATATGTGAAAAGGGGCCAGAGTGGGAAGGGCTTCAAGACTGAACAAATAACTCTCTACTTATTTGATCCTGAAAGTAACAGAGAGCCACTGAAGTTCATTGAGCATGGGGTGAATGGTCTGCCCTTCACTTTGGCTAAATCACTTTGGCCTAGGTTTGAATGATGAGTTGGAGATGGAGAATCTTGAGACTTCACTTTGCTATTATAACAGTCCAGGGGAGAGAAGATGGTGGCTGAAACTATGATGGCAGCTGCATGTAAGGATAGAAGGAGATGTATAGGAGAAATCACACAATTTGACAACTCATTGCATGTGAGGTAAGAGAGAGAGGCTCTGGAGAGGACATCAAGTTTCAAACCTTGGTGACTGGAAGATGGCCAAACCTTTGATAGCATGACAGAGATCTGAAGAGGAGATGCTTGTTGTGGTTGGTTTTGAAAGATAATGAGTTCTGTTATGGACATGTTGAATTGGAACATTGAAGTCTATAATGTACAAAGTACATGGTGATACATGCTAAAATCATGCTAATTTAGTTCCCCTTTCTCTATAACTATTCAAATATCACCATCTTTTATGGCCCAAACTGGGTCCACCATTCAATTAAATTCAACCACATTTATTAAGTATCCACTATGTCCAAGACACGTGATAAGTGTAGGATCTACAAAGACGGAAAATCAAGTCACGTTAAAGGAAGTAAATACATTCTGACCACCCTGCTTGCAAATCTAGAGTCCCATCCAAAGTACCAGACTGCTTCTCCTATTTCCTATCCAACTAATCATGGACTAATCATGCCACCTCCCTAGACCTCAGATCCCTCATCTATAAAATGGCAGGTCAGGCAAAACACCCTTTAACACAGACTCCCTTCCAGCTCCAAATCGGTGATGCTTTTGGGAGGGCGTGGTATGGAAAGACTATAATGATGTAAGATTCACCTCTTGAGGGAAAAAGAGATCTAATAATGCAGAAAGCGTGGGATTCCCCAGATGAGTTGAAAAATATCATCATTAAATAGTTAGAGTGTTAAATATGGAAACAAGAAGGCCTGGGTTCAAACTTTGCTTGCCTTTTATTAGTGCGGTGATAATAGAGAGATACAAAGATAGAACACTGAAGATGTTCTTAGTGTGTAACAATCAGTGGGATAAGTTCTGGGCTCTCAAACACAAAGAAGATAGTCCCTGACGTGAAAGGGGGTGCACAAGATGCCAGGTGCATGACATGGAAATACCCAGGAATCATAGGCTTGGAGGAAGGAAATAAGTGTTCATATAGATCATCTTTTATATAACAGGCTCTGTGCTAAGCACTTTACAAATATGATCTCATTTGATCTTCAGCACAGCCCTGGGAGGGAGGTGCTATTATCCCTATTTTTACAGTTGAGAAAACTGAGGCACACAGAAGTTAAATGACTTGCCCAGGGTCATACAGTTGTAAGTGTCTAAGGCTGGATTTGAACTGAAGTCTTACTGACTCTAGGCATAGTGTTCTATCCACTGAGTCACCCAGCTGCCTAAGGGAAGGAAGGGAGTGAGACAGCTTTCAGAACAGGAAAAGTACCAAGAAATCCAAGGTCCTACCATGGCTGTCCAGAAACAAGGGGAAGGAAGAGGACTGTTGTTCGTGCCAACCTACCAATCCGCTCTCCTTCTCTGGGAGCATACAGGCTCTCCAAGGACCCAGAGGAAATTGTCCTCTTATTGCCTTGGATCTCTAAATTATATTGGGCTGATATTTGACATACTTGTTGACAGCCTAAATGGATTTTTTAATCGTGTAACTTAGACAAATCTTTTCTCTCAGCTGTAGGGCAGCCAAAAATGTTTTTATGGCTAACTCTAGCTTAATAAGCAATTGGAGTTTTAGAAATGCAGCCGTGGAGTCTTAAATATGGATTGATGCCTTTGAGTAATTAAAAACAAACATTTTGTAACACTGCCAACATATTAAGCAAAAAAAAAGTTACAAGGTAGGCATGTTAGGCATTTCCATCCTGGGTTAGGCTTGTCACAGATGAAATGTCCAATGATGGTTGAAATACCCCAAAGGAACCAGTCTTTGGAGCCTCCATGCACAGAGCCCAGATGGGGATATTCAGGGTCCTCCATGGAAACCTCAATGGAAATGTCAGAAGAGTAGGTCTCCTTGGCTATGCTTAGCCAGTGTCCACAATTCTGGCCAACAGTCTGAGGCTTGCTTAGCAATTTCTACATTCATAGCAAGAAGTACCCAATCTTTCCCTCCCTCCTTGCATTACTGGATAGGTAGGAACTGGGGAAGAATGACCCGAGGATGGGCGGGATGAAGCAGACCTCACCAGAGTAATTACCATGGCTGGGGTAATGGGCCAGGATGGGAAACATAGGAACACAGAATCACAGTCCTGGAAACAGGGAGTGATCTCTGTGTCATACATGAAAGGACTCCCTTCTGTAACCTACCAGACAGGTTGCTGGGCCTGTATTCTCTTGTAGACTCTAAATTTGATTAGTTTAAATGCTAAACAAAGTGATTTCTAGGTTGCTGCTTATCATGGGACCAATCCTTGATGACCCCACCCTAGTTATATCTCTGTATACAAGAGTCACCCCTACCCCCAACTAATGTGGCATTACTGGAAAATAGCAGATAGGGCCAGTGGGATGGGACCAGCAGTATCAGCTTGCTTGACTGCCCTGGCCACTGCCCATAGTAAGAGGAGAGAAGTCAGGCAGCTTCTCCAGCCTCTCCCCGCGGGCTTGGAACAACATCTCTGCCTTAACCAGTTACCAAAGCAGAAAGGCTGGAAGGAGATTGTCAGAGAGAGTGCCAGTTCCCTGAGGGCAGGGGCTGGGTCCTTTTCTGTCCTTGTTTCTACTGCACTAAGTACCTTGCTCAGAGGATGCATTGAAAAAAATATGTCTATGGACACATGATGAAACAATTAAAAAATCCTAGAGAATGATCAAAGCAACTAATTGAGGAAATTAATAGATTCATTGAAGTAGTAGGACACCAACCACAAAAATCCTCATCGTTTCTATGTAGCAATAACAATATTCAGAAGAAGTACTGAAAATGGAAGTCAATCAGACAGACTCCAAAATGTCTCCACATCTGGGAATCAGCGTCCTAGGCACATGCAACATCTAGGTAGGTAAAATTATAGACGGTCACTTGAAAAACTGAAGAGTAACTCACGTGCCTGGAAGGCAAGTCATGCATCTATAATAAAGATGATGGCACTATCGAAGTGAATTTGTAGATTTTTTATTTTAATCAACTTACCAAGGGGATATTTTATAGAGTCAGACAAAATAATAACAAAATTCATTTGGAGGGAAAAAAACCAGCTTAGAATCCCAAGCGAAAAGATGAAAAAAGAAGTAGGGATAAAAAGGCAATAATGTTTGAAGACCTCAGATTATAGCATAAAATAGAAATCTTCAAAACTGTGCAATTAAGAGGTAGATTAGCACCACAGATTGGGTGAGGATGGATAGAAATAATGAAAGTCATCATCGCGGTGCTTACTGACATGGTTGGGGAAGAACTCTTTATTTGACCAGCATGGCTGTGAACACTGGAAAGAGGTTTAGCAGAAATCAGTGTCAGACAAGCATCTTACACCACATACCACAATCAGGTGAAAGGGGGTAGACTACCCAAATATTAATGATCATACCATTTAAAAATAGGGAGAAAAAACAGACCATACTTTTCACAGATAAGCCTAGCTTAGGGTAAAATTTCTAAAGAAAAGTAGAGTCACAAAAGATGAAACAGATGATTTTAGTTATATGACGTTGAAATACTTTTTCACCAAAAAATAAACATATCATGGATAAGAAAGAGGGAAATGATTGTTGGAGGGAATGTATCAAATATCTCAGATAAAGTGTCTGCTATCCAAGATGTACAAATACATGCAACCAAAAGTCATTGCCCAATGGATAAGTGATCAAAGGATATATAAATATATGTATACATATATGTGTTTGTGTGTATATATATATGTATATACATATATAAACATAACAGTTCTCAAAAAATTATAAACTTAATAACTATAGGAAATCCAAATCATTCAAAATAAGAAAAGTTCAAATGAACATTTGACTGAGGATTTACCTCATACCCAACAAATTGCAAAGACGGCTAAAGGTGGTGATGGTTAATGTTGAAAGGACTGTGGAAACTAACATGCTCTTGTTAGATCTAGAAACTGATTCAACTGATATTATGCCAGTATCTCTGAGATGGCATTGATGGGACATAGTGTTTTACACACACGCATACACACATACACACACACAGACATATGGTAATACATGGTTATTATATCTATATTATATACATATATGCTATGCATGTATATAATGTATAATATGCAATATACATAAATAATATATAATCATGGTAATATATCACTACATGGATATATATGTAAGTGTATGTATGTATATATGCATGTATGCATATATACATACATACACATACATAGTAGATATACATAGTGATATATATTACCATATACATAGTGAAGAAGAAGAAAGAGTCAGACATAACTTCAAGGTTATAGACATGAATGTTTGGGTGATGAACAGTTCCATAGACTTCGCTAAAAATGCAGGCTGATGAAAAAACAGATAAATTTGAGTCTGAAGTTGAACTTAAGGTGGAGATGTTCCTAAGGCATTTGGAGATGTAGATCTGGAGCTCAGAAGAGAACTCAAGCCTTTTTCAAGCTATGTGAATAGATGGAGTTATTGCAGGCTAGTAGGAGTGGATGGGATTGCCTACAAGGAGAGCAAAGCAAGAGCAGAGGACCAAGGACAGATCCTAAGGACAGATCCCCATTGTGTGATCATAAGGATGATGAGGAGTCAGTGGAGTTAAAGGAGCGTCATGTCTCGAAACCCAAGAAGAACAAAAAGTGATAAGAAGCAGGTGGCCAAGAGTGACAAACACTAGAGAGGTGAAAGAACTAGGTGATTGGGAGGTTATTCAATTCAGTAATTTATCAATGACTTTGTCAGTGGAAAGATAAGAACCCTGGGAGCGAGTGGGTAGGGAGGAAATGGAGCCCTGGGCTAGGTAGTCCTATGTGGGACAGAAGTGTGCTCCCTCCCCCCGAAATTGAGTACTGTTTTCATGTAAAAAGTCCTGCCTCCCTTCTTAGGCCATCTAAGTCTTTATGGTATCAAGGGAAAATAGCATTACAAGTCACCTCGCCTGGATATGTAACAAAAGGAGTCCTATTAACATGATTTTTCATGTTTAACATTAACAGTCACAGTCTTACAGGCGAAACCAAGAATTTCTGGAGTGAAATATTCTTTCTTAGTTCTGACTTGCCCCATCTTGTAAGGGATAGCAGCTATTACAGTTTAATCAGAGTCCAGGGATGTTAAGTGATCATATATATGCTAACTTCCAGACCTCCTTCCAAAGAGTGAGCTAAGGATTCCCTGGAATTTCCCCACCCAGTCTCCAACTTACACCTATACCCAAAGACTTTTGGGCGCTTTTTCCCTCTTTGGTAGATTAGTCATATCTGACACTTCATAACCCCATTTAAGGTTTTCTTGGCACAGATACTGAAGTGATTGCTATTTATTTCTTGAGTTCACTTTACAGATGAGGAAACTGAGGTAAACAAGGTTAAATGACTTGCCCTGGGTCACACAGCTAGTCAATGTCTGAGGCCAGATTTGAAATCAGGAAGATGAGTCTTCCTAACTCCAGGCCCAACATTCAATTCACTGTGCCACCTAGTTGCATATCTATAACTATCTGTATCTACACATGTAGAAACACACATATACATACATATGTATATATATATATATATATATATTTGTATACATAAAACTAAAGTTAGCAAGGAAAAATATTTCAATATTCAAAAAGAACAAAAATATTGAGCACACGGTAAACATTAATAAATGTTTCTCGAATTGATCTGCATGAAGAACTTTAGCCTTTTGTTATACCTAACGTATTTTAAAAGCAATTATATCTATTTATCTACCACCTATCTACCTAGCATTTATATAGCACTCTTAAGGTTTTCAAGGCACTTTACAAATATTCTCACAATAACCTTCTGAGATAAGATCCATTTTGCAGATGAAAAAATTGGGGCTATTAGGAGACTTGCCAGGGTTCCTTAACTAAGCATCTGAGTTTAGATATGAACTCAGATCATCCTGACTTCAGAATTCTATGTGAGAGGCCACCTATTTACTTTAAATCAAAATGTTATGAAGTCTAACATCTTCCTTCCTCAACAGGAAAGACCTTCAGCATTAAATCCCAATGGATTTTAACCAAATAGACTCAGAGTGTTCAAGGGAAGACAGGCTTCCCCAATTCCTTGAAGTCCAAATCCAGTTCTCTTTCCATGTTTACCCCAAAGAATCCATCCCACTTGGCAATGACCCAGGACCCCAAAGTCTTTGGGCATAGATTGGGAGGTGGAATGGGGAGAGACATGGGGTATAATGGTCTCACTTTTGGAAAAGGGAAACTGACAGTTAAGAATTCTAGGGCATCCTTGGCTCACTGATTGAGAAGGAAATCTTGAAGTCAGCACATGAATAAGAACTGAGAAACGTGTGGTCTACACTTTCCTCCCCTCCCAACTGGCAGTCAAGATGGCTTCTGAGTTAGTTAAGCTAGAAGAGACAATCAACCAACCAATCAGTCAACATTTATGAAGCACCTACCATGTGTCAGGTATTATGCCAAGTGCTGGGATCACAGAGACATGAATGAAACAATCCCAACCCTAAAGGAGCTGTCATTCTAAACTGAGACTGATGATAAATGGTCTACTTGTTACAGCTCATGAAGGCAGGTTGGAAATCTCTCTTGAAGTTAATGAATATTATTGGCAGAGATATTTCCCTCCAGTTTAACTCAAGGTTATGGCTAAGAAAACTTCCTTTAGAGCTTTACTTGTTGCTAACTGTAATTATCTTATTCAAGAGGCTTGCTAAGTTCTAATTTAACCTTAAGCTTCTTACGGATACGGATCTCACAATTCAAATTTCACTCAACAAAAAACTGCAGACACCAAGAAAGAAAACTCCACTTTGCCTAATAATCTCAGTGGGGAGATGATGAATCTACCAGTCAACAACTGTTTTTGGAGCATTTACTGTTTGCCAGCTACTCTGATTAGCACTGGAGAAAAAACAAAACAAAACAGAAAAATGAGATGGTCTCTGTTCTCTGCTCCCAAAAAGATCACCTCCCAAAGAAGGATGGACATATAGATGGGGTCAGCTGCAGCACACAGAGAAGTTTCTGGTGGAATTTAGGAAGCATTGGTAGCTCTAGTGCCAACGCATGTGGGTCTTGTGTCTAGTAGCAGAACAAATGACAAGATACGGTTGACCAGAGGGTTTAGTAGCAGGATAGATGCTTAGGCATGGAAACTATTTTTCTTGCCAGAATGATGGCATATATCAGAATGATGACTACTTATTCATCAATAGGAATGTGGCTTCACATATCTCTCCTCAGTGGAGGAATGGTGAGGCAAGGTCCAACAACATTAGGAATGAAGGAGTGAATCTGAAGGTCCAAATGGAACAGATCTTACTCCTGTGTGTGTGAGCGGAGGTGGGGTGCCAGGATGAGGAGTGTGAATGAGGAAGTCAGTTGCCAGCCAGGATGGAGAAAATGCAAAGGAGGAGGGAAGAAGAGATCCCACTGGGATTTGGGTGTGACTAGGTTAAGGTGGGTTAGAGGTCTTACCGCCTTGGAAAAGAGAAACAAATGAAAATCTATGCAAGAAATCAAGATACTGACAATGATAAATGCTGACATCATGAAAAGAAAGAAGACAAAAAATCTGGAGACAGGATTTTGAGTCCAGGCTTGGCTACTTACCTGCCTCCTGGGTGTGGGTATGTATGGTCTTTGGCTATAGGTGATAGGGAGACCATAAGCTAGGTTGTGAGAACAGAAGAAAGAGCTTTAGGAAAGCTGATCTGTCCATCACAGTCTGGATAATTTAGAGGGAAGTAAGAGGAGGGACAGGGAGGACCCCCTAGGGGATGGCTACAGTAGTTCAGGTAAGAGAAAAGAATGCTTTTAAGTAGAATTATAAAGGCCCTTACTGATATTGGTGGGAGCGGGGGAAGAAAAACTGGGTGACTCACTTCTCCACTCCCTAACTTCAGTGTCTCCTGATGTTTGTCATTTAAAGACCTTCACAACCTGGTTCCAATCTCCATTTCCAATATTATTACACATAATTTCCTTTGACACATAGTCTGGTTTCTCACACAGGACATTCCAACCTCCATCTCTGTGTGTGTGTAATGCCCATACCCCATTCAGAGGACATCATCGTTTCTTCATCTCTCCTTTACCTGCTCATGTCTCCTTTTGTGATCCCTGGTGTCTTCTAAAGCCCTATCAGATCTTTTCTTCTACATGGAGGCTTTGCTGAACAATTAGCCTTCTAGTGCAGGGATGGGGAACCTGCATCCTTGAGGCCACATGTGGCTCTCTAGGTCCTCAAGTGCAGCCCTTTGACTGAATCCACACTTCACAGAACAAATCCCCTTAATTCAATTCTTTTCAATTAGACGTAGTCGCCTTAATAAAAGGATTTGCTCTGTGAAGTTCGGATTCAGTCAAAGAGCCGAATTTGAGGACTTAGAGGGCCACATGTGGCTTCTAGTGTCCCTACCCCCTCACCAGTGACCTTGTAATGTGTGTGTGTGTGTGTGTGTGTGTGTGTGTGTGTGTGTGTGTGTGTATGTGTCCCATTAGAATATAAGATCCTTGAAATGAGGAATTATTCCACTTTTGTCTTTAAATTCCCGGTGACTATGATAGTGCCTGGCACCTAGTAGCTGCTTAATAAAACTATTGTTGATTAAGTGATTAACTATATATAGCATAAATTATGAACAGAAGCTGTTGTGATCTGAGAGGGGATGGGGGAATCAGACCCGATTAATTAAGAGAACCACAGCATCACGGACAGAGATAAGGAAGTCTATGGGGGAGTGGGAGGGGGGCTGACTCTGTTGCTACCACTGACATTTCCACGGAAATCAACTATTATCCATCATACCACCTCGATTTCATCTCAATAACTCAGGCCTAGCTGAATAAAATGTTGTTTTTAATGCAACGCAGGACATATTTCATATGAAACATTCAGCAACGATAAAATGCATTTGCAAGAGGAAGGTGGGAACGTGTGTTTTACTAAGTGGACATAATGGGACGGATATTTCTATTCCAAGAAAGCTGCTGTTAGTGGTATGTTTGGCCATGAACTACATCACTTAGCAGAGACCTTGCAGCAGTCAATTTAGCAATTTTTCATTTCAAAATGTTAGTGGAATAGTTGGTTGTTGTTGAAGTATTTTCTTTGTAACTGAGGGAAAGTAATAGATAGTTCATTTGATAAAAACCAGATCTCCAAGGTTTTAAAACAGGAACTCAGTAAGAACTACAAATCAATGTCATTCTTTTTAAATAAATGCATTATTAAGCACCTACTATGTGTTCTACCAAATTAATTGGAGGATTCGAAGTGGACCTAGGATTTCACTAGGATTGGGAACTCCCAGATAAAGAAACTCCCCCTCTGGCCCCCTCTATACAGCAACGGGCAGGGGGAAGAGGAGGGAACAAACATTATACAGCACCTACTGTGTGCCACACACTGTGCTAAGTGCTTTACCAATGTTATATATTTGATCCTCACAGCAACCCTGAGAGGCTTATCATCCTTTTATTGTGGATACAGAGGCAGACAGAAGCTAAGTGACTTTCCTAGGGCCACACAGCTTCTTGCCAAAGGAAATCACTGGAACTGCATTAAGTCCTTGCTTCCTCTATCATCTCTCCCCCCACCCCACCCTACCTCTGGCCACTCATATTCAATTTCTTCCTGTATATTGGCTGCTTCCTCACTGTCAGCAGTGATGACCATGCCTCCTTTACCTTAAAACCCTTCAACTGAGCCATCCATCCATCCTTGCTCACTATTGCCCCACTTTTTGCTTCTCTCCTGTAAGTTAGCTCCTTGAGAAGGTTCCTCCAACAAGTGCCTCTGCTTTCTTGCCTCTCCTTTCCTTCTTCTCTCCTGATCTCATAATTCAGCTGCAACTTCTCTCTCCAAAGTTACCAATGACCTCTCCATTGCCCAATCTCTTCTCTTCTTCATCCTCAGTATTTTACTTGGTGATTTCATCAGCTCTCATAGATTTGGTTATTGTTTCTATGATGGTCATTATAAATCTACTTATCAAATCCCAATCCCTATCCTGATGCCCAGTCTTTCATCTACCTTTGCCTTTAGGACATCTCAAACAGGATGTCCTATGAATAACTTAAACTCAGCGCGTCCTAAACTATCCACATGCATACTCCCTTGAGTATTACCTCGATTGTCAAATGCAAATCTGTCTGCTTGCAGATCAATACCTTCTCTCCCTGGTCACTTCCTACCTTTTCAGGCTCCTTACACAGTTCTCCTCTCTATGTACTCTGTAGTCTAGCCATACTGATTTAGTCACCATTCTGGACACAGGCCACATCATCTCCCTTTTCCCAACCTTTGTACTCATGGTTCCCATCCCTGAACTATGACCCTTGGAATGTCTTATTTCCCTTAAGACTCATATGCAACTGTCTCCTCTTCCCCCCACCTGGCAGTGGCCTCCTCCCAATGCCCCCTATATTCCTTTAGGGTTTATTCTGTATAACTCAACATTGCCTTTGGTATACTGTAATCTCCTTGAGGGCTGAGACTCTTGTCTTTCCATCTCTAGCTCTTGGAGCCCAGTCTGACATGTGTCAGGCTCTTCATCATTGGTTGTAGATGGACTGATTTTTACGTTTTTAGGCACTTTAGGTGCTTGACCTGCGGTCACAAACGCAAAGCAAAACAAAACAAACAATACCCACACAATCTGCCACAAGATAATCCAATGACAATTTCAATGTTGATCTAATGACAATTTCAGCAGATTACGTGTGTGTGCTGGGGGAGGGGGCTGCTAACAAAGGGGAGCAGGGAAGGCCTTCAAGTCTGTGTAAATGGTCTGGGGGGTTCATGAAGAACCTCCTGGTTCCTCCAAGGGCTGGCAGGATCATGGATGAAGAGCTGGAGGGGCCAGTAGGGCCAATGATGTGATCTCATCACTTTGCAGATGAAGAAACCAAAGCTCCAAGGTGAAATGGTTCATTCAAGATTTTATCTATATATTTGGCATTGCATATCTCTCTATACACACATGCATAACATACACATAGATAGATGGATGGATGGATAGATAGATAGACAGATAGATACATGTACATGCGTGTGTGTATATATATACATGCATACATGCATGTATGCTTGTGTAAGTATAGGGAAGCAAGTATCAGAACTGATTCTTAGCCAGCTCTCACTCCACTGGACCTCCCTTCACACAGAGAACCTGGAACATAGTAAGTCCTTCACAAATACATGTTGACCACCTAACTTCCCTACCTTAAACGTGGACCATCTGCTCCTCAGATAGATGGTAGCCCTGGCCTTCATGGACTTTGCCAGTGCTGGTTCTCTACTGGCATGGCTTTCAAGAGCCCAGTCACCCACATTGAGGCTACTTCTTATTGTGGCCCATTCTGCTGCATCAATTTTCAGGGGCATCAAAATGTTGGCAGTTTCTTAGGGCATGCACTTATAAAACAAAATGGGCAAAATTTCCTTTGAAGTAAAAAGATCATTCCATCAGAGTCACCACAACCCTGAGACCTGAAGGATACAAATCTAGAGATTCTGCTGAGTTAGATTTCTCAAAGACTAGTTACTTCACCGGAAGCAAATCTCATTGGAGTGACTTTTACCTTCACATAATTATGCAGTGTTCTTGGTGATACGGAGACATATCACACCTCTCACTCCCTGTTTAGCTGGAACATTTAGTAAATGAAGAGAAATGATGAGCTTAAGGCTGGACAAGAGAATCAAAGCTACATTATGGAGGGCCATGAATGTCAGGCTACTGAGACTGTGTTAGAGGCCTTCAGCCTGGTGTCCGAGTCAATAGGTGCTGGGTCTGGACTCAGGGAATCTTAGGTTCACACGTGGTACCTGGACATACCAATTAATCTCTTTTCAGCCATAGTTTCTTCATCTATAAAATGGGGGTGATAATCGTGTCTACCTCCTAGGGTTAGTTTGAGGATCTAATGATATGATATTTGTAAGGCTCTTTGAAAATCTTGAAGTGCTATATGATCATTACTCATTATTTTTATTATATCAGGCCAATCAGACAGGCTTCCTGGAAAGAGCCGCACTTTGGCATTCTGCATCAGCCGGTGCCCCTCCCCAACAGACTTAATGGCATTGCACTTTCTCTTCAATAATCAGCCTATCTATTGTTTTTTCCCCTTAAAACAAAATGACACCAACCATGTACCTCTTGTTGGAGGAGCTCACCCTCAGGTCTCTTGCTCCATCTTACTGAGTTGACATTTATCCAATACTGCCTCCTCTGACTGCTTCCAGTAGGTGAGGTTTTATCTCAGGCCAGCCTCCTGGATCCATTGCCATTTCTGACTCTCAGGTGCTTCAGGCCTTTGTTGTTCCCTCCAATGATGGGGAGCTTACTACTTCACAATGCAGCCCAACGCACTTGGGGGCTACGCTTATTCAGTTCCAATAAATTCAACAATCGTCTCTGAAGGCAAAAGCAGGGGAGTACTGGAGGAGACACAAGAGAATTCTCAGCTTCCTGGTTAATTTATTTGCAAGGGGCACCTTTTCCCCCTGCCCCCATCTCATAGCCTGACAATCATTATACAAGACATTCCAAAAGTCTTAGGGTGATGGTGTCTTGAGCCACTGCCATATTTTCTTAAGAGCCAAGCCTAGTTTGGAAGGAACCTGAGAGGTCATATTATTCAGCCCCACTTTTTTAAACAAATGAGGAGACCCTAAAAGCAAAAATGCAGCCTAGAATGAGCTCCAGAGTATATATGCTGACTGTCAGCTCTACTCTTTGTTTCTCACCAGGCTCTGCTCCTTTGGAATTCTCTGCGCAACATGAAAATCTCTTTATACTAGAAGATCATTTCAGCCTTGTAATTCCTACCTTCTCACTAAGCTTTCCCCTGGGAGCCCACTAGCCCTCCAATGGGAGGGAGGAGGCTTCCTTCCAGAACTCCCATTTAAGGCCTGGCCCAGGCCAGTCCCCCCTTCATTTCCCTCCTGTCTTTGCCTCTCTGGCCTTCTCCCTCCTCCCCACTCACCATCATACTTTCTAGCTTCCTTTTATGTGTTGTCTTCCTTCCTTAGAATAGAGTATCCTTGAGGGCAGGGATCATCTTCTGTTTGTTTAGCACTGTTCCTGGCACTTAGTAAGTGCTTAATAAATGCTTGTTAACTGACTGACTACCAAGAGTTAAAATGAAGACCTTAGGGACATGAAGGGAGGTATTGTAGTCTAATGGAAAGAACTCTGGGCTCAGATCCAAGACACTTGGGTCAACATTTCAGCATGAAGCAGTTTTGGGTCAATGAGTAACTCACTTAACTTCTCTGAATGTCAGTTTGTCCTCTATAAACTGGATAATGGTATGTTTACTACCTACCTCAGAGGACTGCTGGAAAGAAGGCATTTTGTAAACCTTGAAATACTCAGTGTATGTGCAGGTGCTCTTATTTATTGGGTTGACGCTGGACATTAAATTGGAAAGGATGCCTGAAGACTAATTCAAGAAAAGAGCATGATGGCACATATGACACAAGGTAGATCTGAGTAAAGCAGAAAAAGACCCGGAGGTCATAGTGATTCCAAAACTGAAGCATGGATGACAAATAAGGTGCTATTTAAAAAAATAATAAAATCCATCATTGGAGTATAACATTTAAGGTGATATGGCAAATGATAGTAGGAAGAATTCTCTTGTCCCATAGCAATGTTCCTAGGTCCTTATTCCATTGCAGACTCATTGGTGAGTTAGGTAGATGTCCATCCCAAACATATAAAGACTTCCCCCGGCACTATGGTGGATGAGAGCATTTTGTCCCTAGTGTCATGAACACAGCTTAGAGCTTGGTCAGACATGGAAGATGCTAAGGTCATCCACTTTATCCTGGGTCATCACCACATGTCTTGACTTTTGTCCCACCACTGGACTTCAGTGAGTCTGGAAGAGAGAGTGAGGGCGCTGACGTTGTATAGTTCTGCCTTACTTCAATTCAATTCACTTGGAAATGAAAACATCACTCTGTGATGTTGTTGGCTTCTTTGAAAAAGGATAGGAAACAATTCAGTCACATCTTCATTAGAAATAATGAATTTACTTATCTGGTATTAGAAGGGACCTTGGGAGCTATTTAGTCTGACCTCCCCATTTTACAGATGAAGAAATTGAGGCAGACAGAGGTCAAGTGAGTTGCCCAGGGTAACACAGCCACTAAGTGGAAGGGTCAGGATTCAGACTCAAGTGTTCCTGAAGCTAAATCTGTTCTTCTCTCCAGTACAGAACTTGGTAATAGCTTCATTTTTAAAATAGTGGAGAAATTGGAAAGGACCCTGAGGAGAACACCAGAAATGACTGAAGAGGCAACATCTAGGCCTTAGCTGATGCCATCAGACTCTAGGTTTCTAGCTTACACCTTTCCTTAATAACCGCTGACATTTGTGTAGGGCCCTAAGGTTGGCAGAGTGAATCACTTCCATCATGCCACTGGAATCTCCCAACTGCCCTGTGAAGGAGGGGCTGTTATCTGCATTTTCTAGATGATGAAACTGAGGCACAGAGAGGTCACATAGGTAGGTTGTGCAGAAGCAGGATTTCAGGCCAGGGCATCCTGACTTGACACCCTCCCTTACAGCGGGCTGCCTCTTAGCTGCCTCTCCATTTAGCATGGATCATTGCAGAGGAGACAGAGCAACATTGATTTTCCCTGCTCAAGATCCAGGTGTTTTTGCCCTTGTGCTTTGACAGACAAATGAATGGCAGTCAAGAGACCTGAGGCTCTCCCTCTGTCTGCAAGCACAGCACTCCAACCAGAGCTGATGGAGAATACAGCCAATGTTCCTATCAACAGGACAAGGAGGTTTTTTCATGTAATGATAATTAAGAGCCCTGAGGAAAGGACTATAGGCCAATTGAATTAAGATGATCTCTGAAGGAAGTAAATGGCTCAGAGAAATTTACCCCCCTCCCCCCACACAAAACTGTTGAATTTATTTCACAAGCCTCATCTGAGCTTGGGTCAGGCTCATGGACCATTGAGCTACCTAAAGGACTCCTATTAATGATGGTAACTAGCAACAACAGAGCTCCTTAAGATTTACAAAGTGTTATTATGTACATCCTCCCATTTAAGCTTATAACAACTCTGAGCCTGCACTTGGAATTTCATTGTTTGAGGGGACTTTTGGGAAGAAAGTAGCCTGTAGCAATGAAGATGGGCAACTCTTCAGCAGACTCAGGTTTCAGATGTGTCTGGGGTCACCTATGGCTGGTATATGTCTTATATAGATCTTGAAGTTAGAGCTCCCTGACTCAGGCACTTGGGCTTCTGTCTGAAGCAGATTCATTGGCTTTTATCATCCCCATTTTATTGATGAAGAATTTTGGAATCAAAGAGGTCCAGGGCCCTGTCCAGGGCAAGGGGACAAGCATTTACCTATAGGACCTACTATGTACCAGGTAGTGTGCCACGTACTTTTTATATGTATTATTCATCATCACATCATCTTTTCCATTAACCCTTCCTTCTTCCAAATTCCTCGGTTACTTGTGGGAGTGCCACCATTTTCTTGGCCACCTAGTCTTAGAAATAGGGGTTATTCCCACAGTTCTCCTTTTCTCTCATCCTCCATATGCAACCCATTTCCTAATGCGATATTTCTCCCGCCATGATCTCCCTCCAATTAGCCTTCTTCTCTCCACTTCCCCTTGACTTGATGCAACGATTTTCTGAATCTTCCTGCCTCTTACCTCTCCCCAGGCCAAATCACCCTCCACACACAGGTACTGAATATCTGATTTTCTCCAAATACAAGTCTGACTCTGTCAGCCCTCTTACTCAACACACTACAGTCTCTTTCTCTTTCCTCAAGGATGAAACAGAAATGGTTTGACATTTAAATCCTTTCAGAATCTGGCCTCAAACCAGCTTTCCAGCCTTGGTATACATAATAAATTAAAATGTTTTGTTTCATTCCTATCTCATCCTTTAAAAATTCTGATTTTGGATGTTTTGTATATGTTGCATGTTTCCATGTTTTGTAATAAAGTCATGTATGCATATAATTTAAAAATAAATAAATGTACATGCACTGGGGATGAATACTCAAATTAAAAAGTTTTATTTTTAATTTATTTTGAAACTGATGGAATAGGCAATCAGAAAGTTTCAATGGCACTGCTTTAATGAAAGAGTAACTATACATGGTCTGTGGTTATGTTATGATGGATTTTTGTTTGATGCTTCCTCAGATCATTGCTACAGAATTAGACTTGCAGATGTCAGAATACTTGGGTAGAGGAAGAAGATTTAAAAAAAAAGAGAATCAGAATATTAGGACATTACTTTTAAAGTTGTTCTCTGGCTATGTTCCTTCATCAGGCTGACTGTTCCTTGGTCTCGGCAGCAGTACCCAACATTCAAGTTGGAGCCAGAGTTCTTTCTCTGGATGATTCTTGGGACCACAAACATTATTTTTGAATGACACTTGAAATCCCTAAGAATTTACCAAACTGAAGTCATGAACAGTCCAGGAATGCTGAGGAGCTGGAGGCCACAGGCATTGATGTGCTCATCCTGAACAGGAACGAGGCACCCTGACTCTGCAATTTATAACTCTTTAATTAAGGATAAAACCTCTTACTGACTATGACATGCTCAAGTTCAGCCCATCCCAGCAAAGCTGATTTCACATTCCACTGTGTGATCAATACTGCCTTTGCAGAAAATCAGGAATTAGCAAACTAAATATTACTCTGCTAAAATAAATTATCTTTGGGTCATGCCAGATCAGCTAGAGGACGAGGCACACATGGGCACCCACATCTGCATACACACACATGCACACATACACACACACACACACTCACTGATATGAAATTGGTATCAAGTAAAGACACTAAGGTACCTAAAATGTGCAAATGTACTAGGTTACAATGCCAGACTTACTTACTTACACATTTATTGGATGAAAAAAATGATGCTCCCTTCCTCCAATAAATATAAATTTGAAAATAAAATCCAACGTTCTTGCATTCTCTAGAACATTCATACCCAAGTATTATAGATTTGTCCAGTGACTGGAAACATAAGGCAGAGTAAAGTAGTGGGAAGAGAGATGGATTCAGATCAGAAGACCTGGGATCAAAGCTGGGCTTTTCCATTTATTATGAGATCTTAGGTCAAGTCCAATAACTTTCTGGTCCTTAGTTACTTTGTATATAAAAAGAGAAATGGAGACCAATTAACCTCTGATGTTTCTTCCATATCTAAATTTATGATATTCCAATTTAGAAAAAAATGGAGAATATGGCAATGCAATAAAATACAAGAAACACTTATTAAATACCTACTGTATACAGAGTCCTGGGCTAGGTGTTGGGATAGGTACAAAGTTTAGGTACAGTGACTCCTACTTTCTTAGGACTCACAGTCAAGAAGGAATTCAGACACACAATAATAGACAGCATTATGTAATGGATACATTACAGAAGGAGAAGACAATTAATTAATACAAAAGCACTTATCAAGTACGTACTGTATGCTAAGTTCTGAGGATACTTTTTTCTTTTTTTTTGGTCTGATTTTAAAGCAGAGATACAATTCCTACCCAGGAGGATCTTCCATTCTGATGAGGGGGCCAAGGTTATCACCAACAAGGATCAGCAAAGGCTTCTGGGAAGAGGTGTCATTCAGTTGGGGGTTTTAAATGTAGATCTTTATTAATATATTCCATTTTTATTTCACCTACATTTCTTGCTACATCACTTCCTTTTTCACTCTGAAAGTCATACCCACTTTTTTCATATATCATCATGTAGGAATATTTTAATCTTTTCATGTTTTCAATAGCTTTGTCTTATTGCTATCACTATTGCTTTTTTATAAAACATTTGTTCATTTTTAGTTTACAACATTCAGTTCCACAAATTTTGAGTTTTAAATTTTCTCCCCCTCCCTCCTCTCTTCCCTTCCCAAGAGAGCATGTAATCCATTATAGGCTCTACATATACATTTATATTAAACATATTTTCACATTAGTCATGTGAAGAATTATAGTCAAGAAGAATTATAACCAATGGAAAGAAACATGAGATAGAAGAAAGAGAGAGAGAGAGAGAGAGAGAGAGAGAGAGAGAGAGAGAGAGAGAGAGAGAGAGAAAGAGAGAGAGAGAAAGAGTGCAAACAGTACACTTCAACCTGCATTCACACTCCATAATTCTTTCTCTGGATGTGGATAACATTTTGCATCATGAGCCTTTTGGAATTGTCTTAGAACCTCTCATTGCTGAGAATAGCCAAGTCCATCAGAGTTAGTCATCGCACAATGTGGCTGTAACTGAGTATAGTCTTCCCCTGGTTCTGCTCCCCTCACTTAGCGTCAGTTTGTATAAATATTTCAAGATTTTTCTGGAGTCTTCCTGCTCATCATTTCTTATAGCACAAGAGTGTTCCACTACATTCATGTACCACACCCTGTTCAGCCATTCCCCAATTGATGGGTATCCCCTCAATTTCCAGTTCTTGGCCACACCAAAGAAAGCTGCTATAAATATTTTTGCACATGTGGGTCCTTTTCCCATTTGTACGAGCTCTTTGGGATACAGCCCTGGAAGTGGTAATGCTGGTTCAAAGGGTATGCACATTTTTATAGTCCTTTGGGCCTAGTTCCAAATTGCTCCCCAAAATGGTTGGATCAGTTCACAGCTCCACCAACAACATATTAGAGTTCCAATTTTCCTACATCTTGGCCAGCATTTATAAGTTTCCTGTTTTGTCAAGTTAGCCAGTCTGACAGGTGTGATGTGGTGCCTAAGAGTTGTTTTGATTTGCATTTCTCTAATAGATAGTGATTTAGAGAATTTTTTTCAAAAGACTATAAATACCTTTAATTTCTTCCTCTGAAAACTGCCTGTTCATATCCTTTGACTTTTTATCATTTGGGAAATGAATTGGATTCTTATAAATTTGACTCAGTTCTGTATATATTTTAGAAATGAGGCCCTTATCAGAGACACTGGTTGTGAAAAAAAATTTCCCTAGTTTTTTGTTTCCCTCCTAATCTTGGTTGCTTTGGCTTTACTTGTACAAAAACTTTTCAATTTAAAGTAAACAAAATTATCCATTGTGTATTTCATAATGTTCTCCGTCTCTTGTTTGGTCACAAATTCTTCCATTCTCTGGATATCTGACAGGTCAATTATTCTTTGCTTTCCCAATTTGCTAATAGTATCAGCCTTTATATATTAATTGTGCACCCATTTTGACTTCGTACAGTGTAAGTTATTGGTTTATGCTCAATTTCTGCCATACTATTTTCAAGTTTTCCTAGCAGGTTTTGTCAAATAAAGATTTCTTATCCTAGAAACTGGAGTCTAGGTTTATCAAATCCTAGATTGTTGTCATCATTGACTTCTCTGTCTTGTGTACCTATCTTATTCCACTGATCCACCACTTTTTTTATTAACCAATACCAAGTAGTTTTGAGGATTGGCGCTTTATAACACAATTTAAGGTCTGGTACAACTGGATCACCTTCCCTAGCATTTGTTTAATTTACACACCATTGTCATTTTTATTACATTAGCTTGGCCTACCCACAAGTAACTGATGTTTTAACAGTTCTTTAGATTTGACTTTGTTTTGTGTGAAAAGTGTTTTATAATTGTGTTCATATAGTTCCTGGGTTTCTTTTGGCAAATAGATTCCCAATCATTTTATAACGTCTACAGTAACTTTAAATAAAATTTCTCTTTTAGTCTCTTGTTGTTGGGTTGTGTTAGTAATATACTGAGATGCTGAGGATTTATGAGGGTTTATTTTATATCCAGACTTGGGGGGAAAACCGTAATAAGTAACATTTTGGCAACAGAGAGAGAAGTGGGAATCCTTGGATCCTTGATGGAGAGATGGAAGAAGTGCCGAAGACCATCTGGTCCAAAGGTCGCATTTTACAGAAGAAGCACAAGAGCCAGGGAAGTGATGCCACTTGCCCAGGTCACATAGATAGTAAAGAGCAGAGCCAGGATTTGCACCCAGATGCTCTGATTCCAGAACCAGAACTCTTTTTGTCACTCCACATTGGAAGAGAAGTAGCATATGTTTGGGGAGAGCATTTCATAGAGTATTAGATATCGCCATGAAGAAAAAGAAAATGAAAATTGGGAGGAAATAAAAAGAAAAGGTTTACAACTGGACAGAAGGAAAGAAGGACGTTGTGGCCTTGGTGAGAGTATTGCTAATGTGGGAATCGAAAGAGGAGGAAGATTTTAAGGGGCAAGGAGGGCCTGGGAGAGGAAAAAGAATCAAGGGGTAGCTCTAGGACAGAGCACAGTGCGATAGTGGAGCGTTTGCATTAGCAAACAGTGAGCAAGTGACAGAATTCATGTAGAGTGCTTTGCAAACTTTAAAGAGCTATGTATATCATTTATTATTAAAGGAAACTGCCAGAGCAAATGTAATAAATCTCCAAGATTTAAAAAATTTCTTTAATTCAACCAAAAAAGAAACAAAGATACACTTTAGAATTTTTATGGAGTAGAACAGAATACTACTATTGGATTGAAGGCCATTTGATTCACTCCAACAAGCATTTATTAAACAACAAATATGCCATGTACTGGAAATAAAATTTAAAAAATAATAACCTATCCCCTCAAAGAATTGTTTCAGATACTAACTGCATCAGATGAATGTACAGGAAAGCACATACATGATAACTTGAGGAGGGAAGGGTGGTAATAATTTCAGGACTTGAGCAAAGCTTCCTACAGGCAGCTGGCACCTCACCTAAACCTTGCACAAAGCAAAGGATTCTGGGCATTGAGTATAATGTATCCAGACACACAGAGAAGAGATGGTTTGTGGTTGACCAGTTGACAAGGATCTATTAAGCACTCATGGAGTCCCAAGCACTGTTCTATTCACTGGGGATATAAAGAAAGGAGAAACAAGGTCATTGGTGGTCAGGCTACCTGGAACACAGAATGTGTAAAGATGGTACCATGAATGAAGTCTAGAAAGAAGTTATTAGGCCATCTACGAAGAATTTGGGATAATGAGCTATGGAGTTCACATTTTATCCTCAAGCCAATATGGCATCATCAGAGTTTATTGAGTAGGGAAGCACTAACATCACATCTGGGCTTCAAGAAAATCATCTTGGGAACAGAGTGGAGAATGGATTGGAGTGCAGAGAGACCAGAGGCAGGTAGAACAATTTGAGGATGATTTCAATAGTTTCAGTGAGAGGATCTGAGCTAGAGTTGTGTCCAGTTGGATAGAGAGAAGGGATCAATTGGATACATGAGGAGAGTAAGAGTGATGAGTCAAGGATGACTCTGAGGTTGCAAACCCAGATGGCTAGAAGATGGTGATGTCCTCAACCAACATCAGCTCATGAGGGGAGCAGATGATCATGGTTCTCCTTCCCTCTAACACACTCATATTTGAGAATTAGTTGGGCAATGTTTCTAAAGATCACAATGGTCACTATAGTCAAAGGACACTTAAGTTACATCTTGAAGCTTCCACATCCTCATCCTTTCTCAGGGAGACTAAAATTCTGGAGTACATACCTACTGTGTATTCCTTTCAGCATCTGAGATAAATGCAGGGACATAACTGGATTTACTAAAACATTGTTAGATTCCAAATATATAAAAATAGGTCATATGTATGTGTGTGTGTGTATACACACACACAGACACATATATAGACATATACAGAAATACATACATACATATATATATACACATATATTTCTATCATTTATAAACAGAAAAAAATAAGCACAGCAGCCCCCATAGTTAACTTGCTTGAAGAGGGAAATGATCTTATTGACCTTTAATGAAATTATTTTCTCATGGTGCTTTTCCTCATTCTACACCAAACATATCTTATTGAGGCTTCCAGCCAATTCCACCACAATAAAAGAAGCAACTACCAGCACTTTCCCATACACATTCCCCTTTCAGTCAAGGGCAAAGCAATTCCTGGGCATTCTTTCCATGGAGAGGAGAAGATAGATGAAGAAGGCAAGCCGTGGCCCTCTTTGTGGGGATGGGAAGGTTTAAGGAAGCCTGCTGATTATTAATAAAAGTCATTTTTAATAGAGGAGGGAAGGAAGGAGAAACTTGTTAAAAATCTCAAATTTATTCTTGGAAAGGCAAGAAAGTCATGTTCTTAACTGGCAGCGTGAAAGTGATTACAGCATAACTATTAATTATGCTGTCTTCTTGCCAGATGTTTTCAGATAGCATGACTGACTGGTAAAAATCCTTGATAAAATAGGCAAAATAAAGAGCACAGACAATTACCCATATACAGATATAATTATGAATCAACTAAAGAATGCAGTTCTAAATAAGCTCCTTCGTGAAGAGCTGTAACATCTCCTTAAGCCTCACATGTTGTCAGCCAAGCCAACCTACATTGGTAAATGAACGGTTTAGTGTATAAGATGCTTTAGAAAACATTTTTAAACAAAAGGTTAAATATTGCTGGAATGTCCTCATTGAAGTCCAACTGTGATGCCACACCATATTAGGGAGGTGACCCTGGGTTCTTAAAGGTTCTACCAGCAGAATTCAAGCTCTGGAAGGTTCTGCCAAACAGAAAAGACTAGGAGTGTGGGTCCATTGGTGGATTACTTCTGTCATCCACAAATCATCTTAGCTAAGTTAAGGGAGATTCAGCACTCAGTTGACAAGAGTGGCGATGGCATTTTTGGCTATAGCAATTCTCCAAGCCTGACTTCCTAAGGCAGAGATTGGAAGCAATCCACTTGGTGCAGAGAAGGTCTACACAAAAGATGCCACTGACTCATGAAAGTTGATGTAAATATGATTGGAAAATGAGCAAATTATGACAGAATTAAAACTTCCCTTAACCTGAGAGTACCCTGAAGTTGAACTAAAATTCATTTCTTGATGACCACACCAACTACATGAAAACCAGGCATACAAGATTATGGAGTTCAATTAAGAGATGCACCACATCAACTTGACTATCTATAAGCCAGCTGAAGGACATAGCTCTAACTTCATAGTTCTCTGAGCTCTGATCTTTGTTTACAGAGCTAGAATTAGATGAAGCAAAATATAGTTATGCATATTCTACATGAGCTAGAATTAGAATAGGTAAAGGAGAAATGAGATCTAGGAAGCCTTTAGAAATTGGATATTGTCAGGAAGCATTTCCTATCTCAAACTGTGATTTCTAGATTGGTTACTTTTTATTATTATTATAAATTCTAAAAGAAGAGAGTGAATGCCAAGGTCATATGTGTTGAAAAGATTTTCTGGAATACATTATATTTCACTCTCTGTTTCATTATCAAATTTGCTGGCATATTTCAAATAATAGCTGCCCCATTTCTAAAGACTTTATCTCTTTAAAATTTGATGTCCAGTTATCTTTTAGTCATTTCTGACTCTTAGTGATCCCATTTGGGGTTTTCTTGAAAAAATACCAGAGTGATTTGCCGTTTCCTTTTCCGGCTCTTTAAATAGAAGAGCATAAAGGATAACGGCTAATACCTAAAACACTCCTTGTTTGTAATTCACATAAGCATGGTGAGTCACAAGGTTAATTATTCCCCTCTTAAGAAGGAACCCAGGAAGACAGGATTGATCATATTCAAATAATTCAATTCAATAAATATTTGCTAAATGCCTATTATGTACCACTTGCTGCATTCTGGGGTTGCAAATAATAAAAAAGGAGACAGTCCCCACCCTCAAGGAGCTTATAATCTAATGGGGGAAGAGAACACAGGAAAGGAAACTTTAATGAATTGGGGGGATAGGAGAAGTTACAGAGAAGGCTGTGAGCTCTCTATAAAGGAAGGCTTTGGGAGGAGTTAAGTTTAAAACTACTGCCCAACCCTTTGATTAGAAGGAGAATACAACTGAGGGTGGGCTGAGAAGGTGTTGAATATGAAAACCTAAGTCAAATAGCGTGGTGATGCTATTTAGGTGATCAGATTATTTTGGGGGAGGATGGGGAAAGCAGGGCAGGGTATGGTGTTCCTTGGAGTTGAAAGTCAAGTAGTATTGTTGATAGAAAAATGAATAATAACCCTCCCATAAGGGGCAGTAAGTTTGTGGTAGACAGAAGATCAGCCTTAGAATTAGCAAGAATGGAATTTAAGTCATGACTCTGACATTCCATTTGTGAGGTGACGGACAAGCAATTTTTATCTCTCAGTGCCCCGAGGAACTCCCTAAAAATAGAAGGTGCAGAATTGGCATTCTCAGCCCAACATCCATCAAGCACCTACTATGTGCCAAGTGCACACTGTTAAGCATTGATTAATTTTTGCTTAACAATCATATTGGATTCATTTATATTGTGGCTCCATGGTTGTTTCTATCTAGCATTACATTTATAGCTTCCACACTTTGGGGTATGCTTAACTACCACTGCTATTTAAGTTCATAGGAGTTTGGGGTGGATGGGTTTTTGGACATGCCTCCTAACTGGGGATGCCACCCACTCACTTTGGAGAGGATATAAATATCTTCTGACTGACACTTGATCACCATGATAAGAAATGATTTCATACTGTCAAGAGACAGACTTGTCTTTTTATGGGCTACTGAGCTGGAACCCCATGCATATATTAAAAGGGGTGATCCCTATCCCTCAGCCCTCTTCTTTCTGCCAGCCTTGAAAGGTAAAGGACTACCTTCCAAGCTCTGCTGAAGTCAGTGAGGATGCTCTTCCACCCACTCAGTACCCATGAGGTCATGGCCATCTAGCCAAGCTTGTGTCTGGGATGGGGAAACTCCTATCTATGTCTTCTTTCCTTTGGCAAGGGGCCTTATGAGATTTCAAAAGTGAGCCCCTTTTTAGGCTGGGCTTTGGAGCAATAAACAATATTGTCTATATCACAGTACAGTATAACCTTGGGTAAGGCTCTTAAGCTCAGTGCCCTAGGATACCTTCTAAAACCTGAGGCTGGAGAGAAGGTGTCCACCTACATTCCTAGGATTGTTTCCACACAGGTCTATTCTTTATCCCTAATCCAGGAAGAGGGACTGAGGAATAGTTTAATTCTTTTTGTCTAAGATATTTCATCAGCTAAGATGATTTTCTTATGATCTCATTTACACAATTTTGAGGACCATTCTAGGGGTGAGCAGAGATTTGAATGAGAACACTCAAACATTCCACAAGGACAGTGCAGGGTTGCTCTTCAGTTCTTTCTCTGAATCATGGTGAAGCCTTAAGTGGAGGAGACGCCTCTAGGACATTTTCTTTTCAAATGATCTCCTATATAATTGAATGACCTTCAAAGTCAATGTGAGATCTCTTGGCCCCAGTCTTTACTTGTGTACCCTTTCAGATGAAAAGTACTCAAAAAATCTGTCTTAATCAAAGCAGAAAACACAATAGTACCCAAGGAAAGAGGGCTGGCAGCCATTTCAGGAAGACTTGTGTTCAAATCCTACCCCTTACACATACAGGCCTATAAACTCTCATGTGGCATGCAACTCTCCATGACTCTAAACTGCAAGGCAGGAGCTGGTCTCCATTGGCAAAGGGAGGTTTTTTAGGAGAAATTCCTTTGATGATGAAATGATTGATCTAGGAGACTATGAATACCTCCTGCCTTTATGAAAGTCAAGTTGGAAGGGACTCCAGATGCCATCTGCTGAAATCCATATTGAGAAAAGTATCCTCTTGACAACAAACTTGAATGCTGGCCACCGAGGCCCGACTGGCAGCCCTCAATGTACGCTTTCCCAGTCTTTTAAAATGTCTTCATTCAAAATTAAATTCAATTAAAAAAAAAGAAGTTAACTGCCTTCTCTGAGCAAAGCTCAAGCTTAGGTCATACAGAGATGAATAACTGATACAAACTCTATCCACATGGAGCTTACCTTTCACTGGGAAGATACCAACCACTCCCCTGGGGAATATAGTACCAAGGTAGTGGGTTGGGGGCAAGGGAGAGATCTGAACAAAGAGCCCTTTCTAGAGGAGGGGGTGAGCTAAGATCTGCTGTGAGTACATGTGGGAGAGGAGAAGATTGGCTTAGTATGTATGGAAAAGTACTACATAGCACCCTGGAATTGATTTGATTTCATATTTTCTTTGCATTCACAAGTCAGTATCCCAGAATCCCACAGCTGGAGAAAAGCTGAGCTGCATGGGGCCAAGAGACCTCTGGATCCAATGTGTCTGAAGAATATCCTCCTTTTCTGAGCAGAAGAGGAACCCTCCAGCTTCTGCTGGAATTGAAAAGCTCCTGTGTAGACTGTCCCTATGACATGAAAAACTGAGCAATATCACAAACTGGATTTTTCTTTGCCCTGAAGGATTTTCCATAGTAAAGGATATTTTTTTCCTTCATTGAATTTTTCTTACATACTCTAGAAAGTCCAGCCATGCTGCAGACCTGCTGCATTCTGAGCTCATCTCTGCAGTAAGCTGAGTGGAAACACCATGAAACCCTTGCTTTGTTTTCATTTGTGCATACTCTCCTACTTTTCCATATGACGTACTGGGTTTTTTTTTTAACTATATTCTTCAACCAGTCAATACTTTAGTGGGGAGGGCTTTGGGAACAAAGTGCATTCCCCCCCCAAAATCCTTGCCTTTCCTTAGATAACAAAGAGCCAAGCTGCAAAGCCAGGGGAGTCATACTGCCAGACAGAAGCTGCAAAATGAGAGAATTAGAACTCACTGTCCTAAACTGCTGAGATCACCCTCGTGCATTATTAATTAGAATAAATAAGAAATAAAAGGACAAAAAAAAAGACTTTTGCTCTGGTTACTTTGAAAGGCCTCTGGTACATTATATAGTCATCAATTCAATTTCTTTTGACCATATCATGTAAGCCACTAAGACTGCATTAGTGACAAAAGTCTCAATGACCTTGTCACTTTGTTTTCATTTAGAAAAAGAAGAAAAATTCTGTCCATGCATGTCTTAACCTCACAAGTCATTTTTCTGGGTCTGCTGTTTCCAGCTACTTCTTGAGCAGAGGGAACACATACCCCATGGGTGCTTGTCATCCATGGGTTTTTTGGAATTAGAAAGACAACCTAAGGTATCTTGTCATCCTGGGGATCCTCAGGCTCCCTCCCTTCTAGTGCTCATGCACTCAATGACCTTGGAAGAATGTCTTACGTGTTAGCTACATGAAGCTAAAACTATGGGTTGATTATCAGTCATTCAGGCCATTTTTCCCCTTGGATATATATGTTTATGTATGCATATGTATTACATGCAGGTGTGCATATGTACATATACATATATTCCATACACTATACATATATACATACATATGATATGTTTTAATACTAAACGCACTGTAATGAATTGGCCAGATATGGGAAAAGATTGATCTGTGAGCTCAGTCAATGATGGTCGTCATTTCAGCCTCATAGAGACACAACCTTCAGCTTTTCATTCCTCAGCATCTTTCTCTCTGAGATGGAACTTGGGATATATTTGTGCTGCTGCATACTTGCATTGATTGAAAGGGAAGCTGATCAGATAGGTTCCTTTTATAGGCTTCCATTGGAAGAAATCCCCAAAGGACAAAGATCTCCAGAGGTGAAGATGGTGGCTTATCAGGATAAAAATATCTTTTGGACAGGTAGCCCCAGCCTTCCCCACACTGGTGTTTCTAAATCTCATGCATGTCACCTGTGTACATGGACAGTAAAACCCTACACGTGACTTGTTCACTTGTGGCAAACTCAGCCTTTACTCCTCATCCCCATCTCTTGAATCCAAGGTCATTCATCACAGTATCTATTGGGCCCAGTCCTATTTATCATCCTGTACCAGGGTTCAAATTGACTGAAGACTCACAGAATGAAGGATATAGTCCTTCTGACTCTCTGCTTTGAGCATGATATGGAAGACAAAGGTTAGTAAGGCTGCAAACCTGTAACTAACACAGGGGCACTGGCTCTTTTCCTGTGAATGGAAACACCATGAAACCTTTGTTTTGTTTTCATGTTTTTTCCATATGGCATCCCTCCCCTTAAAGCAAACCAACACAAACTCCATTCTTAAGACTACTGTCCCAAACCACAAGCTTAACTATTGTCCCTGGGCTCTTTTCCCTTTAACTAATACTCCAGTGCATCTGCGAATACACCAGTTGGAGTATTTCCCACCATGATGTCCTTTTCGTTACTTTACATTGTCTCTTTTGCCCTGGTTTTCGACATTCTAATAAAGGTGCTGAAGCTGGGGTCCATGAGTTAGTGTTAAAAAATATATATTTTGATAATTCTATTTCACTGTTAGTTGTTTCCTTTGTAATCCTATGGATTTTATTTTATGCATTTAAGTATGTCATTCTGAGAAGGGATCTAGAGGTTTCATCAGACTGCCAAAGGGGTTCAGTCCATGCCATAATCAAGGTCAAAAATCACACAGTAGCAATGGTTGTGGAATTCTTTCTAGATTATTATTTTTTTTAGCTTCTGTAACCAAAGTGAGTTAGATAAAACCCAAAGCTATAGAAAAAGCCCAGAATCGCAGAGCAGAAAACCTCTTAGAGGCTGCCTAGATTGGACTGCTCTCTATATTATTCCCCATGGAAGATTTTCATGCATTCCACAAAAGTCGTTCTTACTTGTCTATGCACTAGTGCAAAGGAATCTCCCTGAGGGACTGCACTGGTGCGCTTTTCATCTTTGGATCTTCATTGGCTAGCACCTTTCCTTTCCACAATAAAAGCTCAATAAATGTTTGTTGAATGAATGAATAAATGGAGTTTGGTCAACCCAGAGAAAAGAAAAGATGTAGAAGCTGAACAAGTGAGCCAGGGCTGATGCCCAGGGAGTCAAAAACTGACCTCCCATGAGTTGGCAGCATCAGATGATCTGAGATTCAGTGCAGGAAGCCATTTGGGAGCCATTTAGGATAACACCTTCATTTTACCAATGAGGAAGTTGAGATTCAGGCTCAGAGAAAGAGAACAAGACAAGAATCCAGGCAGAAGGACCTGATGACAGCTCTGATCCATGTGGGCAGCCAGGGAGGCAGATGCCCCCAAATATGGCTGTTTATCACAGGACCCAGGCAGCCCTAGGTTTAACCACTCCCCACTGGAGGGACTGATAAGAAGAGCCAGGTGTTTGTTATTCTCAGCTGAAGGCTGGATTCTGCTGATGTCTTGAGATGTGAGCTGAAGAGGTCCCTTATAGGTCTCCAAAGAGCATTGTATGTAAAGTAGAGGAATTCAGAGAGAAGTGAAAGACTAACATGACCAAGCTGGGGGTTAAGAATATGCTGTTCATATGCTCAAATGGCTATAAAATGTGCATACCCCTTGACACAGCAATACAACTACTAGGTTTGTATCCCAAGCAATACAAATGGGAAAAAGACCCACATGTACAAAAATATTTATAGCAGCTCTTTTTGTGGTGGCCAAGAACTGGAAATTGAGGGGATGCCTATCCATTGGGCATGTAATGGAATACTATTGCACTATAAGAAATGGTGAGCAGGTGGATTTCAGAAAAACCTGGAAAGACTTATATGAACTGATGCTGAGTGAAATGAGCAGAACCAGGAGGACACTGTATACAGTTACAGTCACATTGTATGATGACTAGCTTTGATAGACCTGGCTCTTCTAGGCAATGCTAAGTTCTAAGACAACTCCAAAAGGCTCATGATGCAAAATGCAATCCACATCCAGAGAAAGAGTTACTGAGTCAGAATGCCAATTTAGGCATACTATTTGCTCTCACTGTTTTGTTTGGTTTTGTTTCTTCTTTCTCATGGTTCATTCCATTGGTTATAATTTTTCTTTACAACATGACTAATGTGAGAATATGTTGAATGTGAACATAGATGTAGAGCCTATACTGAACTGAATGCAGTCTTGGGGAGCGTGGAGGGGAAGGAGGGGGAAAAATCTAAAATTCAAAAGCTTATGGAACCGAATGGTGTAAACTAAAACTTAATTATTTTTTTTAAAGAGTGTGCTGTTCAGTGACAGAGAGCTCCCTATTCCCTCCCTGTGTCTAACACGCAGAAAGAACCTTTCTTTCTCCAAGAAGCCAAGTTGACATCTCCTTTTCTTTGAAAACTTTCCCATCTATTGGATAATGGAAGTTGTTCCTATGTAGTTGTCCCAGTTCTCTACATATTGTGAATATCAGATGTTTTTCAGAGATATTCTATGTAAAATTTTCCCTTCTTATCCCCAATAGCAACTTCTCTTCTTTTGTTCAGAGAAAAGCGTATTCATTTTACGAGATAGATATGATCTATTTTGTATTCTCCCCTTGGCTACAGTTGTACAAAATATCTCTTTCATGTGACCTTGACACTTTAAGGGATTGTATCCATTTGGAACTTATTGTGGTGTAGGGTCTAAGTTGTTGGTCTAAATTTATTTTCTGCTGAATTACTTTCCAGACTTCACAGCAATTTTTGCCCAAACCCACCACACTGGTAATGTTTTCTTTGTCATGTTGTCTCACTAATGTCTCATTATCACGAAAAATAAGCCCTTAAACAATCATTTCACTTGTGATATTTAAATTTGGCCAATGATTAGGGAGAGTATAATACCTAGAGTATAAATCCTAAATGAGACAAACTCATTTATTCCAGAAAGTACAAAGGATTACTGGCAAAGCAAGGCTTCCTTGCTTTCTATACCCATATGTCTATGTTTCATCTTTAATATTCAGTCAAGTATTCACAAAAAATCTTGAATTAGAGAGTGATTTATCTAGACAGGTTATTTTCCCCAATTTGGACACCATGAGCAGCAGAGCAAAATCAAGGATTCAAAGGACTGTAAGAGGGGAAGGGTCTTATTAATCCTCTGTATCTTTCATAAGGTCTATCTTTAAGGGAAAAAAAATAAATTGAGTTTTGTAAGGTCAAGATTTTCTTTGGTTTCATCATTCTGAGGAAGGACACACCAAGGGTGGAACAGCTAGGACTTTGCTCCTGGCTTCTTGCTTTAGAAGCTATGTAGTTTAAGGGCATTGATAAAACTTGCAATCTTCAGATGCACAGAAACAACAGAGATTAGCACCTGATTAGCAAGAGTAGTTAATTCAACAGATAGCTCCCAGACTGTGGCCTGGATCACATTTCTCCTTGACCAAGGCAGCCACCCCACCTGCATCCTTTCTGCTCTGTTCGGCAGTCCCTGTTTTCCCACCATGGTGAGGTCCCCCTCCTCTCCCACATTTATAGCATACTTCCTGCTTGATGCATTAGACCCATTTTATGGTACTTGCCTTGCGTTTCAAACCTTGTATATTTTGGCTATGGTCATGTTTGTGATGACAAGTGGAATGTTGGGCTCCCAGACAGATTTGTATGCAAAGAGGACAATACATTTGAAAAGAGCTGCATGGCACTGGGATGAAATGGAACCCATCGAAGCTTATTCTCTGTTCCTTCTTGGAACAGTCCTTGGGGACTTGGAAGAATCAAGAGTAGTTTCTGTCACGTGTGCTCTACTGCTCTTTGGTTCAAAAAACCCAGTTCCCTTGAAGGTCCCAGTCTACCTTTCCCCTTTCTTTCATATTAGTTTCTTCCATGAATGCTGCAGCCTAGCCAGACTGGTTTTCTTGCTCTCCCTCCTACATGATGCTTTTTCTCTCATCTTTGGACATTTGCATGGTTTGTTTCTTGTATCTAGAATGCAAAATTGTAATCTCCTCAAGGGAAGGGATGGTTTCATTGTTGTCTGGGTATTCTGCAGACCTTGCAAAGTTCCTGATTATGTGTTAGGCACTTAATAAATGCTTCTCAATTCACTAATTCACTGATTTGTTAGCAAAGGTCTTGTAAACTAGAGCTCAAGTAATGGTATCTAAAATCTATAAGGAAGACCTAGGTTTTTAAAGGGTTTTCTCCCTACGATTGATGAGGCAGTTTCTCCAGTTATTATCCCCATTTTGCAGATAAGGATATCAAGGCTCAGGATGTGGAAAGAACTTCTTTCCCATAGGTAATAGCTAAGGAAGGACCTGAGGAGGACTTTCCATCCAGTTCTTCTGCCACTGAGTCCAGGAGCCAGTCCAAGGCTACAATGGAAGTCCTGAAAGGCTGGTTCACATTGTTATCACCCTGACTGCTTCTAGGTGGATGCCTGGATGCTGCAGTACTTCATGTGTAAAATGAAAGTGACTTGCGAAGAGTTTCCAAGGATACTGTGTTTTTTTCCCTTTATTTTTCTTCTTCAGAACATCTACTTTTCCTTGCAGAGAACTCTTGGGAGCTTGCAATAGTCTAGTCAGACTTCCTTCTCTGAGCCACCTCTTACTTGGAAAAAAGAACATTGGATTCATTGATTTCCTCCACTCAGCTAGCTATATGTCTGGAACATAGTAGGTGCTTAATCAATTCTTGTTGATTAATCAGTTGGTTCAGTTTTTTTTTCTTTTTTACATTTTCCAATGTTTTTTTAAATCTATTTTTAGTTTTCAAAGTTCATTTCAACAAATTTTTGACTTTCAAATTTTCTCCCCATCTCTTCCCTCCCCCCACCCCAAAACACTGTGCATTCTGATTACCCCTTCCCCCAATCTGCCCTCCCTTCTATTACACTCCTCCCTTCTCATTCCCATCTTCTCTCTTTTCTTGTAGGGAAAGATAGATTTCTATACCTCATTACCTGTATTTCTTATTTCCCAGTTGCATGCAAAAACAATCCTCAACATTTGTTCCTAAAACTTTGAGTTCCAACTTCTCTCCCTTCTTCCCTCCCCACTCATCCCCACTGAGAAGGCAAGCAATTCAATACAGACTATATATGTGTAGTTTTGCAAGAGACTTCCATAATAGTCATGTTGTTTAAGACTATATTTCCCTACATCCTATCCTGCCCCCCCATTTATTCTATTTTCTGTTTTGACCTTGCCCCTCCCCAAAAGTCCTTACTTCTAATTACTCCCTCCTCCCATTTGCCCTTCCTTCTATTAGCCCCCCCACCCCACTTATCCACTTCTCCCCTACTTTCCTGTAGTGTAAGATAGATTTTCATACCAAACTGAGTGTGCATGTTACTCCTTCCTTAAGATAAATGTGATGAGAGTAAGCTTCACTTTTTCCCTCTCACCTCCCTCCTTTTCCCCTCCATTGAAAAAGCTTTTTGTTGCCTCTTTTATGAGAGATAATCTGCCCCATTCCACTTCTCCCTTTCTCCCTCAATGTATTTCTCTTTCACTCCTTAATTGTATCTTTTTAGATATCTCCTTTCATATTCAACTCACCCTGTGGCCTCTGTGTATGTATGTATATATATATATATATATATATATATATATATATATATATATATATATATATATATATATATATGAATAGATTCTATATATATATGTGTGTGTCTGTGCACATGTGTGTACATGTGTGTGTATAATCCCTCCAACTACCCAAGTACTTAGAAAAGTTTCAAGAGTTACAAATATTATCTTTCCATGTAGGAATGTAAACAGTTTAACTTTAGTAAGTCCCTTATGATTTCTCTTTCCTGTTTACCTTTTCATGGTTCTCTTGATTCTTGAGTTTCAAAGTCGAATTTTCTATTCAGCTCTGGTCTTGTCATCAAGAATGCTTGAAAGTCCTCTATTTCATTGAATTACCATTTTTTTCCCTTGAGGTATGATACTCAGTTTTGCTGCATGGGTGAATTTTGGTTTTAATCCTACTTCCTTTGACTTCTGGAATATCATATTCCAAGCCCTTTGATCTTTTAGTGTAGAAGTTGCTAGATCTTGTATTATCCTGATTGTATTTCCGTAATACTCGAATTGTTTCTTTCTATCTGCTTGCCATATTTTCTCCTTGACTTGGGAACTCTGGAATTTGGCTACAATATTCCCAGGAGTTTCTCTTTTCAGATCTCTTTCAGGAGGAGATTGATGTATTATTTCAATATTTATTTTGCCCTTGGTTCTAGAATATCAGGGCAGTTTTCCTTGATAATTTCATGAGAGATGATGTCTAGGCTCTTTTTTCAGTCATGGCTTCCAGGTAATCCTACAATTTTTAAATTATCTCTCCTGAATCTATTTTCCAGGTCAGTTGTTTTTTCAATGAGATATTTCAAGTTATCTTCTATTTTTTTTTAATTCTTTTGGTTTTCTTTTGTAATATCTTGGTTTCTCATAAAGTAGTTAGCTTCTATCTTTTCCATTCTAGTTTTTAAAGAACTATTTTCTTCAGTGAGCTTTTGAACTTCCTTTTCCATTTGGCTAATTCTGCTTTTTAAAGCATTCTTCTTCTCATTGGCTTTTTGGACCTCTTTTGCCAATTGAATTAATCTATTTTTAAAGGTGTTATTTTCTTCAGCATCTTTTTGAATTTCCTTTAGCAAGCTGTTGACTTGCTTTTCATGATTTTCTTTCATTCCTCTTCCCAATTTTTCCTCCACCTCTCTTGATTTTCAAAATCCTTTTTGAGCTCTTCCATGGTCTGAGACCATTGCATATTTATTTTGAAGGTTTTGGATGCAGAAGCCTTGACTTTTAGGTCTTCCTCTGATGGTAAGCATTGTTCTTCCTCATCTGAACAGATGGAAGAAAATGCCTATTCACCAAGAAAGTAACTTTCTATAGTCTTATTTTTTTTTTTTCCATTTTTGGGCATTTTCCCAGTGAGTTACTTGACTTTTGAATCGTTTGTCAAGAGGAGGGTATATTCTGGGGACTTGTAAGTTCTCAGTTCTTCCAAGGTGGCACAATCAAGGGAGAGGAGTTTAGTCCTCTCTTGGCCTCCACTCTGGTCTGGGAGCTACTGGAAGCTTTTCTGCCCAGGATCTGTGAGTAGAATTCCTTCTTCAGAGCCTCCACCAGCTCTACCACAACAGCCAGCACTCCTTCTCACCCCAGGGTCACCACTCAGGGCTGAGACCTAGATCCACTGCTCAATTCCTCCAGGGTCTTTAAGCCAAGGGCTCCAAAAATGGATGCTGCCACTTCACTGGCTGCTGCTGGCAGGGCCAGACCACGTTCCCTTCTCATCCAGGTAAAAATGCTTTCTCACTGAGCTTTGAAGCAGCCTTTAGCGTTTGTGGGTTGAGTAATTTGGGAACCGCAGTTGCTTCCCAGAATTCTGTTCCAGTCTTGTCCCTACTGTGCCATGGGCTGGGCTGGGCTGTGCTCTGCTCCATGCCTGGTGCCATAGACCTTTCCTGTCAGCCTTCCAGGATGCCTTGGGCTGGAAATCTCTTTCACTCTGTTATTTTGTGGCTTCTGCTGCTCTAGAATTTGTTTAGAGTCATTTTTAATAGGTATTTTATGCACTGTGGGGGTGGGGCTTCTACAGGTCCATACATTTACTCTGCCATCGGGGCAGAGCCAAGTTGCTCCACCCCAGTTGCTTCAAATTTTGACAGGAACCCTTCATCCCAGACCATGGCATCCTTATTTAGTATATACACATAGTTCTTTAATGATGTTATGTTTTCTCCCATTTTATTTGCTAGTGCTAGTGTTTACCACATTAGAGAGTGATTATCAGAGGTCAGCATAGTCCAATATCTCTCCCTATAAATCCTTCTCCTTAGGGAGCACCATAAAAAAAGAGAAGACTGGAGAGTTTATACCATAAGAAAAACAGTCAAGCTGATTGAATAGGGGAAAAATGGTAGAGATCACGTAAGTTCTCTTTTGGACACAGTAAGCAGAGCTTCTGTCTACCAAATCTTAAGATCTAAGCATCTCTGCCTCAGTATACAAGTACTCTCTTACTCTGACACACTGTCCAATGAAAGTATACCTACTGACATCCAAGAAGTAAAGGAATAAGTACCCAGAATATGAACTAAATTGGCTCTGATGAATTTACTGGGGAGCCATCCAGTCTTGGCTACCAAACACCAATGGCCCCTCCCAGGTGGGATGCATGCAAATGTCTGCCCATTTCTCATTTATTGTAGATGAAGGTTGGCTTCCAGTGGGGTTATTGGTTTAGACTGCATATCAAAAGGGGAAAAAAGATGTATTTACCAACTCCAATTTTACATTTACTCATTGTACACTTACATTCCACTCCTGATAAACTTGCTTTCCCAAATATCCTCTAAGGGCAACAGAAATTAATAGTAATGAGATCATTTGGAAAGAAATGGGTCTGTGATCATCCTGGCTCTCTTTGTGCTGCAGTAATGGCTCTGCCTGCTTTTATTTTAGGGTATTGTGCTTAGGCAAGATGCTGAGTGTGGTGAGGAGGTTTTCACTAAAATAGACTTATTGAATTTTGGTGAGCATTGGGGACACAAATGGAAAGACAATGGCCCATAAAATGTGGAATTGTTATCTTTTGGCTAAGAGGAACAATAGGTGTCTGAACCTTCTGAGCAATAAACACTTATGCTTTTAACTTCATTTGTACACCTGCCAAATCTTCTGAGCAGCTGTCACCATTGAGGAGCATGGAAGGCATACACGGGCTGAGAAATGTTAACTTCTACTTAACTGAAACACCCAAACTATCAGAAAGGCTCTTAGATCATCGCTGGGCAGATTGAGTTGGTCTGGATAGGGTTCAAGGGGTTGGAGGTGAATTCGTAAGTCTTTAGGGCCATTCAAAACCAGCCTACATGGAAATCTGCATATTTGATAACTGAGGATGTATGGAGTTCAGGAGATATTAGGTCTTTGGTTCCTGCTTCTCATCATTGTGTGTACCTACTCCAGTGGTGGAGATCATAGCCTTTTCTCACCTTCTGATTTTCTGTGATTCTATTCTATTTCCACAGAGAAGTTGCACAGCACATTGGAGTCCTTCTCAAGAGTATTTCACGCCTAGTAGTGCAGTCCCTAGGCTTACTATCTCTGATACCTCACTCTCCCTGCATAATCATGGCACTACCTTTTCTCATCACACACACATATTTCTAATATATACTTTGTAAGCTCTGAAGTGCAGCATGTCATCTACTATATGACGATGGCAGTGCTGACCATTGTTGCTACTACTTTGTGCTATGGTTTGCACTTAAGTGATTGATGGGAATAGGTCGTCTGCTTGAAGTGAAGATTGCCTTCCCATTGCCCTTGGACTTTGTTTAGGGAGAGAGTGCTGCTCCATGATTTGTAGCTATGCAGCATACTGGGGAGAATGTTGGCAGTAAAAAAGATGAGTTTCGTGCTTGGGAACAATTTAGGGGCATGGAAAGAGATCTGAACCATTCCCAAAATGCCTGCATGCACTTCCTGGCCAGTTCTGAACTGAGATCTTTGTCTATTTTGGGTGACTACCCAAGAGATCACGCTCCACTCTGTCTCTTTCTCTATATTATCTTGATTTTATATCTGTCTACATAGATGTATATGTGCACATATATATTATATGCGTATGTACATACATAAACATATACAACATACGGTTAGCAGTCAATGTATATATAAGGCATCTACTTATAAATGTGTCATTGTAGATTTTTGGAGAGGACTAGCCTGTCTGGTGTGAGGGCTGCTTAGCCCTTTTCGGGACTACTCTTCCTCCTTTGGTGTCTACCTTCCCCCAGTCTCACCTATGGCTCCAAGAAGCTGTAGCATGTGTATTTGCAACATCTTTGTAAACTATCTTGGCAGACCAGTTAAATCAGGTGGAGGGTAACCAACTGGCCTCCAAACCATCAGTGATTTAGGGAGGTGTCTACTCCAAGTACGTGAAAACACCCCCCGCAGAATGGACAGATAACAAATCTTTTTCCAATGGCTATGAAGGCAGCTGAAGCAGGCACTGCAGTGTACTTAGAGCTTGGTCAGACATTGAAGGCAACAAGATTATCCACTACATACCAGCCCGTCAGCAGTCTGGTTGGGTTTTTTCCTGCCACTGGACTTTGTGACTCTGGAAGAGAGAATGAGGCTAACGACCTTTTGAAACTGCCTCCATGAAATCCATCCCTGTGATGTCACCAGTCTTCTTTGACAATGGCAAACAACAACAACTGCAGCTACATGTCAGGCGCTGTGCTAAGTTCTGGTGATTCACTAAGAGGAGGAAGACAGGTAAGCCTTCAAATGACTCATAATCTAACAGGAAAGAGAGCCAAGAAATAAAAAAAATCGATGAGGGAGGGCATCAGATTAAGGGGATTGGAAAAGCATCCTGGGACTTGAGGGAAGCCAGAGAAGTTAGGAGACAGAGATGAGAAAGGAGACAATTCCAGCCATGGGAGATAGTTAAAGGAGATTCCCAGAGCCAAGAGATCCAGAGTCTCATTTGTGGAAGAGTAACAAGGCCAGTGTCACTAGATTGAAGAGTCCATGGTAGAAGGAGGCTGGAAAGGTGGGAGGAGACTAGGTTAGGAAGGGCTTTGGATGCCAAACAGAAGAGGTTGTATTTGGCCCTAGGAACCGCTAGAGTTTATTTAATAGAGGAGTGGGGTGACACCATCAGACCTGTGCTTTAGGAAAATCACACACACACACATACACATACAAACGTATTCAGTTACTCTTTCTGTATCTGTCTCTTTACACACACACACACACACACACACACACACACACGCACATGCACATACACATACAAACATATTCCGCTACTCTTTCTGTATCTGTCTCTGTACACACACACACACACACACACACTTGCACACACACACATACAAACATATTCAGCTACTCTTTCTGTATCTGTCTCTGTACACACACACACACACACACACACACACACTTGCACACACACACATACAAACATATTCAGCTACTCTTTCTGTATCTGTCTCTGTACACACACACACACACACACACACGCACACTTGCACACACACACAAACATATTCAGCTACTCTTTCTGTATCTGTCTCTGTACACACACACACACACTTGCACACACACACATACAAACATATTCAGCTACTCTTTCTGTATCTGTCTCTGTACACACACACACACACACACACGCACACACTTGCACACACACACAAACATATTCCGCTACTCTTTCTGTATCTGTCTCTGTACACACACACACACACGCACACACACTTGCACACACACACATACAAACATATTCAGCTACTCTTTCTGTATCTGTCTCTGTACACACACACACACACACACACACACTTGCGCACATGCACATACACATACAAACATATTCAGCTACTCTTTCTGTATCTGTCTCTGTACACACACACACACTTGCACACACACACATACAAACATATTCAGCTACTCTTTCTGTATCTGTCTCTGTACACACACACACACACACACACACTTGCGCACATGCACATACACATACAAACATATTCAGCTACTCTTTCTGTATCTGTCTCTGTACACACACACACACACACACACACACACTTGCACACACACACATACAAACATATTCCGCTACTCTTTCTGTATCTGTCTCTGTACACACACACACACACACACACACGCACACACACTTGCACACACACACACAAACATATTCAGCTATTCTTTCTGTATCTGTCTCTGTACACACACACACACACACACACACACACTTGCGCACATGCACATACACATACAAACATATTCAGCTACTCTTTCTGTATCTGTCTCTGTACACACACACACACACACGCACATGCACACACACATACAAACATATTCAGCTACTCTTTCTGTATCTGTCTCTGTACACACACACACACACACACACGCACACACACGCACACATACATGTGCTGATGATCTCCCTTAGTAAACTACTGCCTATTTAACTGTAGGTCATAACCTGCACACCCGACATGCTGATTTATTTATTATTTCCTTTGTGAATAGTTTGATGTTTTTGAATGACTACTGTTCTTGTTCATAAGAGCTTCTTGCGTTCTGGTACTTGGACCCTTCAGTACAATGCCCTCCATGAAGCAGGGCACTTGGAGGACCTCACCATCACTTGGTCCATCCCCTACATTTGCCCTTCCATTTGGATACTGCAAAGGATACCCTGGCCAATGATGGACAGAGTACCTGAGAAGCCCCCCTCTCTGCTATTTGTGACATATTAAAAGCTCAAATATCCCCAACACTGTTTTCTATAGTGTAGATTTCCTCAGTTTATATTTTTTCAGGTCCATCAATATTTTTCACTTTCATTTGTTTAAGTGACTGGCATTGACTCATGCAACACATTTTGTACTGATATGATAAGGTCCAAATATGGGGATTCCATAAGTGTTGATGGAGACTGGATCTCTATGGGCATCGTGGAAGCTCTGTTCCTTTTCATATCCAGTTTCACCTTTCAGATGGTCTTACAAATTAAGCCAACATAATACCTTAGTATTTGATGACTTCACTGTGAAGGTGGCACACAGGAATATAATGCAAACCAGGAGCATCAAACAGCCACATCTGGTCTACAAAACTCCCAAGTGCTGCCAGAACCCAGATTAAATTGCAACTGGGAAATTTTAAACAAAACAAATAGAAATAGGCTACCACATTGTTAATGTTAATTTGTGGTTTTCTAAGTCAATATGTGGCCCATGGAATGTGTTTCTGTTTGAGTTTGATACCACTGATTAACCATCATTCTGGGTCAAGAAATGGAAGATCCCCCACACTTGTAGATTATTGAGAGTCTCTAACTCATATCAGACACACACACACACACACACACACACACAATTCTTGAAGGAAGAAACTTGGACAACATCAGACGTGGTGAATACTGAATAACACATACACATACAGAATATATCTTAGGACAATAAATGATCAGCTACCTGCTACAGTTATTCTTCAGAATTTGATCTCTCTAGGGAAAACAAGGAAAAATGGCAAATGAGACATATCCCAGACGACATCTCCTCAATCACACTAAGTAATAGATATTAAGAACCCAGATGCAGAAAATATGCCAAAAAAAGAAAAAATGTAAACACCCTTCCACATGATAAGTTTTCAAAATAAATTTATTCTTTATATTTTAACATTCTTTTTCTATTTAAATTTTGAGTTCTAAATTCTTTCCCTCCCTCCTACCCACTGAGAAGGCAAGCAGAATTCTATCAGTTATACATGTGAAATCATGTAAAACTTATTTCCACATTAGCCATATCACAAAAGAGGCAAGAAGTAAAGAAAATAAGAAAGTTAGACTTCACTAACCACTCAGAGTTCATTAGTTCTCTCTTTGGACAGGGATCATGTGTTTTTATCATGTCTTAAATCATGGTATTGATCAGAAGAGCCACATCTTTCATAGCTGATCATTGTTACGACATTGAAGTTATTGTGCACCATGATCTCCCGGTTCTTCTCCCTCCACTTTGTATCAGTTCATATAAATCTTGTCATGTTGGTTTTGATCCTGAAACCTCCCCCCTCATCATTTCTCATAGCACAATGGTATTCCATCACAACCTGTTCATTCACTCCCTTATTGATGGGCATCCTCTCAGCTTCCAAATCTTTGCCACCCCAAAAAGAGCTGCTATAAATATTTTTGTATTTTGTATTTTCCTTCTCTTTTGGTCTCTTTGGTATATGGACCTAATAGTGGTATTACTGGGTCAAAGGGTCTGCACAGCTTTATAGCCCTTTGGGGACAGCTCCAAATTGTTGTCCAGAAAGATTAGACTAGTTCATAATATCACCAACCATTTATTAGTATACATATTTTCCCTCATCCCGTCCAGCATTTATCATTTCTGATAGGGGTGAGGTTGTATCTCAGAGTGACTTTAATTTGCATTTCTCTAATTATGGTGATTTTGAGCATTTTTTTGCATATGATTGTAAATAGTCTTTTGTGACAGCCAGGTGGTGCTGTACATAGACCACCAGGCCTGGAGTCAGGAAGACCTGAGTTCAAATTCAGCCTTAGACACTTACTAGTTGTGTGACCTTGGGCAAGTCATTTAACTCTGTCTGCCTCAGTTTACTTATCTGTAAGTTTATTTATCTGAAGAAGGCAATGGCAGACTACTCCAGTACCTTTTCCAAGAAAACTCCAAATGGGCTCACAAAGAGTCAGACAGGAGCAAGCAACAGTCACAGCAACAAAAACCAAAACATAGACAGTTTTTATTTCTTCTTCTGAAGACTGACATGTCTCTGCCCATTTGTCCATTGGGGAATGACTCTCGTTTTTGTAATTTTGGCTCAGGTCCTTATATACTTAAGAAATGCAGCCTTTTTCAAAGAAACTTGCTGGATTTTTGTTTTTTTCTGATGCTACTTCACTGTCTATGATACCCTTTAGGAAAATGTAGCTTCCCTAATTATCTCATTTAATTAGGCCTCCTTTTGTTTTTGCTTTGTCTGAGATTCTTTCTTCTATGGTAGCTTAGCCAAATACTCACATATGTGTCCAGAATAGAAAGAAGTTGTCCCACAGAAGCCTGGGACAGTCATAATGAGCCGCAGGGATCTGGGTAGACAGCTGTTTTATCTGAGGAGTGTTTGCGCCATCCTGGAGCAGTCTGCTTCCTCTGAAACCAGAGGACCTGTGGACAAATCACCCTCTTTCCCCTTGCCAACTATAGGACCTCCAAGGAGACATTTTACCTCAAGGCCTCAGTTTCCTCATTGCAAAATGAAGGAATTAGACTAGATGCCTTTTGAGGTCTATTCCAGCTCTGAATCTATGACATTGCTATACCCTGGTCAAGTCACTTGGTTTTTCTGATGCTTAGTCATCTCATCTATAAAATGGGGTAATAGCAACAGATGCTGTAAAGCTCCATGAGATAGCCTCTGTAAAGTGCTTTCCAAACTAGGGAGAGCCATGGACATGTCAGCTATTATTCAGAGCAATTCTAAAGGCACCATCCACATCGACAATGTTTGCACCCTGCCCTCCTCTCCTCTGCTCCTATTAATATCATGAATTTTTAATGCCCATTTTATATACTCTTTAAGAAAATGAGAGTAGCCCCCAGCAATAATGCCTAAGAAAAATGTCCATTTGATAAGCCATTAGGCATCGTATATTTAATATTTGTCCCTTGGAGGTCACCACAAACATGCTTCAAGTGGGCATTGTAAGAATTCTTTTGTTTAAAATTAGAGGGCAAAGAGAGTGGTTTCATATTTTGTGTTGTATTAGGGAAACATTAGCAAATCAAATAAACGTGATTTGGGGCTTTTTAGCACTTAGGAGCAGATTTCTCTTTGAACTCTAAATTATTTATGCCCCAGTAGGAGACACTTGGTAAATAACAGGAAAGGCACACAAATCAAGTGCAGATTGCGGGATTGCTTGCTAACTTAACACTTGGATCAAACTGATGAGTGATGCTAAGTTGTGGAGTCCCATGGACCTCTTGGGGGGTCCTCTCCCCAGAGTATGGGGAAAGAGACAGACAAGGATGGAGAGACAGAGAGAGTCAGAGAGAGACAAGACAGTGACAGCAAGATGGAGAGAGAGACTGAGACATACAAAGAGAGACAAAGATGGGAGATAGAGACTGAGCCATTGCCTTTGCTGAGGTGAGGCAACAGAGGTCAGATGACTGGTCTGACTGAGTAGTCTTTCCAGGGACAATGTTTGCTTGTGCAAACCTCTGTTAACCTTAGCCCTGCTGCAGCCCTAGTGAGGTGTGACTTGTATGGTCTCTATGGTCATCTCAGCTCCTGTCAAGCTTTTGGTATCTACCCTAATGTATGTCTTCAGAGTTGTCATTGAGAGGGAGAGATGCTCCAGCAACAACGACTCTTGGCTACATTTTCAGGGATTAAGAAATGTCAGTGAATGGAGGAATCTGTTTCCACTACACATAGCCCAATGGTTAGAGTCCTAGTCTTAGAATCAGTAAGTGCTTGCCTGGAATCCCGTCTCAAACACTTACTGTCTATGAGACCCTGGGCTAGTCACTTAACCACACTTAGATTCAGTTTTCTGATCTGTAAAATGAGGGTACTCCTAGCTTTGCCTGCGCAGGTCTGTTGTGAGCATTAATTGAGATAATACAAAGTGTTTTGCCAACTTTTAAGTGCTGTTCAAATAGTTGCTATTATTTTCTCTCTCTTCCTACACAAACTTTGGACCCAGATGATCAGTTCTGACTGCTTCTGTGTCTTTTGCCTGATTACCACCCCCTGAAAAAATTACCTTGACTTGATTTTTCATGTATAAAGGCAGGGTGATTCAGTAAATCAATGACATGACCGCACCCAACTTCAAGTAAATGATCAGATGCCCAAACACTCCATCTCAGTCAGAGACTAAGTGCTAAAAGTACTTGGAATTGGACTGACTTTGCCTGGGAAGAACAGTTCACATAGGCTGGAGAAACTTGGCCACAACCCAGGGTTCATCCATAAAATATCTAGCTTGTTTAGAAAAGGAGTCATTCAATACACTGGAATGAATGTGGGGTTCTAACTAACCTTTCTCCCCTCTGCAAGGAACCACTAGGGGGTTGGTGGTGGAAGGTGAGGTCTTAGCCCTGGACTCAGTCCAAGTCTCTTTCCACCATCTTTTCCTGGGAAGGACTTTGCAAACTTCAAAGGGTCTGGAGGCTGTTGGACATCCCACATGCCCTTTGGTGTCTTAGCAGCCTCAATACCTGCTTTGTGAGCCAAGGAGAGACTATGGGGATTCATGACCCTACAAGATGATCAGCAAAGAAATTGTGCCATATCAAAAGAAGATGTTGAGCACTCCCCCCAAAACAACAAATGAACTTTCAGCTCCTGTGAGTTGTGAGGTGGCTCTTTGCTACATGGGCTTTCTAAGCTTGAATCCACTTTCCCCTGGACTCTATGAATTGGTGGGAAGGTATATAGACTTTTGGGGGAAGGTGAGGAAGGTTTTATTCCAATGCTTCTTATTATATTCAACTGCTCTAAATACACTGCCAGGAAAGTTATGGAAGGCTGGCCGAAGAAATGATTCTCAAATTATCAGATTGGGAAGAAATACACTGAGTATCTGAATAGTATCAGAGAATCAGCTTCACTTCCTGAGTATACTGTACCCCTAGAACTTTGGAAGGAGATGTAGTCTTATATATTATATCTAGTCCTGATGCATGTGGATGTGTTTGCATATATATGCACATGTGTGTACATATACATATATGTGTTCATTCATGTCTATGTATATGCATATTGATGCATGTGTGTATAGATAGATCTCTCCTTGTCCATTCATCCATCCATCCATCCATCCATCCATCTATCTATCTATCTATCTATCTATCTATCTATCTATCTATCTATCTATCTACCTACCTACCTACCTATCTACTTATCCATCCACCCATCCATCCATCCATCCATACATCCATCCATCCATCCATCCATCCATCTATCTATCCATCTCTCTATCCATCCATCCATCCATTCATCTATCCATCTATCCATCTATGCATCCACACATCCAGCTATCCATCCACCCATCCATCTATCCATCCATCTATCCATCCGTCTATCTATCTCTATCTATCTATCTATCTATCTATCTATCTATCTATCTATCTATCTATCTATCTACCTATCTGCCTATCCACCTATCCCTCTACATACATACATATACACAGAGCATTTTACAGTCTTGAGGCATCCTTAAGCCTTTAAGTTTTCCAACATAACTCTGAATAGGATGTCAGCTCTTTGTGCAGGGACTTTTGCTTTTATCTTTGTATATCCACTGCCTAGCACAATGCCTGGATTTTAAAAGTTTAATAAATATGTTTTCATTAGCTGATTAACTGTTTTTTCCTTCTCATTTCCTACTGTTTCTGTCTCTCCCATTGCTTTTGAATAGACATCCTGCCTTTTCTGATTGTTTCCCCTGACTTGTCTCTAGGGTCTCTTATTCCTTCAAATCAACAGTTTTCTCATTGGCAGTGTTATTTTAGTGCTTTTGTGCAAAGGAATTGCCCTGATTCCTTTTGCATGGAAAACAACATTGTCAGAAACACAGAATATAAGCTACTTGAAGACATGGACTCTTTTTCATCCGTCTTTGTATCCTGGGTGCCTAGCAAAACATTTACCACATACTAGGTAAATATATGTGGGATTGGAGAGAAAGGGAATAATTGGCAGGAGAAAGTGTCCTCATTCCCTTCCACCTGGAATATTGCAATTGCCTCCTAACCAGTGTCCTTACTTCCTCTCTCCCCTCTCTGATCTTCCTTCCACAGAACTGCCAAAGTGATTTTCCTAAAGCACAAGTCTGACTACACCACCCTCCTTTTCAATAGACTCGATTATCTCTAACAACAAGTATTAACTCCTGATGATTATTTTTGGAAGATAATGGCATGGAGTTATTCGATTGTTACATCTTCTGAGGAGTTCAGAATGATATTGATGCAAGGATGGCCTTGTTTCAAGAGCCTGTAAAGGGTAGTTCTTTGTGTTACTGAGTCAAATGCTTTTCCATTATAAGTCAACAAACCAAAAGCACAATAGGATTTTATGTTATTTACATCCTAAAGTCAATTGTGAAGTGTTGTGTAAGTGGTTCATTTTTGAATATTGTTTGTGAAAACCTGTTGGCTTCCTCCTAATAGTCTTGTGGAGTATGCCTTCAAAGCATGTATAAACAACTCTCATAATGCTGGCACAAAGTAGATGCTTAATAAATGCCTGCCAATTGATGGAGGACAAGCTCCTAGGGCAGATGGGAGGGAGTAATTGCAGACACATGTAGAGAGATTGACTTTGACAAGGCGAAGACTTTAAGAACTGAGGGCTAACTTTGTGTCAGAAAGGACAAGAAAGAAAGAGAAAATGTGGGGGATAATGAAGGATTCTGAGGTGTGAGTTAGGAAGAAGGAATTTATGTCATAGGGTCTCTCTTCAGTAAAATCAAAGAAGGTGAGGTCTTCTGTTGAGAAGATCATGGAGCTGGTGACATAGGGGAATTGGGAGTCCTTTTTGTCACTGACTTAGATAAAGGCATTTCTAAGAAGCTCATTAAGTTTGGCAAGGCCATGGTGCTGGGAGGGCTCTATTCTTGAGAGACAATTTGAATTAAAAAAGAGAGAGAGATTTTGCCAGGTTGGAACATTTGGCTAAATCTAATAAAACTGAATTCAACAGAGATGAATGTAAAAACTTACACATTAGGTACAAAAACATCAACTGCATATATATGATGGCAGAAGTCATTTGTTATCAGAAGGGTCTGGTGGTTTGTGAGCCATGAAATCTCCTTGCGATTCAAAAGCGGAATGTGGCAGACAACAATACTGTAGCAAACTTGGACTGCACTAAGAGGGGGCAAAAGATAGAATCCAGGAGTAGGAAGGTGATAGTTTCCAACACACTGCCCTTCTGGAGACTTGTGTTCAGTTGTCAGCTTCTTAGTTTAAGAAAGGCATTGATTGATAAGAGTGGGGCAACCAAAAAGAGGATCATGTGGGAATCAGATTAAGGAACTGAACATTTTAGCCTGGGAAAGAGAAGATTGGAGGGGTGTGTGTGTGTGTGTGTGTGCATGTGCATGTGCGTGTGCGTGTATGTGTGTGTGTGCGTGTGTTCTTGCATGTGGCACTTCAGCATTCTGGAAGAGTTTGAAGGGCTTCTCATGTGAAGGAGGAATTCAACTTGTTCTGTTTGGCCCCAGAGGGAATAAGCAGGAATAAAGAGTAAGAGCTAAAAGAGTCAAAGTCAAAGGATAAAAGCTAAAAAGTCACACATTTCATTGAAATGTCAGGAAGGATCCCACAGGATCTCAGCTTCCATAGGGGTGTGGGTTGCTTCAAGGTTGATGGACTCCTCCCCCTTCTTGTGAAAGGTATTATACTGGGTTGAGTACCTGCAAAGACCTTGGCCTAAAGGGCTCAAGGTCTCCCAGTACATCCTGGGTCATCTCCAGTCATCCTGATGAATATGTGATCCCTGGATTCAGATGACTCTGGAGGAGAAGTGAGGCTGGTGACCTGCACAGCCCTCCCTCATTCAAAACAAAGTCAAGTACAGGTCATGTCATCATTTCTCTGATGGTCTGGTCTAGTTACACAACAAAGGATGAACACAATACTGAATATTAGCCTCTGTATGAGTTAGACTACATAGCCAGTGCTTACCTGCAAACACACACACACACATCACAGAATATACACATGAGAGAACATTTGAAGGATAATCACCAGAAGAGAGTGGTGAATTGGTCATGTAAGAGGTGGGACCTCCTTTGAGGTGTTGGTTTCTGGGAAATGGGAGCCTTTATGACAGAGATTCCTAACACCCCCTGAGTTTGATTTCTTGAAGGATATGAATAAGAAGGCTTCCACGGGCTGCAAACTGTACTTATAGAGAAAGGGCATCCAGGAAGGAGATCACAGACACACTGAAGAATTAAAATTAGGGGAGAAAGAACATAGATAGCTATGTTATGAAATGAATTCTAAGGAGTCCGTAAGGATGAAACAGAGAACCTCCTTAGAATTCCATCCTCTCAATGTATGAGAAAGTGGGAGGGAGCAATTCTACCCAAGGAAGAAGGAAGGTCTGGGAAACACAAGACTGATTTTTTGTTTGTTTGTTTGTTTCTCTTAGAATTTCCAGTGAATGGAAATAAATCCATGTTCATCTATGGTTCAATGGCTACAAATTTTGAAAAATTCCAAACTCACCATTTACTCACTGTTAAAGAAAATGCTATATTTTTTTTACCTTAGTTCTCTAAGACACACATTCCCAAGAAAATAAGAGCCCACCCAACTTCCAATGGCCTTTCCCAATTTTCTCCTTTGGGAATACATACCCAATTCTTGGGCTTGTCTTTCTTATTCCTCTTCTACCTCTTGACTTGCACTCTTGCTTCCTTTGGTTCCTATGCTCTTTCATATACATACTTTGAAGAATAGGGCTTGACTTAGGCATTCTCACTGAGGGTGCTTTCTCGAGCTAAACTGTCAAGCATTCAAACTACTGTAGAGAGCACAATTCTGATGAGCTGGCCATGATGTTTGAATATCAAATGTACACTTACCTAAAAGACTATTTTATAGAGAACTCATGCAAGGAAAGAGCTCACATGATGGTTGGAAGTAGTGATACAAGGACACTCTCAAGGTGTGTCTGAAAAACTTTGGAATTGATTGATGTGGGGGATGCTGGCAAAAGACCACCCAGCACAGCATGGCATGCCCACGTCAGAAAAGGTTCTGTGCTCTATGAGCAAAGCAGATTATAGGAGCTCAAAAGAAATTTGAGGTGTGCGAATTTAGAGCCATCTCTACTTCACATGTTCACATGGACTCTTTGTGCCTGACCCATGGTAGAGCCTTCAAAGCTCACACTGGTCTGATCAGCCTCAATTGGATACATTGTTTCTTGGCTCCAACCTAATGGTGCCATTTTGGTCCTCTTCTTCCACAGAGGGCAACAACCAGCTCCTGGCCATGGCTGCCAGAAGTGATCTGCTCGGGGTCCTAGAGGCCTCTTCTAGGTGTCCTTGTCTTATATAAGTATCAGTATGGCTTTCGAGCTGTCCATAGGTCATCTCTTACTCTACTAAATGTCTATGTGCTCTCTAGTCACATTACATTATGGACATAATTCCTTCTTGACAATAAGCTCATGTGTAAGCCTACTGTGGGCCTATCCATTGCCCTTAGAGCAACCTACCATTTTGATTCCTTACAGATTGATACATCCCTTGATTTGTGGCAATCCAGACTTATACAGAAAGCATGTTGCTGTTAAAAAGATAAAATTCTGTTTCAAAGAGAATTTGGGGTCATTAGAATCCTGGCATAATTTCCAGAATAGGGCTTTATTGAAAATAAGTGGAGTTTCAGTTAGATTATTCAAGGTTCTGGTTCCAAGAATCTATGTATTTAAGGTATTTACTGTAAGTTCCACATGGATTTTGACCTAAAATATTTTAGAAAATGCTTAGTAGGGTTTATTAAAAATAAGTTCAAGAAATGGTAAAATAAAAAAGAAAATGTTTTCTCCCAACAGATCCTGTGTTAAAGATTGGAAACAATGGTGTTCATAACAATGATTTTGTCTTTGGACTATACATTCCCATTGAGAGTAAAGAAAACCAATTAAGAGTTTAAAAAAATAAAGGCAATATTTAATGGAAAACTTTTATATTTAGTATAAAATACTAATTGTATTAAAATAGAGCTTTATGTACATATGTATACATGTATCTATATGGATTGTATATGCATATGTGTATGTGTGTGTATGTATGTGTATGTATACACACATACAGGTATACAGGTATATGTGTGTATGTATTCTTATGTGGATGTGGGTGTGGGCTTATGTGTGGCTTACGTTGAAAGACCCCAGGTTCAGGATCCCACGCTTGAAGTGAGGCCACTTTCAGCTGTATATCCCCCAAAGTCTTGAAATATTGAAATTAGTACCATATCATGCACTGCTGTGTTTAGCATCTAAAAAAACCCAAGATATAACTGAGAGGCCTTTCATTCTCAGATGAGAGAGAGGAGAGACAGATAACAAGGACAGAGACAGAGACACAGAGACAAAGACACAGAGAGAGGAGGAGAGAGGAGGGGAGAGGAGAGGAGAGGAGAGGAGAGGAGAGGAGAGGAGAGGAGAGAGGAGGGAGAGGGAAGAGAGACAAAGCCCCAGAGCACTATGTGTCTCTCTGAAAAATCATACTCGCACATTCCATTTTGGAAAACCTCTCCCTGCTATAACCACTTTCAAACAAATGCCAGATATTTAGAGCTACATATGTGAAGGTAATCTAAAATATTATAAGCCAAAACACAACGGATTTTTCCCGGATATGAAAATAGAACTCCCAGCATGAAGTTACTAAAGAGCAGAGGAAAAGTTACCAATGTGTATCAACATTTTGCAAACATGATTTTGCCCATCTGCAGCTTTTAAATTTTAAATTTACTTTATTCTTTCTTTCTTGCAGCAGTCCTGCGATATAAACTGCTATTATCATCATTTTAGTAGGACTTTGTGAAAGCAGTCCATTCATCCCATGCCTGGTTCTTCTCCTATCAGCCTGTAGGGGGTGGCAGCTATCACTTACATGGTTCCTAAAGCTTTAGGACAGGGTTGAGGACAAGGTGGGGGTGATTTTGGGGGTAGTGTGCATGTGCTCTGAGAGACCTTTGCGTGGCTTGGGGAACCTTCAGTGAAGCAGGAGAAGCTGCCTTCTGGAAATCTAATCATTCATTCAAGAGACATTGAATAAGTAGCTATGTGCAGAGCTCTAGGGAAGATACAAAATTTAAATAAGGGAAGATCATTGTCATCTTTTCTTTCCTCCCCTCTCCTCCCCTCCTCTCTTTTCCCTTCCCATTGAAACATACACATCAGTTTCTGGCTTAAAGAAGATTATTCTCACACTGATGCAAAGGATATCTTGGGGCAGGTGAAAGAAGAGGAGCATTGACCTCAGTGAGGTAGCAATGAGGGTCTGGACAAGGATGACGACTCTGGGAATATTATGGGAAAGATGTAGGAGATCATGGAGAATTTGGACCAACTACAATTAGAGGTTTCTAGTGCTAGAACAGGAAGGGACCATTAAGTCATTAAGTCCAACGCCTTCATTTTAAAGATGAAGAAAAAAAAACAGAGAAAGGAGGTGATTTGCCCAGGGATAAGCAGGCAGCAGTTGGCAAAGCTTGAATTTGAAACTAAGTCTTCTGCCTTGGAATCCACTGTTTTCCCCAGGCCACAGTCAGGCCATGGTCAGACCATGGTGCCTCATCCCTTTGGAGAATGGGCAACAGAACTTAGTCCCTGTGACTGACAAGAACTGAACTCTAAGAACCCATGGAGAAGGTTCAGGAAGGCAGCCTTCATTTTTACTTTGACTAAGTCTTATCTGTTTATAAGCTGGGAGATATTCTCAGCTCTCCTTTTATATCTCCTCCTACAAAGTGTGTCAAAGCCACCTACTCCATCCATCCATTTTTTTTCCCTCCCTCACACCAGTAGCACCCTCATTCAGTCCATCATCCACTCTCACCTGTACTAGAATTCTAGTTTCCTAATTGGTGGCCCTGCTTCCAGTTTTGCCCTACTCCAATCCATTCTGTTAGTTAAAAAAATAACCTTCCAAAGGCATAGATCTGACCATGTCCCTCTTACGCTCAAAAATATACTGTAGCTCTCATTCATTTTAATGATGAAACATCCCTGGTCTGATATTTAAAGCCTTTCATAATCAAACTCCCTTTTTCAGATGGTTCTTATTTGTTTCTCTTTATAACTTTTGAGTTCCTGAAGAAAAAGCTTTGTCTCCTGTCAGAATTCCCACACACCATGATGCCTTCAATTTTATTCTCAGGTCACACAGTCATGCCTTCCACTTCTGGGCTCTTATCTCAGTTTTCCCAGGAGTTCTCCTTAGGAAGGTCAGCCACCCCATGGGCCAGGTTCCTTCTCTTCCTTCAATTACCTAGCAAGGATGCTGGTGTATCACACATGATTTCCTAGCCTCCTCTCTTTCACTCAAATGAGCAGTCATTCACGACTCTCCACATACAGCCAGCCCATCTACTTCACTGATCATACCCTTGTTGTGTGACAGCCTTTTCTTCACTTCTCCATAATTCCATACTCATCATTCACCATGCCTGGTCAAACCCTCTCATCAAAGGCATTTCCATGATCAGAGTTTCAGTCATTCTGACTCTTTGTGACTCCATTTGGGGTTTTCTTGGCAAAGATACTGGAGTAGTTGACGATTTCCTTCTCCAATTCATTTTATAGATGAGGAGACTGAGGCAAACAGGGTTAAGTGACTTGCCCAGGGTTACATAGCCAGAAGTGTTTAAGGCCAGATTTTAACTCTTCCTAATTCCAGGACTTGAATTTATTCACTCTCCCTCTTAGTTGCCCCAAAGAAAGTACAGCACCATTTGGTTTCTAGAGTTCCAGTCATTTATCCATACAAAGAATCCTGGATGTGGGTAGTCAGAAGACATGCATGGTGGAGTGTTTGGGGGATGGGCTTGATTGGATGACCAGTGCGGGCCCTCTAAAATTCTGTGATCCCATTACACAGCAATTTGAACTTTTATTTATTATTGCTATTCAGTCAACAAACACCCATTGCCAGACCCATCTGACATAGGAAATCATATTCAATAGTCAACAAGTACATTTATTAGGCACTTCCTGTGCCAGGCACTGGGCTCTGGACAGAACTTTGAAAAACCTGGGTTCAAATCTCAACTCTGTCTGACACATCCTAGGTGAGTGGCCATGGGCAAGTCAAGTCAACCATCACTGATTCAGTATTGAATATGTGGGAGGCTCCAGGGATAAAAAAGGCAAAGCCTGTCCATGCTCTAAAGGATCTCACATTTCATGTGCAAACAGTTATTTACATAAGATATACATACAGAATGGACTGAAGGGAATCTCAGAGGGAAGGCACTAGTAATGGGAGGGAGAGGCCTCTTAAAGGACAGAGAATCTGAACAGTCTGGAGTTTCCTCATTTGCAAAATTGGAATAATAATTCCTGCGGAGTCTACCTTGTGGGGTTGTTGTGGGAACCCAAAGAATTCAAAGCAATACAAAGGGTTTGCAAATGATTTTACAAACTTTAAAGCAATACAGAAATGGGAGCTTTTTATGATAGTGTATGCTGTGGGTTTTCTCTCCCAAACCCCACGGTCTTTAATGAGCTGAGTTGCCAGAGAAAGGTTCCTATATCTTACAGCTCATGAACTCCTGTCAGTTTTCTCTCTTTTGTCATGATTGTTAATTGATATCAACTAGTTGTCAGACAATTAGCTTTTCGAAATGGCTAGGTATAGTGTTAAATATACACACACATACAAACACATACATACATATATGTGTATATATACTTGCATGTGTGTGTTCATCCTTCGTTGCCAAAGAAGACCATGCCATCAGAAAAATAATGACATGACTTGCACTTGACTTTGTTTTGAGTGAGAGAGGGCTGTGCATGTCACCAGACTCACTTCTCCTCCAGACCCATCTGAATCCAGTGGCCAGATACTTATCAGGATGACTGGAGATGACCCAGGATGAGGCAATTGGGGTTAAGTGACTTGCCCAAGGTCACACAGCTAGTGAGTGTCAAGTGTCTGAGGTGAGATTTGAACTCAGGTTCCCCTGACTCCTTCACTGGTGCTCTATCCACTGCACCACCTAGTTGCCCCATGTATTTGCATACATACATACACATACATATACACACATGTATACATAACATACATGCATGCATATGTATATATGTACACACAAAAAGTTCCTCAACCAATTTCAACAGACTTCCTGCTGTAGCTAGTTAAAATATCTAAGATACCCATGTTGTTTTTTTTTCCAGTGCTAGTTAACACTTCTCATGAATTGACTAAGTAGGTATATGTTTTCACCTGACAAAGGTTCCAGTATTAAGTGGGGTTGGATTAGTTGCTTGTTGTCTCCACCCTTATGAATTTATTACTGGCATTCTTCTCACTTTTTATTCAATGAAGTTCACGTAGAAGCAAAACAATCCAGAGATAACTCACCATCTTCCTATCTATATTTTATGATTAAGTTTGGAGGGCTATTGAGCAAATGTAGAACATGATTTTGTTGTCATGGTTGTTATTGAGTGCTGAGATGTCAGTGTATCACTCACAGGTTCCAGGAAAGCATCCTTGGTATCATTCCAGGAGCAGACAACATGTCCCGGACCTCACTTTGCTCCCACAGAGTTTCAATTTCTTCTGTAAGTTATACATTTTGACAGCTTTTCATTTTATGTAGTTTGGGGGATACCAGTATCAGTCATGGAAGTACTGATTAAAAACATTGTTCTTACATGCATATGTGCTGATGTTATGTCCAAGTGATTCTGGGCAATAGTTGTGGCTATTAGAATGCTCTGGGTTAGTTTAGTTCAGGGATATTGGTGTGTGTGAGGCGGGAGGTCACATTTCTTGTTTGGACATATATCTTTTCTTAGTCTATGAAGGACAGTGAGCTTGTGGTATCTAATTAAGACCAACTAATGGTGTCTCACTAAGTATTCAGTAGGAGCTAAATTTTTGCAGTCTTCAGCAGTACATGATACAGATTACCACATTTTCTTGTAAAATCCATATCAATCCGTTAGTCCAGGTTCCTGAAAAATGAACTTTCTCTTGCTTCTGGTGTACCACAACTATAAATTCCTCTGTTTCAGTAAACAAAGTGTATGTCCTAGTCATTTGTTCCATGCTTTGTCGATGCACTGTTAGCTAAATTCTGATAATCTTCATTATCTGCTGATGCAGCCACAAACTCACCTTCAGTTCAACTAGATTCTCTGCTTATTAGTAAGGGGCGCTGATCAACCAACATAACAGAGAGAGTGCTGAGCCTGCAGTCAGGACAGCCCTTAGTTCAAACCTCACCCCAGATAATTCCTAGCTGTGTGACTCTGTTTCTGCCTACCTCCATTTCTCCTACTAAAAATGGGGACAAATTAAAGAATCTCTACCCCAGGGTAGTTGTGAGAATAAAGTGTGACAATATATTTAAATCACTTTGCACAATTTGAAGGTTTTATTTCCTCGAGAGTGAGCCAGTCTATGACAAAGATCATCACATCTCCAGCCCCTGGAAAGCTGAAGGAAGTGAACCAGCCCTTGCCACTACTGCTGTTGGGGGCCCTGCACTAATGGCTGTGGTGTGGAAGTTTGAACTGGTTCAATGACTACCACTAGAGCTGCATTCATGGTTTGTTTCCACACTAAACTAAATTGAAATCAGGGTTGGAAAAATATACTTGCAGGAAAAGAAAGTGCAATGTGGACCAATGTACAGAGTGCCATTGTGCTATACAAGGGAAATATAGGGAAACCATGGCTCCTTCTCTTTTTCTTTGGTGTCAAGCATTTTATAACCAGATGACTGAGTTCACTGGTAAGTTTTCTTGATTATTTAAAATGGATACAGATTTTCTAATACGTAACAACATTAGGGGAAAAAGTAATAAATAGAGAGTGATTATATTAATGAGCAAAAACTTATGGTCTGGGAGTCAGACTTATGGCACAAATTCATAGTGACTTACTAAAAGGATGGTTTGTGAGAATGTAGAAAGGGAGGCTGTGATCACTATGAACCAGCATGGATTCATCAAAAAGAAATCTTTTTAACAAACTTAATTTCTTTTAATAGTCTTTCTAGACTGGGTTTCCTGAGGGATTGGCAGAAAATATTTGGGTTTTCATCAAGAATTTGATCCTGACTTTAATGATCGCCACTTGTTAAGTGTGTTGCCTTGAATTAATTTTTTTTTAGTTATGGTTAGACTATGTGGAGCCCGAGATCCCTTCAAATTCTGAAATTCAAGAATACCCAATCACAAGCTGGAGAAGGACCAACTAAGTGAGAGTTATCTAGAATCAGAAAAAGATGTATTATGGAACCCAAAGGATGGCAAAGGTGTGGACCTAGAAAGAAGTTTCTAGTGGAGTGTCATAGGTCTTTACCTTGACTAAGTTCTATTTTCTGCTTTTGTGTAAAGGCTAGATAGCACAGTTAGTAATTTTGTAGCTGACATAAGTCAAGGAGGGACAAGTGTCATGCTAGATGGAACCAACAAAAGACCTTCAGCTACTTCTTAGAAATTGTTGAATGGTAAACCCAGTATAAGTCAAAAATGCAGTATAGTAGCTAAGACCACTCAAGTTAGAATAGCCATATTGAAAAATAAAAAAGCAGTGGGGTGTGTGTGTGTATGTGTGTGTGTGTGTGTGTGTGTGTGTGTGTGTGTGTGTGTGTGTGTGTGTGAGAGAGAGAGAGAGAGAGAGAGAGAGAGAGAGAGAGAGAGAGAGAGAGAGAGAGAGAGAGAGAGAGAGAGAGAGAGAGAAACCAGAAAGGCAGAGACTGGGGGATCTCTTGACCTCAAGAGTTCTGAGCTGCAGTGGGCTAAATTGAAAAGGTGTCTGTACTATTTGGCACAAATACACTGAGTCTCTAGGATTATTGGGATTCCCACAGAAGGGCTCAAAATGAGGGGATTCAGGCTGGGGAAGCATCTGAGAGTCCCAGCAGCCTCTGTCCAGGCCCAACCCAATCTGGCATCTGGTGCCCAGTTCTAGGAAACCCTTTTGAGAAATGCCTTTGGTAAACTGGAGAGTGTCAAGAGGAGGGTAACCACAAGGATGTTGACTGTGCCATTTATCAAAGGAACTAGGGCTATTTGACTTGGAGAAGAGAAGCTTGGAGTGGGGGAGGGAATGAGAGCTTCTTCAAATACTTGAAAGACTCTCTGGGAGAAGAGGTGTTAGACCTTACTACTTTTGGTCCCACTGTGCAAAACCAGGCACGATCAATCAATCAAGGTACTGGATAATGAGGTGTGGAAGTTGAAAGGAGATGAGATTAGACATAGAAATGGGGGGGGGGGTGTTCTTGACAGTGAAAATTGTCCCCAAAGAGAACGAGCTGTGTTTTGTGAAATGGTGGGTCCCCCTCCACTCCCTCCCCCCCGCACCCCTCCCCCCCCCCTTCCCCTGACAGCTTTAAAGGTCCCTTGTAAGGAACATCACCATTCAGGCACTTGTGGGAGTGACTGTCCCCTGGGCCCCTCCCACCCTGACATGCTCTAATATGTGGTGGCTCCCTAAGGAGGTGACCTGCCTCCAGTCTGGAAAACACTCTGATCTCTCAGGAGACAGCAGGTTTAGAAAGTCCATTTACACTTGAAAATGTTTGCAAAGTGCTTAATTCCCCCCTCCCCCAAACACCTAGTAATTCACACATGAGCCAGTTTACAGCTATTAGCATCTGACAAGCACACCCCTTTTCAAAAGCCTTCCGAGTTTGCCATATTAGCATACCAGATTCACATTGCTGTCTTGGAAATGGAACTTTGAGGTGCTTCCCTAGAAGGAGTGGGGAAGCAGAGAAGAGTTAGGAAAATGCATCTCCCTCCCTTCAATGCAAAAGTGGGGTAATGGTGGATAAGTCACATACTGCAAGACTTAGTGGGCTGGTTGGTTTTCATGAGTCAGTCAACTGGTCAGTCAGAATTTATTAAGGGACTATTATGTACTAGGCACTGTACTAAGTATTGAGAATAGAAATGAAGGCAAAAAAATAGTCTGCTCATAGTTAAATGAGGGAGACAATGTACAAACACCTATATACAAAGAAGACATAAGTTGTGTGCGAACACACGTACATACATACATATATGTATACATATATGTGCATATACATGTGCATGCTTAGGTGGCACAGTGATTGGAGTGCCATTCTTGGAGTCAGGAAGACTTGAGTTCAGGTGTGACCTCTTATACTTACAAGCTATGTGACCCTGGGCAAGTCACTTAATCTCTTTGCCTCAGTTTTCCCATCCATAAAATGAACCTGAGAAGAAAATGGCAAACCACTTAGTATCTTTGCCAAGAAAATCCCAAAAGGGTCAAGAAGAGTGAGACACAACTATAAAAACAACTGAACAACAACATATGTACATATGTACATATATGTGTGTATATAATAAAATATATCATGTATGTATACACTAAATTGAGGGTGGTCTCCGAGGGAAGGTACTAAGAATCAGGAGGATTGGGAAAGTCCTCTTGCAAAGGATAGGCCTTCAACTCAGATCTGAAGCGAATAAGGGAAGCCAGGAGATGGAGGTGATGAGGGAGCACATTCCAGGAAAGAATGGAAGCAGCGAAAAGCCACAGAGAAGAGACTGGAGAGGATCACATGCAAGAAAGAGCAAGGAGGCCAGTGTCACTGGATCACGGAGTACATAGAAGAAATACAGTGTAATAAGACTGTAAAAGAAAAAAGGGACCAAGCTATAAAGGACTTTAAAAGTCAAACAGGATTTTCCATTTGATCCTGGGGGTGATTGAACAGGAGGGTGATATGGTCACACTTGCAATTTAAAACTATCAATGTGTTGGCTAAGTGGAGGATAGATTAGGGAGAGATTTGAGGCAGGGAGACAGATGGGTGAGCTACTGCCGTACCCCAGGTGTGAAATGGTGATGGCCTGGACCAGGGTGGTGGCAATGTCAGAGCTAAAAAAAAAGGAAATGTACATGGGTGGAACTGACAGGCCTTGAAAATTGATTGGATATGGGAGGGATGAAGGAATGCATACACATACACACACACACACACACACACACAGAGGAGGAGGAGGAGGAGAAGGAAGAAAAAAAGAAAAAGATGAAGGAAGGAAGAGAAGAGAGGAAGGAAGGAGAAAAGGAGGAGGAGTAGTTTAAGATAATGTTTCAGTTGTGATTAGGAACCTAGGTGACTTGGAGGATAATAGTAGGAAAATATAAAGTATGGAAAGATGATGAATTCAGTCTTGGATTTGTTGAGTTTAAGACATCTATGGGAAATCCAATTTGAGATATCTAATAGGTAGCTAGAGATGCAAGACTGAAGGACAGGAGAAAGGTTAGGGCTAGGCAAACAAATCTGAAAATCATCTGCCTGAAGATGATTATTGAAGCCACAGGAGCTAATTAGATGATAAAATAAAATAGTATTTGAGGGAGAAGAGAAGAGGACCTAGGACAGAGCCTTTGGGAACATCTGCTGTTGGCAGGGGTGACATGGATGAAGATCTCGCCAAGGAGACAGAGAAGGAGCAGCCAGAGAGGCAGAAGGAGAACTAGGAGAGAGCGAGATCATGATAACCTAGGAAGAAAAGAGCATCATGGACAAGCATGAGATTGATGACGGCTGTGGCTGCAGAGAGACTGAGGAGAGCAAGGTTGGAGAAAAGATCATTATATTTGGCGAGTAATACATCACTGATAACTTTGGAGAAAACAGATTGAATTGAATGAAGCTGGAATCAAGACAGTAGTTAAGAAGAGAGTGAGAGAAAAGGAAGTGGAAGCACCTATTTATAGATATCCTTCTCAAAGAGCCACTGAAAAATGGTAAGAGAGACAGAAGAAAGAGAAGGTAACAGACATGGAAGGATCAGGTGATTTTTTTTTTTTTGAGGTTTGGGGAAATGTGGGAAAGTTTATAAGCAGCATGAAAGCAGCCAGATGGCTGTGAGGTAAGGACTGGACATTAGTGAGAGAGTGGGGATGATCGAGGAGGCAATGGGAGGGAATGAGGTTACTTTTGTGTGTCAAGGAGATGGTCACCTCATCGTGTGAGATACAGATGAAGGAGGACACAGAAGGTATCTGAGTGAGAGCTGTGGAGGAGGAATGGAGAAGAGAAAGCTTGCACAAATAGTCTTATTTTTTCAGTAAAATATGAGGTAAGGTTCTTCGCTGAGAAGGTGAGGGTAATGGGAGCCATGAGAGCTTGGAGGAGCAATGAAAAAGTTTGGAAAAGCCCCTATGGTGAATGGGTTAGTTACTCCATTAGGAAGTGTAGAAGTGATGCTTTGATGTAGGGAGGACGCAGTTAAAAATGTGTAGCCTCAACTTGTCATGGGTCCGTCTGGGTTTTGGAATTTTCTCTAGCTTCATTTAGCAGCAGTGAAAGCAGTGGATGGTGGGAGTGATCCAAGGCTGGGGTTTGATGACGGATGATCTTCCATGAGATAAAGATATGGGGGGCTTAGAGAAAGGGACAGTCTAGAATCTAGCTTAGGATAGCTTTCTTCCTCCAAACAGGGTATTAAATAAACCATAGTTCTTAATCGGGCAGGCAGATCTCTTCCCCAGAGGTGGCTGGACAGTACAAGGGCAAATGCTGAAAAAACCTTCAATAGCTTCTTTAGATTCCAGTGTAACTGATTTTTTTGGTAGGTATAAGTCGGACCTACCTATTCCTCCTCTCCAAGACCTTCACTGCCTCCCTAGGGTCTATCGAAACAAAGAACTAGCACAACCTGTGAGGGTCTATTGAGTAAAGCGCAGATTCCTTGACTTGGCATTCAAGACCTAAGCACAACACTTTGTGCACACTCCAATACTCAGTCTAAAACAAACAAACAAAAACCCACAAGCAAACAAACAACAACGACCAAAAGTACCCTTCATACTATATTTATTTGCTTTTCTCTCTACCAACATGTGAGTTCCATGGAGGCAAGAACTGTGCCTTATCTAATCTCCATCTTCTTCACATTCTCCACATTCTCCTCAGAGTAAGGACCTGATAAACAATGGCTGAATTGTGGCTGAGTGGTTAATGGTGGGAGCTGGGGACACCTCATGGGCTGTAAAGTCAGGGTTGGCAAATTTTTCTTGTTGACTCATGTGGGGATAGTAGGTGAGGAAGCCTTCCTAGCTGAGGCTAGGATACTGGGTTCATACTAATCTCTCTCCCATTGGTCACATCAGAGAACTGAAAGCATGATTCTTTAAAATCTTCTGACTTCCCAGTTTTAGAGATGGTGGTGTTGCAGGAGGACAGGAGTTAGTGACCTGTAATGTTGCCGAGAATTCCTAAAGGATCAGACGACTGCCTTTAATGCCTCAATGATGGTAAACTGGAAGAGCACTGGGCTCCTTTCTTGAAGGAAGGACATCTGTATTTTGGAAAGATGGGACAGAAGGGTCAGGGTAAGGCTTTCTCAGTGCTTCTTTAGGGTTAAGAAATGGCCTGTCTTTTGGTCTGAAACCACATAATTGTTCCTTTTTGAAACCCCTTAAGTTTGACCTCCCCTTTGAAGGTCACAACCCTCCATCTCCCTTGCTATTTTTTGCTGTTCCTTAATGCAATCAGCCTGTAATATTCTAAGCTCTAGTTATGGGGCTGGTGTCTTTTCTCTCTACCAGAGCAAGCTGCATGAAGGCAGGGACTGTTTCATCGAACCTTTTCTTCCATGCCTAACAGAGTTCTACACACAGGGGATGGTTAGTATGTTTGTTGAATGAACAAATGAATGAGTCAGAAGAGAGGCCAGCTCCACTCCCACTGACGATACCAGCAGCAGTGAACAGATCAGGTAAGCAGATTGGAGTGGACAGACCACAGTCACGGAGTGACCAGAGCAGCAGAGAGCAAGACAGTTAGCTCTATGGGAGCTGGTCCCTCCAACAATGCCCCAAACTGACAAGATTTTTCATGTGGGGACCTAGAGCAGCTGCAGCTGCTAGGGATTGCCTGGTACATCACAGATCTTTTCTGCTGAAAGTCAGGCTATTGGGCTCAGCATGCTGGCCTGGTGGAAGATGTATTACTACCAAAGGAATGGTGGACTTCAGATCAGGGCTGGGACTTGGGGAAATGTGGGAAAGTCTGTAAGCATCCTGACTGGGGGGAATCCCGCAATAGACTCAGTGCCTCATCTGCTCCAGAAGCCAAGAAAAGAGTGGAGCTTTCCTGAGAAAATGAAGTGGACCCTTCCTGCTCCAGAAGGTTGACACAGTGGCTACAAAGGTCCCTCTCATAAGAAAGAGTCACAGGCCACTTGATCAAAATCTCCACTGACTGATATGAGACAGGCAGCAGCCTCCTCACTGGTCCAGCAGGCAGGAGCTGTACCTTTGAGCTTACCCTGATCTAATCAGCCACAAAGCAGGACAAAGGGACAAAGGAAGCCAGTGAGTCATTTTAGGGCATGAACTTGCTCTTAGCATGATAAATATTGAGGTGCAGAATGGAGTATAATGGAAAGGCTTCACCATATCTGCCTATGAGACCTTGGTCAAGTCTCTTCACATCTAGAGCCTCAGTTTCCTCATGTGAATGGCCTCTAAGGTCCCTTCCAAATGTAAGTTTATGATTCTAACTCAAGTTCCTTGCAATGCAAAGGTCCTGTTTATTCAGAATTTCAGATTCCCTTTTTCACACCTGCCTGTCCTTCCCCTCAGTATGATTTAATATACCAGAAAAGGTTCCACTTTGGCATTATCTTCCAAGAACCATAACCAGACTTACAAAATAATAATCACTACTACTAAACAAGAAATACTATACAACAATAACACACATATAGCACTGTAAGGTTTACAGAACAATTTAGAGATATTATCTCTCTGGATCATCAAAATATTGTAAGGTGGGGGCTTTAATTACCCCCATTTTAGAGATGAGGATACTGAGATTAAGTGACTCAAACAGGGTCCTACAGCTAGTAAACATCTGAAGTAGAATTTGAACTCAGATCTTCTGGACTCCAAGTTAGGTGCTCTGTCCACAGTGCTTACTTCATTGGGTGAGTGGGGACCTTAAGGGAGAGACTTCTGACCCAGGAACCCTTTTGTGTCATCTGACAGATGAAATGGCACCCCCTGAGGGCAGGGAATGCTTCCACTTGGTCTTGCTGTCCCTAGTGCATACCATATAAGGCACTAGGTCAGTGCCTACTGAATCATTGCTGGAGGGAGATGGACAAGTGATTGGGACACTCCCCTGTGGGAATGAAGAATCTGAGTGCTGATTGTACGCAGGGCTACATAATCAAGGCAGCCTCTGAAATCAGAGAGCTTGGACACACCACAATGCAGAGCTTTAGCAGCTACCGAGGAGGGTCTGGGACTGCAACATACAGGGCTGATGAGTGGTGCCACAGGGACCTGGTTCAATGCACCATTTCCAGCTGTAATACCAATATCTATTTCATTCCAGTGCCAAAGCTGGAGAGCAGAGGCTGGAGGGGGCACTCAGGTGTCAGCTGGGTAGATGGCACAAGGTGATCAAAGTGGAAGGGGAACCATGGCAGAGGCAAGGGAGCCCTAGCAGCACCCACCAATCTAAGCACCACAGGTCCCAGGGCATGGGTTCCAGAGTTGAGAGGGTTAATTCCTTCAGGAGGGTGAAGCAGCAGGCAGGGAGGACAACAAGATAAACGAGGTGGAATTTGAAGTATGGCTGGGGACAGCCAGATATAGTGAGCTAAATAGCTAAATATAGACAGAGACCCTGGGGTCCTGTGAGGTCACTGCTGAAAGTAGTGGCATTGTGGGGAAAAAAAAAAGTAGGATCTCACCCAGGGTGAGAGGGAGGCAGGGGAGGAAGCACTGTCATTGGGCAGCTTCACATTTTAACTAATTATCTTTACTAATGAGGTGGGAAACTGCAACTACATTATCCCAACCTGCTGAAAAAATACCAGAGATTTCAGTACCCAGTAATTTCTGACCCTTGGGGCAAAACCCTACTTGTTTACCCTAATTCTTGCTCCGTATTTTCCTTCAAGAATCTGAAATTCATTTTAAAGTAAATCTGCATTGTTAGTTATGGAGAATGTGTTCCATTTTTGTTACAATATTGAGAAGTCAGTCAATTAGATGGATGATTAATCAAAGAGATAAGATTAGTCAGAGAGAAACGAAGAATGGGTCATGGAAGAAAAGAGAAGGAATTTTCCAAAGGAGCAGAGGAGTGAAATGGAGTACACATAAAAGAAACAGAAAAAAGGGAGACCCAAGAATGCAGGCTTTGACTGCATCTTGGTTTGCACTGAGAGTCACTATTGCTGGCACAAACACACAGATCTCTAGGTGCTAAGGACCCTAAGCACCTCCTTTTCATACTGCGGTACAGACTGTCACATTTGGAAAGGCTCTCCATGACTGGTTACAGAACCATCAGAACCCTCCATGTAGCACCTTAGACAAATGGCTGTCCTTGCTCTGCCCAAAAGGACTATCAAGGGGAACCCACCAGTCCTTGAAGAAGCCCATTCTCCCTTTGTGCAAGGTCAGCTACTAGCAAGCTTTTCCTTTACCCAGATCAAGGTAGCTCTCTTGTAATTATCCCCCTCTCTCCTTGTTCTGCCTTCAATGGCCAAGCTGACAAAGTATAATATGTCTTTCACCTGATGTTTCAAATGTTGAGGACAAAAGTCCTTCCCTTAGTGCTAAAAATCCATAGTTCCTTCCATCATTCCTCACGTGACATGGGCTCAAGGACTTTCACCATCCTAGCTGCCCTTCCTGGATACTTTCCAGATAGCAGTCTTAAACTGTGGGGTCCAAACAGAAGACTGTTCCCCCCAAATGAGGCTTAATGAGGGCAGACTGCCATGGACCCAACCCTTCTTAATTCCTAGAAGCTGCACTTCTCTTAATACTGCTCCAAGAATACAAGTCGTTCCCCAATTGATAAATAGTCAGAGGATATGAACAGGCAGTTTTCAGAGGAAGAAATTAAAACTATCTATGGTCATTGTTGGTGGAGCTGTGAGCTGATCCATCCACTTTGGAGAGCAATTTGGAACTATCCCCAAAGGGCTACAAAAGTGTGCATACTCTTTGACCCAGCAATATCACTTCTAAGGCTATAGCCCAAAGAGATCATAAAAATGGGAAAAGGTCCCATATGTACAAAAATATTTATAGCAGCTTTCTTTGTGGGAGCCAAGAACTGGAAGTCAAGGGGATGCCCATCAATCAGGGAACAGCTAAATGAGTTGTGGTATATGAATGTAATGGAATACTATTGTGGTGTAAGAAATGAGAAACAGTTTGACTTCAGAAAAACCTGGACTTATATGAACTGAGGCTGAGTGAAATGAGTGGAATCAGGAGAATATTGTACACAGTAACAGCCACAGTGTGTGAGGAACATTTCTGATAGATTTAGCCCCTCACAGCAATACATTCCCAAAGGACTGTTGAGGCAAAGTGCCATCCACATTCAGAGAAAAAACTATGAAATCAGAATGCAGAATGAAACAGAATATTTTCTCTTTTGTTTTGTTTTTTCTCATGATTTCTCCCATTTGTTTCAATTCTTCAAAATGACTAAAGTGAAAATGTGTTTAGTAAGAATGAATGTGTAGAACCCATATAAGATTGTATGCCATCTCAGGGATGGAGGAGAGGAGGGGACGAAAAATTGACAGTTATGGAAGTGATTGCTGAAAACTGAAAACAAATAAATTAATAAAGTTAAAAAAAAAAAACCACATCTCCAGATCACAGCAGACTTTTTGGCATCCATAGCACATTGTTGCCTTATTTGGTCCAGCATCACCTATGGGGCTCAGAGCTAACTCAGAGCTATATTTCTTCCATCTTGCTATTCCTGAGGCTGATTGTTTGGGCCCAAGTTTGACTTTATATTTATCCCAACTGAATTTTCTCTTTTCCCTTTGCTTTGGACTTTTCAAAAAATTTACTTATATATGCACATGACTCATTTTGGTTTTTTCCCCAGTAGAATATAATCTAGCCTCTTTCCCTCTTGCAATTCCAGTGCCTAGCAGGGGCTGGTATATAAGGCCACAAGTAACTTGTTCAATTTAAATACTTTTCCAGAATTTTGCATCAGTCCTAAATCATCCTTATTTAGTAGGAAGGAGTTACATACTAGGCATAGCCCAAGCGTTAGTTTTTTTTTTTTCCAGCAGTTCTAAAGACGAATGTTGCTGGGCCACTCTATTCATTTACTATGTAAAAACCTGAGACACCTCCCCACTCCCCTACGTAGAAGAAAACTGATCACTGGGTAAGGATCAAAATGACATTGGAGAGTTGGCTTACCAGTGTCACCCAGAACACTTTATTTCAACCTACCAATCTCCACACAAGTGAGACCTCTAGTTCAAGGTACCCTGGACCTCTTGGAATGGTGCCCATGCCAGATTGGCAGGGTCAAACATGCCCACACTGAAGGTCACCATCTGCTGAAGCTGCGCATCATTTTGCCACATTTGCTGGAAAAGCCCAATACCTATTCCCATCTTCCCTTTCACCAGACACTCATTCAATCAAGAAGGTGGATCAGCTGCTTTGGGCTACTCATCATTATCAAAATATGGCTAGAACACAAGCACCCAAAAGTACTTTGCAGGAATGTTAGTGTCTTCATTTTTGCAAGGTGAATGCCAGAGTGATGATTTCTGGGAATCTAATTCTAGTTTTGTTCCTCAAGTGGCTTCTGATATTTAAGATTGGGCATATTTTCATTTAATGAGCTTTTCTTATAACTTTGCTCCTATATAGGTGGCTGGATTGTACATTTCTCAGCTGAGTTAGCCTTTTATGAAAAGGTTGTCCTTTTTGGTTTCCTGAACCTCAAGCATCATTACAAGGGCTCAATCTCTCAGCACTGCTTCCTAGGGTAATCATATGCCATAGCTGATGAGAATCCACAGTGCATTATGAATTTCCTAAAACAGGGACATCTGAAGCTCTATGGACAATCTAACTCTACAGCTGATGGATTTACAAATTGATGTGGCCTTTTGTATTCTAATGACACTCCCTCCCCCCAAAAGAATATAAAGAAAAATCAAAGATGGAAACAAAGACACCATTTTCAGTCCCCACTGGATAATTATGTCAAGACCCAATGACTTGCAAACATTAGACCTGCATACAGGTGCAGCTGCCCCATTGGTTCTGGCAACATTGACATGACCCACCAAAAGGAAACATTTCCATCTGTTATTTCACTTTGGTTTGACCCATGTCATACCAAAAAAAGAAGTCTGATTGGATCCTCTCCCTACTATCCCACCAGAGAATTGATCAACTCTTTCAGCACCCAGTGCTTCTTAACCTGGAATCTGTGAATTTGTTTTTTTTTTCTTTTAAATATATTTTCATAAATAAATTTAAATGTAATTTTTGTCCTTTGTAATCTTATGTCTTTTATTTGATGGATTTTAAAATATTATTCTAGGAAGGGCTCCCTAGCTTCACCAGATGGCCAAAGGTATCCTGCTGTAGACCCAGCATTCACTTTTTAAAAGTTATTTTTTAAACTAATTACACATATAACCCCTGTTAAGTTGGTTTTCCAGTCATTTTAGAATTATCTCATGCATTTTAAAGACAGGAATAATGAGGATGATGTGAGGATGTTCTCTTTTCTCCATCGTGGGTAGAATTTTCTTCAATTTGCCAGCCTGCTTGGTTTCAATTCCGTGGAACAAGATGCTCCTCCCAGAAAAGCTCATCAACTCTAAACTCTCCACTGTGTTTCTACTTCAAGTCTTGATTGGCTCCGTCACCCTCAAATTCCTCTCCCTTCTGATTGGAAGACTGGAGGGCAGAGTACTGAACTCCTCCCAATACCTTCTTTTCTACAGAGTTGCAACTGGGGCTCTCAGATCACTCCACCTTATTTTTATGGCCCTGCCTGGTTTCATCACCATGCTCAGTAGCCCCCGTGTCCCCTCCCCTACTTCTTTCCTGCATCTTTTATGTGAGTTGTCTCCTTTTTTAGACTGTAAACTTGTTGAAGGAAGGAACTGTCTTTCTTTTCATTCATTGTATCCTCAGAGCTTACCACAGTGCCTGGAATATCATATGTGTCTAATAAAGCTTTATTGGATATTGGATTGGAAATCATCTGCCAGGAAGTGGCTTCTTATCTTGCCCTTTCCCTGACTACAGCCATGACATTTCAAAGAAATTGAGTGGAACTCAAAAACCTCAGGAGGTGAAGAGTCTGTCCCATGAAGAAAATACTAGTCCCACTAAATGTTTAATGGCCTAGCACTCAAGTTAGGATTGACTCTAGCCAGCATTACAAAGGAGCCATGTTCTACTGCACTGGAGACTGGCAGCTCAGAGAGGAGGAAATGGCTTTCTTGCTTTCAAAACCATCAAAGTAGATTTAAAAAAAGAAAACTATTCTCCAGCCCCCAGAAGGAGTGTGATTAGAGAACACACACACCTCAACAACTAAGAAATAGGTTTTTGTAAAGTAAAAATGGATCACTATTAGTAGGGTGACTAAGAGTGAGTCACCAAGTGTGGGATTGTGACAAGCATTAATTGGGGCTCCATTAACATGTTGGAGGGAAGCTTCAGCCCCCTAGTTATGGCCATTAACACCCATTATGGAGTCCTTGTCTGCATGGTGTTTAGCGTGTGTCCCTGATGTTGTCCACTGAGTGTTTTTCTTTGGCCCGTCATTAAGAATGATTCACTAACCCTTGTGGAATTTAAAGCAGAGTTCTGTAAAAAGTAATGAAGAGATAATCACACACTGTAGGGAACACAAAGGTTGTAATTCCAAAATATGGCCTTACACCAAAGGCCTTCAGCCTATGGGACATCATTGTGTCAATTCACGCGAAAATATTTACTCCCTGAAACCATCATTTTGTAAGATCAGCGTCCACAGCAGGAAACCTCAGGCCGACAAGAGCATTGGCTTTTTCTGTTGATGAGACATCTTTTCAGCTGGAGAGCTGTGCTACCTACTAGTCTAAGTTACTTTTTTGGGCTTCTCCAGGGCAAGGGATGATGGTCTTAGGAACGTTGGACTGTGTCTGGAAAAAATCAAACCACAACATCCTCTTTCAAGGACCCATGAAGATATTTTGTTTATTTTTATTTGATTTGGAGGGTTCTAGGATACTGAGAGAAGGGACTTGGGTACAGGATCTTCTCCAGAATGTCAGGCTAAGACATGGGGGTGGCTTAGGTCCAGGCTCCTGTAGCACTCAGATGAGTTAGGCCTCCAACCAAAGCACAGAGATGAAAGCCGTGTCATTGGGAATCCATAAATCCATGCACACGACTGAGTTCCACCAAATGACTAAATGGTCTTTGTTTTTCAAAGATGAATTGAAACAATACAAAATAGCACTGATAAATCATTAGCACTTTAATGCAGAGAGAGAGAGAGAGAGAGAGAGAGAGAGAGAGAGAGAGAGAGAATCATGCGTTTCAAACACTTTTTCCCCTTGTGGCATGTTAGAAGACACCAAACATTAGATGATGAAATGGGGGTTCATATGAACAAGCAGTACCTTGGCTGTTAATGGAAGCATTTGCATTGTGTCCTTGGCTCAACGCCACATGGGGATGATACCATCCAAGGACATTCCTCAGGTCACAACAGGGATTAGACATACCATGCAAAGCTCTATGCCCTCAGGCATAAATAGTTCTAAGAAATCTCCCAGAGGCAAGAACCTAAGGACGTGCCTGATTCACACTCCCATCACCTTAACATTTGAAATGAGCGGTGGTACCAACGTTAAAGAGAAGGACCTGAGACCACCTCTGGGTTCCTCCCTCAGATGCATTTAAGTGAAACACAGGACATACATTTATGCATAACAAGGAGGCCAAGTATGGCCTTCTGCAATTGGGACTATATATTTAGGAGTTCTATCAAAGGTGAGCATTTTAATTATAATTAATGGACAGCTTATCCTCTTCTGGTGTTATTTCAGCCATCTCTAAAGGAATTCAAAGAATTGTCAATTTCCCGGAGTGGATTGGCTCCCCAGCGCCTGATTAATTATGCATTAACCCATTTCTCTCAGGCCTCTCTCACTAAATCTTTGGTGGGAAATGCAGTTGATTAGGCACACGGTTTACAAAGTCCACTTGGTTATTGGTTACAGAAGCAATTACGAGGTGCTCTCACAGGGGTTCAGAGGGAGGGAGATTTAGGGTTTGTTGCCAAATTGAGTTCAGAATCAAATGCTTTCATGTATTTCTGGAAAAAGAACTTGGCTTTCCATTTTCCTAGAAATATATGTCTTCTGCTAGCTTCACTAGACAATCCATTCCCCCTTTTCAATCGCACACACAACAGAGTTAAGCTTGGAAGAAGAGGGGAAGCATAGGACAAGCCATGAGACAGGACAGATAACTGCTTAATGAAACCTGTGATTGTAAAGGCCCCTTAGAAGTCAAGGTCAAAGACCATTGATCTGATATTTGGTTCCCAAAGAGAAGACAATAATATATTTAGAATAATAATAATGGTAATTATACCTTACATTTAACTAGTGCCTTTCAAGGTCTACAAAGCACTTTACGTCCATCACCTCACTTAAGCCTCTAGCCAGCCCGGGTGAGCATCCTCACCTGCTGTTACTGATCTGGGCTGGATAGTAAGGAGATTGTCAGTTTCTCCTGGCAGTTCCCTTTTCATGTTTCACAACAGGCTACTCCCACAAGCTACTACGCGGCAGGGGCTGCAGAACGGGGGCAGGGTTAGGGTATGTGGAGAGAGACATACAAATCCATGGGGATGCATGCCACAGATATATGCAGTATCACTTTATGGAAACATCTGCTTTCTTCATGCAAAATGCCTCTAAAACTGGGACAAGAAATGTTCTAATAGCAGAATTGGACATTAGCTCAGGCACAGACACTGGAGAACCAATTCCAAGAGTTGGCGGCATATACAGACGACAAAAACGGGTCGAAGCTTTTCCAAAGTGAACGCTCACAAGCCGGAGGATGCCCGTTTGGTGCCAAGAGGCCAAGCAGTTGGGCTCACTCCTTGCTGCGGTTCCGTGTCCTCCGGACGATGGAGCAGAAGAAGCCAGTTTTCGGCGGGGGTCCCATAAGCATTGGTGCTTGGTTCTTGTGGGTAATTTTAATCTGGGGGAAAAGCATATAAATACACATAAAGAAAGAGTCAGCGCGAGATTCAATCATCTTTTTCTGAAGCTCTGCTGAGGTTACTAATATTTCATGAGAGGCTGAATGGCCACAAATAGCAGCACTTCTGGAGCCGCTATTATTACGTAAACTTTCCCCCACTCCATCCTTCTCCCCACTGCCCTGACCTTTTTTAAAGAAAAGACATGAGAATGCATTAAAACACATTTTATTACACAGGATACTTAAAACAACCATAAAATTAATCGAGTTCATATTTTAAACATTATGCTTTCTGTAACCACATGCAGCAGAGCTCAGGGCAGCACTGGGCTGCCTTGATGATTGGCAGCTTCTGACTTGGCCTTTGGGCATTTCATCTGAGCACAACTGAACAAGATGCCCAGGAAGGGATGGTCCAATGTCAAAGAAGCCTGGGACAGGGTGGAAAGTCTATTGGGTATTCACGTCTCCCTCGGATTCTCCCAGGCTTTTTTTTCCCCAATGAGCCTTAGCCCTGGGTTTCTCTTGGTTGATTTTGCTGCATTTTCCAAACAGTCATTGGAAGGCAAAGCAAAAGCAAACACGGAGAAAAGGTCAAAAGTGATGAACTAGCTTTCTAATTTGTTAATTAATTGGCAATAGAATAGAATACGATATTGAAAATCCTTGCTTCCTAAAATTCTGGAAGACTGTTTTAAAGCTCTCTGCTTCCCTTCATTTGCTATAGAACGACGAATCACCTTAGATGAGACAACCTCAGAGTAGATTATGTCGGCAATTTTCTCTAATTCCAGCCTAAATTAGAGAAGACATTTTATGAATCTCGGCTATGCTCACAGCTAATTGAAAGCAATTATCAGAGTGGCATTTTGTCTGTGGCTTTAAGATACATTGTAAGATAATAAATGATTCTCATTATGTAATAAAAAGGTCACGTCTTGCCTTTGGGCTAGTGACGCCAAGAGTTTTTCAAAAGCAATCGGAGACATTTTCTTTAGCGAGCTGTGCCTGATACAAGAGCCATCCCTTATTAAATATCAGTTGTCACCTGCACACTCCCCACATCAGAAATGAGTATTTCTTTCAAAAAGAAACACCGTCTCATTAAAAACGGCAAAAAATATATCTCTTAAAGTGCATGGCTGACATTTCCAAGTGAAAATGAATCTCCTTCACTTGTCACTCACTAATAGCAATGAAACACAAAGATGTGTGTCATATGGATGGGATCATTAAAATCGGCACAGGGCCTGCCTGGGGGCCGGGGGGAGTAGCATAGACTGGAGCAGACACCTTAAAAGAAGGAGCACCTTGGCTAGGTTCTAATGGAATCCAAGGTCATTCTGGATGCATTCAGGGTGCTTATCTGGTTAAAGAGAACCCCTGGTTAAAAAAGGGGGTGGAGGCCAATGTTCCCTGCCCCTTCCGCTCTGAGTCTCAGGTTACCCTGAAACATATTGTTGGGCAAGCCAGGTTGAAAAAAAAGGATCCTACTCCCTTCTCATACATGTGTGTGGGGCATGATGAGGATATGGGGGAGGGACTCATGAGAGACTCCCGGGTATCACCTCAGACAGGTGTTTTATCAACGATTTGAATTTAGTTATGATCTACTTATACGTCAGCCAATAAACATTTATTAAGAGCTGAATGTGCACTCCATATTTCCCAAGGGATAATTTACATTCTATTTAAGACAGATGCCATATGTCCTTCTCATCTAACTCACCTGGTAAAAAGTAGAATGGAAGCTGTGGGCCAGCAGGGGTTGTTCGACTATTATCTTTTTATCTCTAGTACTTAGCAGAGTGGCCCATGTATGGTAGGAGTTGAATGCCTATTTGTGCATCGGTTGATTGATAGGGATGTGGGAGAATCTTTGTTGTTGCTGGGAGAGTGGGACAATGGTCTCTTCCAATCCAACCCTGCATCTTTTGCTAAATGCCTACTGTGATCAAGGCGCTGCGCTAGATGTGGGGGATGCTAAAACAGTTATCTAGAGAAGAAAGGATTCTGTATCTGTTTTGAAAACTTCTAGCTCAAAGAAATAGCTTTGTAAATAATTGGAAAAGTATATTGTGAAAAGCAAGCCAACTTCCCTTAGGAGAACGTAAGTTCATTGAGGACAAGAGCTATTTTATTTTTACCTTTGTGTCTCTGGTCTAGCTATTCTAAGTCATTACATATGATATTGAATTGAATTCAGTGGCATAAGAAAGGACCTCAAGTATATAGTAAGATGTGTGCTTGAAGAAGACAAATTTCCTGTCTAAGACACATACCAAAGTGATCACGTAGCCCCTGACTGAAGACATGCAGTGAAGGAGAACCCATTCTCTCCCGAGGCGGTCCCTCCAAATTTAGGATAGTTTCTCTCTCTCTCTCTGTCTCTCTCTCTCTGTCTCTGTCTCTCTCTGTCTGTCTTTCTCTCTCTCTCTGTCTCTCTCTCTCTGTCTCTGTCTCTCTCTGTCTGTCTTTCTCTCTCTGTCTGTCTTTCTCTGTCTCTCTGTCTCTCTCTCTCACACACACACACATTCTCTCTCTCTATCCATATATGTGTGTAAAAATTATATATATATATAGTATTTACATATTTATGTCTTCATATCATAAATTTGATATGTGTGCATCAGAGTCACCTTGCATTTCTTAAGTGCCTACTATGTGTTGAGAACTGTGCTAAACATATTCAACAAATGACTTGAATAGATATTTAATGGATATTCTTTGAGAGTGATGAAGGAAAACCATAGATTTCAGGACTTGGTAGAAAGAGACACAGAGATCACTCTAGTCCAATCATCTCATTTATTGGTGTACAAAGAGAGGCTCAGAGACAGGGCAGCACATGCTCATGGCCACACGGTCAAGCAATAGCTGAACTGGGAGTAGCACCACTGTCTCTTGACTCACTAACAACGTTCCCACCAAAGCACAAAAGGAAAGCCTGCCTCACTCTTAATGTGGGGAACCTGAAGGAGAGCTAGCAGCCAAGTGCCAGGACTTCACTGTCAGTAGACCGTTAGCATTACAATCCAGGAAGTGTAGATGGCCCATGGACTCTCCCTAGATGAATTGTTTTATTCTCCACACAGACTTCAGGGAATTGATGACCAAGGACTGCTGATCATGCCACAAAACATGGTCATAGACTTATCCTTTCCAAGCTCAATATTCACATTCATCAAAAGTGCCTCCCCCTCAAGGCAAATAACTACCAGAAGAATTAATGTCAACAAATTAGAGCTCTTCTCTGAGCGTGAACAGTTTGCTGCTGACTTGGAGGGAAAGTTGAGCCATTACATAGTTGACAATAGTGAAACAGAAAAGGAGTGGGCAGCTTTCAGAGATTTGGTGCACAGCACTGCATTTGCTCAACTGGGTCAGAACATTCTCAAACACCAAGACTGGTTTGATGAAAATGATGGGGAAATTCAGAAGCTGCTAAATGAAAAACAATAACTCCACAGGGTTTACCAGCAGGATGGTTCATCTACTTCTAAGAAGGCAGCATTTAATTCCATCAAAAATAAAGTACAAGCAAAACTTAGAGAGATGCCGGACTTCTGACTCAGTAAAAAGGCAGATGAAATTCAGTTTTATACTGATAGTAACAATCCGAAGTACTTCTATGATTCCCTGAAAGATATTTATGGACCAAAACCCTATGGTGCATCACAACTACTCAGTGCTGATGGACTCACATTGATTAGTGGTAAGGACATGATACTAGAGATATGGGCTGAACACTTTGATAGTGTTCTCAACAGACCATCATCAATCAATGCTGAGACCATTGACCGTTTACCTCAGGTTGAAGTCAATTCCTCCTTAGCTGAACTTCCAACTGAAGAAGAGGTTTTGAGGGTCATTAGACTCCTTTCATGTGGCAAAGCACCTGGTGCTGATTCTATTCCAGCTGAGATTTACAAGGTAGTGGGACCATTGCTCATACAAAAGCTGACTGAAATTTTTGAGGTTATATGACAAGAAGAGTTCAAGGATGCCTCCATTGTCCATCTCTATAAAGTTAAAGGAATAGATTGTCCTGCAACAATCACAGGGGGATCTCTCTCTTAGTCATTGCTGGCAAGATTCTTGCTAGAGTCCTCCTTAATAGGCTGATCCTTCACCTGGAAGATGGTCACATACCTGAGAGCCAGTGTGGCTTCAGAAAGGGTTGAAGAACAGTTGATATGGTGTTTGCTGTCCGACAACTCCAGGAAAAATGCCAGGAGCAGAACAGAGATCTATACACAACATTTGTAGATCTGACCAAGGCCTTTGACACTGTTAGTCATGACAGCTTATGGAAAATTGTCAAAATTTGATTGCCTGGAGAAGTTCATCAATATTGTACATCAATTTCATGATGGGTTTGCCTGGGTTCTGGATAATGGACAAAGCTCTCGTGCCTTCTCAGTCACTGGTGGAATGCAACAGTGGTGGAATGTATTCTTGCTCACATGTTTTTAGCATGATGTTTTCAGCCATGTTGTTAAATGCTTTCAGTGAGAATGAATATGGCATCAAGGTCAGCTACCACACTGATGGTAAGTTCTTCAGTTTCAAAAGATTACAAGCCAAGACCAAAGTGGAGGGAGTATTGGTGCATGATTATCTCAATGCAGCCTCTAAAACTGAGATGCAACAAAATATGTACAACTCTCTGCTGCCTGTGCTAATTTTGGCCTAATAATTAACACCAAGAAAACATAGGTGGTCCATCAGCCACCACCATACAAATCATACTTGGAACCATCAGTAACAACAAATGGAGAAGTTTTGAATGTTGTGGATAAGTTCACTTACCTTGGTAGTTTACTTTCTAGGGATGCACACATTGCCAATGAGGCTGATGCACACATTGCCAGAGCTAGCTCAGTGTTTGGTAGGCTTCAAAAAAACATTCGGTAGAAAAGAGGTACTGGACTGACTACCAAACTGAAGCCATTCTAGAGCCGTTGTGCTGACCTCATTGTTGTATGCCTGCGAAACATGGACAGTCTACCAGCACCATGCCAGGAAACTGCATCGCTTCCATTTGAACTGTCTTAGGAAGATTCTGAAGATCACGTGGCAGGATAAGGTACCAGACACTGAGGTTGCTTGAACTGAATTGCCAAGTATTCAAACTATACTTTGGAGAGCACAACTCTGATGGGCTGGCCACATTGTTTGAATGTAAGATGTACACTTCCCCAAAAGACTTTTTATGGAAAACTCACATGGGGCAGGCGATCACATGATGGTCAGAAGAAGCCATAGAAGGACACTCTTAAGGTCTCTCTCAAGAACTTTGGATTTGATTGTGTGACATGGGAGACACTGGTACAGGACTGCTGAGTATGGTGTGCCCACATCAGATCGGGTGCTGTGCTCTATGAGCAAAGCAGAATTGAAAGAGCACAAAGGAAATGTAGGATGCATATATTTGGAGTATCCACCCCAAGTGTTTCATACGCTCTATCTGTACCCAATCTGTGGTAAAGCATTCCAAGCTCATATTGGTTTGATCAGTCACAGTTGGACACGTTGAAACTTCACTTTACCATGGTGATGTCATTTTGGTCTTTTTTGAGAATGAAGGACAACAACCACCACCAGCAGGGGATGGCCATGCACAGGTGTTCCACTCTTTAGGTAACTGTGTCCATTTTCCTTTGTGCTGGATATGAGTCTACCACTACTTTCAATCATCCTTTCTATGAGTTTCAACTTCCCTAGTGATGTTTCACAATTCCTCCAATGGGAAATGGAGACTCAATGCAAATTGTTGACTTATCTTTACACCTGTGCCCTTGAGTAATTCCCACCTGATTGCTCCATGAGCTAGCTCCATCAGTCATCCTATTTATCTCAAACATATTCAATATCTTCCTCTTCATTAGTTCATTTCTTTCAGTCTATAAATACATATTAGTGTTGTTGTTTGTTGTTTGTTGAAGTTGTTGTTTGCGTTAGTGTTCAAGTCTTTGCAACTCCATGGACCATACATAGCACACCGATACTGTCCATGAGGTTTTCCTGGTAAAGATACTAGAGTGGTTTGCCATTTCCTTCTTTAATGACTTAAGGCAAATAGAGGTTAAATGACTTGCCCAGGGTCACACAGCTAGTAAGTATCTGAAGGCAGATTTGAACTCAGGTCTTCCTAACTCCAGCCCAAGTACTCTATCTGTTGAGACAACTCATAGCCTTTATAAACTGCTACTGTGCTTTATTTGATTTTTTAACAAAAGCAATTTGGGTGTTGGAATCATCATCACCGTCATCATCATCGTATTTAGATAACACTTGCTACGTACCTGGCATTATGCTAAGTACCTTACAATTATCACTTCATTTGATCCCAGTTATTACTTCCCTTTTCTATTTGAGAAAACTGAGGCAAACAAGGGATTTAAGAATGAATTATTCACATTGATCTTGAGTTTTCAGTGACCGTCTTTTGCCTTCCAAAATCATGCTTAGCTTTGATGGGCAGCTGACTTGTGGAATGAAAGTCCATGTTTCTTAACTTCTGGTATATTATATTTCAAATCTTCTGTCATTTCTGGTTTTTGCAATTCAAGTTTTGAAATTTGGTGGTTTTTGATGCGTGACACTTTTCATCTCTACTGTTTTGTTCTTAAGATCATAGCTTTGTCAGTATAGACTTAAGCTTGAAAATAGTGTGTTGAGATACGTTGAATTTGGAACTCACCTCTCTTGGCATCCTATGAATTTTCTCAACATTTATTTCATCCCTCATTTTGTAATATATTTTAAGAAAATTCCACGTAGTTTCTTTAAATAAGAGTCAGCTGTTATATTTTTAAGAATTTTTAAAAAGTCTAATAATTTTAATATTCTTTGGGGTATATTACAGATATTTTGCTTTTTCTTCAATTCCTTCTAAATCTATTTCCATTTGAGTAATTTTCTGTGTTTGCATTTCTTTCCCCCTGTGCTTTCTGACATTCTGCTCTCCAATATGAATAACAAACGATAATATGTATATGGCATAGTAATTATGATGATAATAATGATAGCCAGCATTAACACATTGTTTTAAGGCTTACAAACACTTTACCCATATTATTTCATAGCCACCTTGGGAGGTATTTTATTAACTCCCTTTTAGAGTTGAGGAAACTGAGGCAGACAAAGGCTAAGTGACTTGCCCCTGGTCACCCAGCTGGTAAGTGCCTGAGGCTGGTTCTGAACACAGTTCTTCCTGACTCCATATTTAGGAGAGAGAAGGAAGCACAATCCAAACAATACACACACCACAAAAAACAGAGCATTAATGGCCACACAATGTGCATGAAATTTCTGGGCTCCTTGCGTTGATACACTTTTAAAGTTAATAGACACACCTGCTGGCTTTGGTAATAGCTAGTGAATCACAGGAACACAGGGTTAATGAGCGATCATTTGCAATACCTGTTAATTTGCTTTCTCCCCGATTTATATATTTGAGTACTAATAGATGGACATCAAGATACATGTTGTCATAATTAAAAGAAATAGAGAGGGGTTCCAGTGGCCACCACTCAGGCCTGCTCTCCTGAGGTCTTCAAGAACACAGTCAGAATGCTGCATTATGGGTGCCAGGCACCCCATCATTTAGCATCCATCTGGTGCTATACATTATCTGTGACCAGTCAGGAGAGTGTGAGAAGGCAAGAAGTGAATAGGTTTTACTTAGACTATTCTGGAGTGTGTGTGTGTGTGTGTGTGTGTGTGTATGTGTGTGTGCGCGTGTGCGCACATCTGTGTGTATAACTGCAACCATGTCTGTAACTGTAACCATGTCTGTAACTATATCTGGCTCATATGCTGGGCTCTTTGGGGGGACAATAACATCCCCAGTTACCTCTGCTCATGAATACCACAGCTCAGAAGAGCATGAGCTTTGAGAAGGTGGGTCAGAAGTCAAGTGACTCAATGAACCTTTGAAAATGGAATGACCATGTCCCTGGTGCTCTTGCTTCCCCAGCCAATCAACTGGGATTGGTACATTAGGTTGATTTTTCCATATCCCCAATTCTAGAAAGTTCTCTGGTATTCTGGGCAGCTTCTGGCACTGTGCTTTCAGCTCCTTCCCTGGGCTCAATAGACCACTTGACTTTCCCGTTAGGGAGATCTGAATTTCCCAATCATCTGCTTCTTCTGTGTCCCAGCTTTTGCACTCTTCGTAGGGATTTACTGAGCATAGGTGCAGATCTAGGGTAAAGGTTGTAGAACACTCTTTGGAGCACTGCAGTTAGCAGAGGAGTAACGTTAAGAATTATGTACTCTGATTTGTTTCATTTAAACTCAATATCTCAATCAAAAATCTTTATTGTCTAATAAGTGGCCAACTTTAAGCTGGACTAGTCCTGACCTGGACTATCTAAGATGGTTTAAAAAAATTCTCGCTATCTAGAATTTGGAATGACTCCAAGCATTTCTGGTTGAGCCTTCTGGGCAGTGTAAGGGGAATAAAGTAGTTTCCATTTATCTAAAGTGCTATGTATAACCAGTGGATGCTGATAAACTGTTTAAATTCTCTTTAACCCTAGAGCTAGCTGTATTTGAGTGATAGAATAGACCTGTTTTTTTTTTTTTTTTCCGAATCTTTGGGATGGAAAGGACTCCATGAATATCAGATGTCCATGTAATTACAGTCAAGTACTGAATAATTAAACCCAGAAATATAAGGTCTATAGTGGAAGTAGCAAATTTCAAATTAAAATCATGCTGGTGGGTCAATGTCTAACAGGTCAAAAAAGATTAATGAGAATCGAAGTAATTAAAATATTGCATCCCTTTTCTGTACAAGGCACTGTTGAGCAGAATTCAATCTGTGAAAATCCTGAATTAGAATATGTACGAACGTTCTCAATTTTGGTAATAGACCAAACTGCTTTGGGCTGGCATCCTGCAAATCCACTTTCATCGCTTAATCTCTTGGTGACTCATGACAGGACAAGAACAATGGTACCACAGAGTATGGACTTGACCTTTTATGGATAAGCTCATGGGAACTCATTGAGGTGGCCTTTCTTTGCTTTTTTAAAAATTTGATATTTTATCTTTATCATCATATGTGTTCATCTCCAACAACAATTTGAAGAACTTTCCCATCTAACCCAGTAGAAAAGGTAATTTTCCCTGGTGTTTCCTTCACTGGAGCACTTGCCAAATTGCCTGTCTTGGATTTAGAATAGACTGGCCTTCTCAACTAAAGGATGCTGGGAGCCATTTGGTCCCAGGTACGGAGCAGAGCCATATGGCTTTAAGTAGAAAGTGTGAGTTAAACTCCGTAAGCCTAGGACCGCCAAGAAGATGGGAAATGCAGCACAGAATTTGCCCAAGTCCCCTTGCCAGTGCCTTTCACATTCAAGGCCTTATTTTCTGGAACTGACATGTCAGTTGCAATTTCTAAGTTTAATGTTAAAATCTTTTAACTAACATCAGACTGAGAGAAATCTTGAAAAGGATCTTTTTTCAGTCTTCCAAAAGGAACTTGGGATGTTCACTTGCCAAAGAAGACACAGGCGTTTAAATAAGGCACAGTATAGAAGAATGGAAAGGTGACTTTCCAAAGGACATTAAATTCACGCAAGCATGGTAAATGATACACTTTGGCGTGGATCTTCTTTGGAGCTGTGGACGAGAGTTCTATTTCTTTGTACTTAAAGCCTAAGTCACCCTCTGGATGGAAGTTCATTAGGAAGTCTGGTAAACTATGGATGCTTGGATACTGTATAGAGTTTTTTAGTAAAATCTCATGTAGAGAGAAAAAAAGTTCTATATTTGGAGTATCTGAGTTCAAATTCCAGCTCTGTCACTTAGTACCTGTATGACCCTGGGTAATTTCTTTTCTTTTTTTTCTCATCTAGAAAATAAAGCGGTTGGATTAGATGATACATAATATGCCAACAATATCTAATCTTACAAATTAATTCACGTATTTACTTTAGTAATCTATTGTCTATGGTTAAATCATTGGATTGTAATAGATTGAAAGTTGGTTTGGCATTTTGTCACCCAGAAATCTCAATTAACCTCTAATATATGACATCTACAATGAAATGGCAATTAATATTTCTCCTGAAAACTCTAAGGAATTACTTAAACCAGAAGTGCCTTCTGAATCCTCAAAGATGAAGTATTAAACATTAAATTGTGCTTATGCCAATTTTAGTGCCAAGTAAATTATGTTATGCTCTCATTCGTGTACAATTGACCATCACATGATAATTCTCTATTAACCTGAATGTCATGTCTCAAAGGTGGTCTTATATAATGTATTCGTCCTTTGTTGCCAAAGAAGACCATGCCATCAGAGAAATAATGATATGACTTGCACTTGACTTTGTTTTGAGTGAAGGAGGGCTGTGCAGGTCACCAGCCTTCCTTCTCCTCCAGAGCCATCTGAATTCAGTGACCAGATATTCATCAGGATGACTGGAGATGACCCAGGATGAGACAATTGGGGTTAAGTGACTTGCCCAAGGTCACACAGCTAGTGAGTGTCAAGTGTCTGAAGTGAGATTTGAACTCAGGTCCTCCTGACTCCTGCACTCGTGCTCTCCACTGCACCACCTAGCTGCCCCAAGTCTGATATAGTAGAAGGGGCCTGGACCTGGAGTAAGGAAGAGGCTGGGTTACATTTACTGTGTGCGCAAGAGCAAGTCACATAATTTCTCCAGTCCTGTTTCCTGACCTTGAAAGGGGGGGAGGGTTATTATTTCTGGTGTATCCAGTGCAAAACATTGTCATGAGGATCCAATCCAATCCAACAAGCACTAATTAAACAACTCTGTGCGAGGTGTTTATCCTAGGGCTAAGGGTTAAGACAAGGAATACACCATATAAATTGAATTTGCTATTGTCAGAAAACCCAAAGATCCGCGTCTCTCACCAGGCTGGACAATAGAGCACCTATGGTCTCTGGGGGCAATGTCATTCTTCACTGCCTGACTTTAAAGAGCTCACATGGTATTTGGCGTATCATCAAATGCTTATACCTCAGGTCAGGTACCATTATACAGAGGTGAAATTAAGGTAGTGGGAAAATTGTAAAGAGTGGTGAAAAGAGGCCTGGGGTCCTGCTCAGTGTTCCATATCCCTTGCCCTACCTTGAGGAGAAATTATGATGCACGAGGGAGGCCCAGGAATGGGGCACCCTGTTTCTAGGCCATATGGAGCCAAAGAGGACAAATAGGATCCTTTCTCCATAGGACATCCCACAAGAACTTAAATCCAGCTGTCATAGCTCCCTCACACTAAGTGTCCCCAGGGCCATTCACTGACCCTTGTTTGAATGACTTGTAGGTTATCATTCTGGCATTCTCTATGTCCTCGAAATCCTCACATAACTTTGGAGGGCCCCAATAAATTTTACCATGAAAAATCAGCAAACTTGTAATTAGCCATTTTGATACCTGAAGCAAGTGGAAGTGGGTGGGATTTGGGAGGTAGGGAGGCTAGCAAAAGATCAAAACATCTCTTGGAGGCATGTTGTTGAAGGACTCGGTGTTAGAGGGGAAATAAGGGCAGGGCTCGGGTGAGGGAAGAGGAAGTGAGCCGGGTCAAAGGAAAAGCACACCATGGTTGTCACTATGGAGTCGAGGTTGGATAAGGCATGAAATATGTCCACAGAGGATGCTCTTTGCACCCTAAATTTCTTGTCCTAGGGGCAAACCTAGGCTCACTATGCCTCAGTTACAGTTATGGGTGGAATGTTTCAGTTACATTTCTTACAGCAAACATTTGTCCTTTGAGGTTAGAATGAACTGTGTCCCAATGAGGCATGGTGTGCCTAACATAGTTACGGCCAACAAAAATACTGCCGGTCCTCTCTTCACAACTGAAATGTTTTCTAAAATAGAAGAAATGGGCCCAGTGATTAAGAATTAAGGTTCTGGCAAAAAAGAACTACTCAAGTTGATGTGAAAATATTTAAATCCTCATGTATAAAAATGAAGGACAATAATAAATTAGTCTAATTGTAAACATAACGTTAGGAGTAGGATTTTACATGACAGCTTAAAAATTTTCTTTAAAACATTATTGTGCAGGATGCAATCCAATCTAATCAGCTTGGCATTAATTAAGCTCTAATAATGTACTCTGGTGTCTTTCCTAAGTCTAGGGATCGGTTTCCCTGCCATTCAGGTAGACTACAGAACATTACGGTGTCATCATAATTTTTAACATAGTAAGGAAATGACAGAGCTGCAAAATTACAATAAATGATTAATGGTATTTTTTTGTGTTTTGTACTAATAGGTATCAAGGAGTCTTTAAATTAATAGAGCTGTCAGACTCCAGCTTGTCCAAGATCCTGCTTTGAACTCGAATGGAAATCGTGTCTTCCACAGACACCTGAAGATGACACTCTGGAATCTTGTACATTTTAATTAGTAGGTGCAATTGTTTGGCTCCCCTGGAACCACTGAAAATTAATTGGAAATTAGTCACAACTCATTCTTTTCTCCACTGCCTGAAATCATGGTGAGATGGGTGCATTCCATCCTGGCACCCTTGTCTGGAAGCAGAAAGCACACAGGCAGCAAATTGTATTGTCAATTATAGAAACAACAACTGCTGGAAAATTAGAAAAAATTATGCACAGGTAAACAGAAAGAATTGATGTTCCAAAGAATGCCCAGCATAAAGCTCCCCAACAGACTTTGAGTACATAAAGGCAGAGGGATGGAGGCACGGCTGGCAAACTTGTCTGGTAGCAAGACTGCGACCAGGGCTACAAGTTTCTCTAACTCTACATTTGGTTTCTTCACAGCTTCTTTCCTTCCTTCTGCTTGTTGCTCTAGAAAAAAATAACACGACTGGGAAATAGATGAATTTATGGAATTGGGTCTTGGGATGGTAGAGAGCTCCTTGGAGTGAAGTTCTGGAGTGAACTGTATGAATTAATTGCTTCTCAGAAAATGAGAGGCAAAGATTATGATTTAGAATCAGGAGAAAACAAAATTAGGCTTGTTTCTTGGAAAGGGACCAGCATTGTTGGAGAAATGGGGGTTCAGAGCAGGGAAGGCAAAAGTTATTGGGCTCAGTGAGGTCTCAGTTGCCTCCAAATCATGTCCTAGTCTCCCCCATAGATTGCGCAGAGCTCTCTATCTGCCTCCAATTTCCCTGCCCTTCTAAACTGAGTTGTTTTAGCAGCTTAAGACTCTTGAAAAAACGTGTCTACCAAGTCAGTCAGTGTTACATTAGCAACGCTACATAGGTTGTAATGAAGAGAGAATATTCTTAGCCCATCCTCAAAACTCAGCTTTGTTCCTGCACACTGAAGTGGATGAATTTTAAAAAGTGATTTCATGATACTTGAAGTTAGAAGTTAATCAGTTCAACACAGAGGTCTTTGAGGATTCATTACAATTAATGGACCGGTCTGGCAAGAGACAAACTCATGGCCACAACACCATCCAGCCCTGTTGGGATGGGCTGGGATTCACTAATTATACAAGATATGCAACAAAAAGTGATATTAGGGTTCCAGTCTACTAGAGGGTCAATCTAAATGATGCTGAAAAGTCAGTGAAAGGAACCATTTGGGCCAAACCTTAAAAAACTGGCCAACTTTATTTCCAAGGGAGAAGAGTTGATACTTTACTCCATAATAAACTAAAACTCAGCCCCTCTGGTCCAGAGGATGGGGGCAAAGCTGGGATCAGTCTCCTCTTCATCATGATACTACTACTGTTGCTGATGTTGCAATTGTTGTTATCAATCCTAGGCAATCAGCTTTTAATAAACACCTACTACGTGCCAGGAATTGTATTAAATGCTGAGGATACAAAAAAAAAAAAAAGACAGAAGGCAGAAGAGCTCTCAAGGAACTCAGCATAATGGGGGGATGCATAATATTCAAATGGTTATATATGAACAAAATATTCAGGGCAAATTGGAGGGGTGTGTGCATGTGTGTGTGTGTGTGTGTGTGTGTGTGTGTGTGTGTGTATGTGTGTGTGTGTGTGTGTTCATCCTTCGTGGCCAAAAAAGACCATGCCATCAGAGAAATGATGACATGACTTGCACTTTGACTTTGTTTTGAGTGAGGGAGGGCTGTGCAGGTCACCAGCCTCACTTCTCCTCCAGAGCCAACTGAATCCAGTGACCAGATATTCATCAGGATGGCTGGAGATGACCCAGGATGAGGCAATTAGGGACAGCTAGGTGGTGCAGTTGATAGAGCACCAGTGCAGAAGTCAGGAGGACCTGAGTTCAAATCTCATCTCAGATACTTGACACTCACTAACTGTGTGACCTTGGGCAAATCACTAAATTGGAGGTAGGCACAGATGAGGAACAAAGATTAAGAAGGATTAGGAAAAGGTTAGTATTAATATAGTACTCTAATGTTTACCAAGGATTTTACATATGTTTTCTCAGTTGATGTTGGTCAATCAGTCACTTAATACATATTTATTAAGCACCTACTAAGTGCTAGGCACTGCGTTAAGTTGGGGGGATACAGAAAGAGGACAAAGACAGTGTGTACCAGGAGCTCATCATCTAATAGAGGAGCCAAAATGATGCAAACAACTCAAAGTGAGGACAAACTGGAAATACTCATCAGAAGGAAGGCATTAGGATTAAGAGGGGTTAAGCAAAGTTTCCTCTAGAAGGGAAGATTTTAGCTAAGGCTTGAAGAAAGCCAGGAGGCTGAGATGAGGAGGGGGAGAACTCCAGGTGTGGAGCACGGGCAGATAAAGCTTCAGGAGCAGAGAGAGGGAGCAACTTAGTCTGAGGCCCAGGGAGGAGCTCAGGGTCACTACATGGGGTGCCAAAAAGGTGAAATGTAAAAAGACTGGGAAGCCAAGTTATTAAGCACCTACTGTGTACACTGTCCTAGGAAATGAGGTTATAAAGACAAAAGTGAGATAAAAACTTCTTCCAAAGAACTTAGCTTCTTTTGGGGGATACCCCATAGACATGTGGTGGCATAGAACATACACAAAATTACTAAAAGGGACCTTGGGGGAGGGAGGACACTAGTGACTAGAAACCAGGGAATGCTTGATGTAAAGGCGGGGTAAAGTCTTGAGAAAAATAAGGGATTCTTTGAGGCAGAAAAGAGAGGGCATTCCAGAAATGAGGGGTGGCCAGTTCGAAAAAAAAACCCAAATGTTTTGTATTAAAAAGCATGAAAATGGGAGTTTGGCTGCAAAGTAGGGTGGGTGAAGAAAAAGTGATATATAACAGGTTGGAGGGGTAGGTCAGGACTATGCTGTGGAGAGATTTCACTTCTAAATAGAGACATTTACCTTTGATCTCAGAGGCTACTAGTATTTTTTGAGAAAGACTGTGCCATGGCTAGGTCTGCACCTTTATTAAGGAGATCCCTTTCTGAGATGTGTTGAGACGGGTTGAGAGAGGGAGACTTTAGAGTCAAGGAGGACACCTGGGATAGATACTGTTGCAATAATCCTAAAATCAACAATAATCCTTCTATTAACAAGAACAACAGATGAGAAACAATGAAGCCTAGACTGAGAAAACATTTCTTCTCTGTTTCCTCATACGTGACTGAGGAATGTGGACCAGATGATCCAGGAGGTCCCTTCTAGTTCTAATTCTGTGAATGTAAGGGATGGCAAATAAAATGAAACAGAGAATACATGAAGGTGAGCAGTAAGGGGTAAGCCTGGAAAGGAATTTAAAACTACGTTAAGAATGGACATTGTAATGGGGAGCCATTGAAGACTTTTGAGCATGGGAGAAGTTGGCAACGTGAAAGCCAGAAGCCAGACAATGAGTAGGGAGGCTCCATTAGTAGTCCAGGTGAGCAGTGATACTGAGGTAGTTGAAGGAGTAGAAAAAGATCCCGGGGATAGGATTGCTTGTTTGAAGGTCAGAAGGACAAGAATTAATAGGAATTTGATAGGAAGGAGAAGGAGGGGCCAAAGATCAAGAAAGCAATAATGAAAATAGTCGCTCTGCCATGATGTCACATTTTGTCCCTAGGACATGCCATGTACATAAAAGTCAATTTCTCTTTAAGCTTTTTGCTGGTCTTTACCACTTTAACAACCATTCCCCATGAAAACTGACACTGTGCTTATTGCCAGGGATAGGGATCCAACTGCTTCTGTTGGCTTCTGGCTAGACTGGGACAACCTACCTCATTATAATGGGATGGTTTTCCACTTTAACTACCAGTAGGCTTACCTTAGAATGTTTTTTCAGCATTACAAGCAAATCTACATGCTCTCAAAATTGCTGTGTTTTGTCTGATCTCTCTTACTGGCTGGATTTATCTCTCCTTTAACATGTCTACCTATAGTGACCAAGGTACTCTTTTATTACACTTGAGAGCCTCGCTGTGTCAAAGATATTTTACTATAAAAATGTACATGGTGGTGGAAGAGAAGAGGAGGAAGTCAGTGCTCACCTGCACTGTGTTCAGAGCAGAATCAGAAACCAATAGTGATCTAGCTTGTGCACTTTCAATATTCTCCCTAGGACATGAACCTGCCTTTGCTTTCCCCAACCCCACCCCAGGAGTATTTCCCTTGGCAGGCTGGCAGTTTTTCCATGTGTTCTGAAAAATCCATCCCAAACCAAATCTTTCTCCATCACAGCTTTTGATTCCTGGCCCAGTCTTGCTGTTAGATCAGAAGACTGGACAGAGCCAAGGTGCTGGTTGTAGTTACTGGGTCCTAATTCCTATAATCCTGGATGCCAGCATTACACCTGTGTTCCTTAACTCACCACTGTGCATGCCAGAAGCCATCTGTCAGGCTGTCTTTCAGCCTCCGCTGAACTCTTCCCCTCAAGTCCCCAAGTGGAATGGAATGATGGCAGGTCCAGAATTGAAAAAGTATGGTAGAAATGGTCCCAATTCCACCACCAACTTTCTGTAGGACTTAGGCCAACTCACTTTAACATCTCTGTTTATCATATACCTTCCCAGTAAATTATTTATACCTACCAGGTCCCTGCTAGTCTCTGGGGTGCCTGGCATTTGCATCTTTTCAAAGAGCCTGCTCATAAAGGGCACTTTGTAAGGACACCAGGATGTCCCAAGTTAGCTTGTCTATAGCTCTCTAGCTGAGAAAATGACACCCTGGAAGCCTTGATGTGCTCCTATTGGGTAATGTGATCTGGTGGCTAGGATTTTTGTCCAGACCCCTCATTCCTCAGTTAAGCAGGAAGTATGCTCAGCTATGAAGGCCTCTGCTAGGACAGTCTGTGTGTGACCTTGACAAGGACACCGAACCCCATCTGGAAAGGGAAGGTCCTTTTCATCTCCAAAGCTAGCAACCGACACCAAGTTCTCACAAATTTTGACACAGTCAAACCAAGCAGGGGGTTGTGGGATCCTTGAAGTTTATTACCTTCCTAGTGGTTCCCTTGTACCTAGCCCATGGATATCTGTGATGACCAAAGAACATTTAATCCAACATGCACTTGTGAAAACCCTGCTTGGATAAAGTTGGTGAGGCATCTAGAAAGCATAGTGGAACCAAGAAGACCTGAGTTCAAATCTGTCTCAGACATACTAGCTAAATAAATCCAGGAAAATCATTTCACCTCTGTCTGTCTCAGTTTCCTCATCTAGAAAGTGAGGATAATGATAGCACCTTCTTCCCAGGCTTAGTGTGAGGTTCAAACAAGATAATATTTGTAAAGCACTTTGTAAAACTTAAAGTGCTATATAATGCTAGGTATATCATCATCATCATCGTTGCAAAAGCTGGATGGTACATACAGTAAGTACACACGTCACATAGATTATACATGTAGATTCCTCCACTGGACTGGGAGGTCCTTGAAGGTATGGTCTGTTTTCTTTTCTTTGTATCCTCTGCCCTGAGCACAGTGACTGGAAAACAAAAGGTGTTTAATAAATGCTTGCTGAGTGGACTTGACTTGGCTTATAGAGTTGGGAGTAAAAGCTTATTACAATTAGATGACAGAGTATGAATACAAAGGAAAACCTCAATTAATTGGAACATTGAATCCTATTTTGTCCAGTGAAATCTAACTGGAATAAGTGAAAAGGGGGCTCTCAAATTAACCTCCAAAATAAACGTTGGAGGGGAAAAAGCAACAACAGTTTACCTGGAGATCTGTAGGAGTTCAGGTGGACCGATAGCTTGATATGAGAGAGTTAACCCTATCACTACCTGTCTCAGTTTCCCTATTTCTAAACTGGGGGTAGTAACAGTACCTACATCCCAGGGTGTTTGTGAGGGTCTAGTGGGATGATAATTGCAAAGCACTCAGCCCAGTTCCTGGCACACAGCAGACAGTATATAAATGATAACTCTTATTTATTAGCAACTATAATAGGACAGGAAACAAAAGGCAAAGGAATTTTAAGTTGCATTATGAGCGAAATCATGTCTAGGACTGAAGAGATGATGGTACCATCTTACCCCTCTTCTCTAGAGTATAGTGCTCAAGTCTGGGGGCCACAGTTAGGAAATACAATGATAAATAAGGTAGGGCATATCCAGTGAAAGACAAGAAGAATGGGGGAGGGCCTTTAAGTCCTACTTCATGAAGATGAGTAGGAAAAACCAGGAATGTTTGTTCTGAAGAGCAGAAGACTTGGTGGGGCTTGACAGCTATCTTCAAGTCACTAACTATGAAAACAGAAAGTAAAAATAATGGTATATTGATAAGAAGGAAAAAAGGAAATAAAGGAAAGAAGGAAGGAAAGAAAGGAAGGAAAGGAAAGGAGAGAGAGAGGAAGGGAAGGAGAAGGGGGGGGAGAAAAAAGAAAGGAAGAAAGAGGAATCTCTCAGTGCTGAAGACATCATAAGAATGAATTTGTTAACAGTGAGAATTGTTTTTTTGCCTCAACTATTTCAGGGTCTATGCTTAGGGAGTCGCCAAACCAAAGCGTACGCAGAAGCATTTTTACATACATTTAGAGAAATAAAAAATGTGGGCAAACTGTTGGCTAGGCGACGACTTGTTTCAGAGACAAGAGACACCACAGAAAAAAGGGATTTGTGACAGTAGAGCTTTTTAAAAGGAGGATATCAGTAGTGGCTGCTCTTTAAAAGGAATGCAATTTTGAAAGGTGGAGAGAGAGTGCCACAGCTTTTAAGTGACCTAGAGGAGATTTTGCTGGTCCAGATCTGTATTCAGCCAGCAATCCCAGCTTCTCTGAGGTGGGGAAGCTGGGGAAGGGGTAAGCATTCCTACCATGCCTTCCCAAAGCCTCATCTGTGACTTGAGGCTCCCCTTTGCAGGAGCCTTAGGCTTTTTCCAGCACAAAGAAGGTATTGAACTGGTAGGAGATGAGATATGGAAGTACCTTGGAGAGTGCCTCTGCCAACTTCAGCACACTGACACCTAGGAAGGTGAATGGACCTGCCCATAGCAGACACCTGAACACAAGGCCACTGCTTCTGAGTTCAGGATTCTTTCTGCTGTGCACATTTGGCCTCTCTCAGGTTCTTTCCAGCTTAAATAGTCTAGGACTCCTTTTCTTTCTCTTTACCCTTTATATCCCCAAAGAAAAGACAGAAGACATTGAGTTAAAGGTCCAAGTGTTTCATTTTACGGATTAGGGAACTGAGGCTCAGGCATGGCCAGTGTTTTTCCCAAGATTGTAGAGGTAGTAAGAGTCACTGATAGGATCTTAGGCCAGGTCCTTTGACTCTAGAACCAGTGCTCTTGATTGAGAAGTCTTTGTGTATCAAAGTTGGGAGTTGGGGTAGCAGACTGAGAGAACCTTCCTTCCCACCCATCAGCTATTATTGCCCTTTGAAATGAATCTGTTTGCTTGGTATATGTTTTGGCATTTTCTCTTCTATGTCCAGGTTGTTTCCCCCATTAGAACGTAAGCCCATCAAGGACAGGGATTGTTTATCATTGCCTCCCTTGCTTCCAGCACAACACCTGGCACACAGCAGGTGCTCATTAAGTGCTCTCATTTAGTGAAGGACTCAATGATTGAAGAAAAATAATACTAACACACACCCTGGTAATGAGCCTAAAGAGAATTCTTGGCATTCCAGTTTAAATGCCCTTTTCCTGGCTGTAAAGTAATGAAAGAGGAAATGCTTTCTACATGTAGAGTCAGGAAGAGGGATTCAAAGCCCTCCTCAGAGACTGACTAGTTCTGTTTCCCTAGGCAAGGCACTTTATCCCTCTGGGCCTTGGTTTCCTCATCTGTAAAATGGTGAGGCAGGGACTCTGTGGCTGCTGGGGTCCCTTTAGGGGCTAGTTCTCTAAGCCTTGAGGTACAGAGTAGCACCGGATTCCCATGATCCCTCTGGACCCCTCGAGCCACTCCACAGTCAGGAGCTGGGGTTGGGGGGGTGGTGAGCTTATCACGTAGGCTGCCTGGGAGAGGTGGAATCCAAGAGCCTTTGGGGAAAGTCACTGTGGAAGCTTGAATTCATAACTCCTTTTTCAGAGTTTGGGTCTTTTCCTGTCCCTAAGCATTGAGCTTGATGGATGACTATAAAAGGAGTTTATTGTTAAATTATCATAACTCTTAGGTTTTAGTATTTGAGGAGAGAAATGAGGTTGCTTTGGTTTACTTTTCTATTTTATATATTCCATCAGGGAAGAAAACATGAACTCTGGACTGGCTCTAAAACGCTTTCTAGGGATGGCTTTCAGGATTAGATGTTAGCTCAAGTGCATGTCGATTCAGCTGGGAATGCTGGCTGTGCTTATGTTCTCCTAAGAACACTGGAGAGTTCCATTGAGATCATGTTGCTACATGATTGCCTTAGTTCAGATGATGTGCTGGAGAAATTCAGATTGAGAAAAATGCACCCATGTACACTTCTCCGGAATGGGAAGGTGAATCAAAAGGTACAGGAGTGATAAAGCAGCACACTCCTATAAAGTGGGGCACATTATGTTTACAGAGCCTGTGAAATGTCCCATCCACTATAGAAGGAGAAGTCACATTTGATGTAATGGCAGAAGTAATCTATTTCACCTCCCATGAAGAGAGGATCAAGGCTTTCTGGGGAGGGTGAGGAGAGGTGAGCATGAAATAACTGACACAAGTGTGCAAAAGCCACAGTTTGGATGCAGAATTACGACTCCTAATTAGAAAGGATCCCAGAGGTATTTACTGAAACCTTTCACTTCACAATGAAGCCCACAGTAAATGATTTGCTCAAGGTTGCGTAGAAAAAATGAGTAGGACAGCAGGGATTTGAACCCAGAACTTCTGAACTGAATAGTAGTCACGTTTCCACCGCATATCTTATCTCTCCTTCTAAAGACTTTTTTCATGCTGATATGTTGTTTTCTAACTACCTGTTACCCAATCTAATAGACAGCTCCCATCTGATGTGTGGTGAATAGGGTATAGGGTTCTTCTTCTACAGTAACTATATCTTACTGGAGTGACTCGCCTCATGCCATTCCTATCCACACATCCCAACAGACCTTACCTTGGCAGCCAGAATTCCTAAGTAGCATCCATTTGCTCTTGCCACTTAGATCTGAACCACTCAGGCTCCCCTCCACCTCACAGGGAAACAGTGAATGAAGATCTCAGTGGCTAGTCGAGTTTAGAATATCTTTTTTAAACAATTCAATTCATATTTGGCAATAGAGCCAATGAAGGAATCCATCTGACAACATTTCAGAATAACCTTCTTCCCTCCCCCTCCTGAAACAAATATGAACAAAGAGAGGCAGAAGATTCCCCAAACTTGATAACAATGAGTACTCACAGTACATGGGGTCTGCATCCATGGTTCCCCATCAATCTGCATCGGCAGGGACTTGCTTGTCCTGCAAGGAGACATTTTATGAGCAACACAGTATTGGAGAACAAGCAAAATCACAGGGAAGATATGGACTCAACAAGACAGGTCCAATGCAGGTGGGCATAGAAGGAGCTGTCCCAGTAAAGTCCACGATCTCAAAGTCATGAATTTTCTATGCCAGGGAAAGGGACCTGCTGTTAGGTGAGATGTCCTAGGGAAGGGCCTTTGGCCAGTCTGCAAGGAGTCCTTTGCCAGTCTGTGACTGTCATGATAGCCAGTGATCCTTGAGAACTGTGATCCTTCAGTTTATGAAATTGGGAACGTGGGTCCAAGGAGATAAATTCCCCTCTTGTGAATATGAGGCAGCAGAGTAAGGAATGAGAGATTTGGTCTTTAAGCCAGGAGACCTGCTATGTATCTCTTCTCAATGTCCTAGACAGATCACTAAGACCAGAAGTGGAAGAGAGGATACCAATCTGAAGTGGCAGAGAGAGTTTCCTCACCTGGGACTTCTTTATACCAATGAAATCACAGGCCCAGTCTCTATGCCACATATGAGCAGCAAGAAAGACAACAGGGTAGGTATGAACAGTAGCTATATGAGGGATGGATGCCAGGGTCCAAGTCAAGGCTTTGTCACTTGCTATGGGCAACTCATTTCTTTCTCTGAGCCTCAGTTTCCTCATTTATAAAATGAGGAGTTTGGACTTCATGGAATCTAAGCTTCCTCTTATGTCCAAGACAGCAATCCTGGATGATGTTTCTGCAGCTCTTGATGGAATCTAGAGCAATTCTTGACCGGAATGTTTGATCCTCCGACAACCCTGGAGCAAATCCATCTGACACACAAGGGAACAGAAACTTAGACCTTAGAATGAGTGCCAAGCAGGCCTCAGGTACTCTTTCCCTTATGAGATGCTGCTCCCAAAGTGAAAGGAGTCTATGAGATCCCCTGGAATCTCAGGCTAGGGCAATGCCTGAGGCATGACTGTATGCACACACATGTATGTGTGCACACACGGACACATGCATATACCATGCATATATGTATGCATATTCACATGTATGTGCATACTCACATCCATGTATGGTGGGACATAAAACAACCTGAGAATATCCAGGGAATGAAGCAATCCCTGCTCTGCTACTAAAGTAAATCAAATTTCATGAACTGACATAATGCCAGTGATGGCATACACACATACACACACACATACACACATACACACACATACACATACACATGCACACGCATACACACACACTATATATATATCCATATACACACACATATACACGTGTGTGATCTCTTCCCATCCTGGCCTCTGCTGACACACATAGACACACCTCTCTAATGTGAGATCATCCATCAGGAGATGGAGGTCTGTTGAGAAAAGCTATCTAGGCACAACCTTCTGTAGGGAGCCTCTCCCTTGACAAGGACAATTTCTGGAGGACTCCATAGTCATTGTTGACGATGTGCCAATGGGAAAGGAAAGGTCTTTCCATTCCAGTTCAGAAAAGGCTCACTTCTGTATCTGAGACATTCTGGGGGAAGCAACAGGATAAGGAGGAAAGGAAGGAGGAGGAGGAGAAGCAGGGGGAAGAGGGGGAGGGGAGGGGAGAGGAGAGAGAAGAGGAGAGGGGGACCCTGAGGTGCAGTAGGTCATAGTTGACCCTTCTTCCCTGAACTGACCCATGTAAACTTTTAGCAGCCTTTGGGTGAAACATGCTCAGAGGCTTCCTGGGAGCCTCAACCACTGTGGGTAACAATGTTTCTCTAGGACAAGGTTTTCCACATCCCAGACAACTGATTTAGAAACCAATTTCTGAAAAACAACTCATTTGTAACTGAATGGCACTTCCTGCCTATTACCTACTTTTTTAACTGGGCTTTGGATTTAGTTGTCAGCATTGGCTGAAACGATCCACTCAAACTGGCAGGAAACTGGCTTATTTAAAGCTCTCTGCCCATCCTAGGTGGAGATGCCAGCGTTTTCTTTCAGAAGACATGCCCTGGTCAGGGACAGTATAAGCGTCCAGCCTTTAAATAGCTCTTTTTAAATTTTTTTAAGGCTAGGCTTCCAGGTTGACTGTGTTATTTCCAGCAATATTTTCTAACCTATTATGAATTTTGGAAAGCTCTTCAGAAGCACTGAACTCTCCAACATTTTTAGGGTCGTAGAATGACCCTAATGACACTCATATTAAGAATGACACTCGTATATCATCGAGTCTAACCCTTTCATTTTACAAAGGGGGAAACTGTGACCCAGCAAAGTCAAATGACTTATCCAAGGCCACACAAACAGTAAGTGATAGAGCAACTTTTACCAACATTTACTCCCATTTCATCTTGTTTTAATCATTACAGTTAACTGAAAAGCATTGCCAGGTACTGGGTGGCATGCTGGGGATACAAAGGGAAACCAAGAGAAAGCATTGATGAGGCAGAAACAGCTCTTTGCTTGCTTCCTTTCTTGGTATTTTAGAAGCAAAGGGAAGATGGGCAGTGGGGATAATTGGATGGGCACCTCTGTCACCACACAGGATTGGTGAGATCGTTGGTGGAGTCACACTTCCCTATTTCTCACCCATGATTCAATAGTTGATTTCCGTCTCTAAAGAGGATCCACCTGCCCTTCAACCCTTGTCCAGGATAGGACCATGGAGTGGCCAGGCTGGCAGATACTGCTAGAAGGCCAGTGAGTATGGGGACCATGAAGTCTCAGAAATGAAATGACAATTACCTAATGACCACAGAGGAGCACTGGGCCAGGCGGCGACCTGCACTCTTCAGGCCAGTGTAAATCTGTCCCATTTCCATGGCACCTTCTAGACCAACCACTTCCAACAGCTGATCACTCAGATCTGAAACAGAAAAAGAACAAACAAACAAAGCTACCGTTAGGTTCAGTTAGAGTTGGTTGGCCCAAGGACATCCCTCCCTCCACATTTAGGCAGAGACATGGACAGCTAAATGTATTCCTTGGCAAAGGGGGAAAACTGAGGAGCAAGAAGATATCCTCATTTCTTCCTATGGCTACCGGCTTACCTGGAAACCACCGGCCGAGGTGGCCCCATTCACCCCAACCCCGACTGATCCCGAGTCAAGTGGTACAGTAAGTAGTCGATAATGCCAAGAAAACAGACTGGGGGAGTTTCTAATGTTGACAAACAGCATTAGTCCCAAAGGAGGAGCCAGAAGACCGATGGGTACTGTGCTCACTTGGGAGGCAGAGGACTTGGGTTTGGCTCCTCTCCCAGCTCCTCACTCATGAGTTGTATGATACTTCACCTCACTGTGCCTCAGTTTCCTCATATGTAAAATGGGTGTGACAACAAGTACATTGCACAGGGTTGTGGTAAGGAATGAGCCATACAAATATAATCTTACTTTGTAAAAGACGAGCTCCTAATATGTGTAAATGTGTGGATAATATATGTTTACATCCCCAACATTACAAAATTTGGCAAAAATAATCCACGAAAACATGAGTTTTAGCAGTAAAAACCAAAGGTGAAATATAATATTATCAGCAGAAGTCCACTTGAATTGCTTAATTCGTAGAACTCATCTGTTGTCATATCTGCATTTTACATATAAAGAAACTCAGGCCCAGAGAAGATGAGGAACTCACCCAAGGTCACACAGAACAGAAACTGGGGCTAGAATCACAGCCTCCTCGCTCCCCCCATGGTTTGCATCTTCCTGCTCTGTTGGCACTACCACACTTGGAATAGTAGGTGGGTTAAGACCCTCATAGGCTGTTGCCAGGTCCTGATTTCTTTCCCAGGAAACCCAACAGAAGGCTTTGTAAGAAGGAGCAAGTCAGAGATCCTTCACAGGCACCCAGCCATTAGGAAGGGCTGCCTGGGATGTCTTCATTCAAACAATCAATAATACTGATGAGGATGAGGAGGATCAATGACACCTGGCCTTTTCTTGGGATTTTAAGGTTCACAAGGTACTTTACTCTCATTACCAGAACTCTTTCCACATTCTATTTTTTTTTCTAAAATAAATGTCTCATGTCTGGCAAGTACAGTTTGTTTCAGCAAGGCATTTACAGATGACTCATTCATTCACTAAGCATTTATTAACTTCCTGCTGTGTACCAAGTACTGTGCCAAGAGGGAAGGAAGCTATATATATACATGTATATATACATATACATATACATATATACACACACACATAATTCTTTAGTCTGGAGGAGCCTACATTCAGTTTGAGGTTGAATATGAACAGAGAGCGAAATGCAAATCCATCCAAGGTAAATACAACCTGATATTCAGTGGGGAGGTTACTAGTAATGGGGAGGAAAACAATAAGCCTCATGGAGGAGGGGAAGTGGGGGCTGACCCTTCAAGAATTCTAGGGATCCTAGAAGATGGCGAACAGAAAGAATGCATGCCAGGGCACAGAAGGGCAAAATCATGGAGGTGGGAAATGGGGTATACCACATAAGGAGAGAAAACAGACAGGCTTGGATGGAATGCAGAATCGTGAAAGTACTATGCAATCACCTGCAAAAGATGAAAGGCTTTGAACGTCAAGCAGAGGATTGCATATTTGATACCAGAACTGTAGTAAGTATAGGAAGTTGTCATCATTTCTTTAGCCATGAATGGCATGAATGAAAATTTCTGAGGGGGGCTAAGTGGAATATTGTTGAATGAATGAAAGAATGAAATGTTACAAAACGAATCTGAATTTCTCTATTGTGAGGAGGATTGGATTAGAATAAACTCTAGTATCCCTTCTGACTCTTTGTTAGTCATTTTTTCACTCCTGTCTGACAGGTGGTTAGCCCATTTGGGGTTTCCTTGGCAAAGATACTTGAGTTTGTCATTTCCTTCTCCAGTCATTTGACAAATGAGGAAACTGAGGCAAACAGGGATAAGGGACTTAAACGGGGTCACAAAGCTAGAAGTGTTTGAGGACAGATTTGAATTTAGTGAGATGAGTCTTCCTGACTCCAGGCCTGGAGCCTATCCACTGCACCACTTAGTTGCCCTTCTAACTCTAAGATTCTACTATTTGCCTTTCAATAATACAACTGCTCTAATATCTATTATGATCTTTTTAGAGTTGGAAGTAGCTTTCTCTCGAGTCTAAATCTTTACTTTTAAAGACTACAACCCTCTCATACTTTGCCATTGTGAATTCTGCCTCCCCAAACATCTACCTTTCCAGTCTTCTTGCAAGTTAACTTTCCACCAAGTACTCATCAACATGCTGTCCATACAGTGCTCCTGGCCTCCGGCTGTGTCCATCTCCTTCCCTCTCCCAGGCATTCTCCACTTCTCTTCACTAACACAGCCATTGCCCTAGTCCAGGGTCTTAGTACTGCTTGTCTAGACTAGAGCAATCATTGATATCCCTGAATTACATTTCTTTTCTCTCCAATAAATTCTAAAACTGTTGCCAACATCATCTTCCTAAAGCATAGCCTATTTGTGTCCTCAGCAACCTTTGATGGCTCCCTATGCCTCTAAGTTTAGCTTTTAAAGTCCCTTGTCACATTTATTACAGCCTCCCTTTTCTGACTTATTCCACATGACTCCCTTTTCCATTTTAGTGATTGTGTGTGTTTAAAATCAGTCATTTCCATCCACATTCTGTGCAGTGAACTTTTGATTGTATCAAAGAAAAACAATCAATCACAAGCAAATAGTAGAGTGATTGTATACGAAAGTGAATATGGGCCATTTTATACTTGTAGTCCCCCCCCCTCCAATGAAAGGAAACCCCCTCCCCCCATATGTACTCTCTAAATCGAAGTCTCAGAGATATTGCACCATGGTGGTTGGCCCTGCAAGTGACTCAGTTTTGCAGACCATGGGATAGTTAAGAATTGGTTCTTAGCAAAAGATGGCTCCAGTAAGAAGGAGCCACCATTGACTGATTTGTGAAAAGCCTTCCAAGCAGACGTGCCCAAAGCACATTCTTTTGAAGTAAGCCTGTCCCAAAATAATGTGAGATTCTAACCCTACCCTCACTTTTAATGTATGAACAAGTCATGAAATAGCGTTAGGGTAAAGAAGTGACCTCTTCCCACCTCCCTGGCCCCTTCCCTCCTCCCTGACCCCTTCCCTCCTCCCTGACCTCTTCCCTCCTCCCTGACCCTTCTCTCGTGCCTCTGTCTGAGAGCCAGCCCCCTGTCCTTACTGTCCTGCCCCCCTCCCCATCAGGAGTGTTTGGAGATTCCGCCCAGCTCTCTTCGAGCTGATTTAGGCTCATTTCTCATGAAACTTGTTCTGTGTCTCTCATTTAAATTTATGCTGCCAAGAACAGATGGACAGAGAATGGAAACATATTCTTTCAGCTGTAGCCCGCATCAAATGTGCCTCGCTTTATAGGCTGGCTGTTAGCATGGGTGTCTGTTAGGGATATGCCAGCCGGAGCACTCCACGTGGGGGCTGTCGGGCCCCCAGATGGGAGCCCATGTGAGACCTAGCAAGCCAGCCAGAGGGTCGGCCAGGCCCTCCTTGTTGCCACTGAGCTGAAGTGAGCTTAGGGGGCTGGTCTTCCGAGAGGCTGAGCAGAGCCTCTGGAGACGAGATGCAGTTGGACTGTGCGCCCTGACTGTTCCATGAATCACACAGGGAGTCTGCTACGCCCACACCAGATTGCCACTGTCTAACACCCTCCTTCTCATTTCTTCTTTCTTTTCATTTGCTTTTGTTTTTCTCCTGGTTAAAATGCCAGGGAAATCAATTACCCAGGCTGGTTAATAAGCAATAATGAAGACAGCTCCTTGTGGGTTTGCAAAGTTCTAAACTTCTCCTTCTTTCTTTAGTCAAATAACATGGAGAACATGACAAGCAGAGAGAACATTTGAAAGCTTCTGGCAGAAGGACACCCTCCCCTCCCACTCAGTGGGTGACCAGGAATCTTTTTCCCCCCAAATAACAAATTAATATATTCTACATAGATTTCTCTGCTGATCACCAGTTACAAATCCTCACTTGGCCATAAATGCAGCAGGCAAGCAGTGCCTTTGGGCTATGGGAATGTCTCCAAATCTGAATGTGCCAACCTATGAGAAAGGATGAGGTTCTGTCTAGAGGACAACAATCTCAGCACTCCTGAATGGGAAGCTGATAGAAGCATTTGCCCTTCTTGCACTTCTGGGAGAATCCAGCCTATGGCTAGCTCTCCATTTCAGTTGAGGTGTACCTGTGCCAATCCTCACTCAAAAATCTCACTAGCTCCCTATTGCCTATAAAACATGCAGTACTTAGCCTGACTCTAGCCCGCCTTTATTGACCTAATCCACAAGATTTCCCTTCCTTCCCCCTTCAGGCTCCAGTCAGATTGGTCCACAAGATATTCCAAACACTGACATTCCATTTCCTGCTCACAAGCTGCCCCTTGCACCTGGGATCCCAACCCCTCCCCCCCCCCGCCCCCGCATGTCCCCTTCTTCCATTCCTCACATTCATTGAAGCCTTTGCTCCTCTACCACCAGCTACAAAAACCTTTTTGAATCATTCACTTTTGAGGGCATGCTCTCTCTAAAAACTATTGGGCTTGTCTTCTGTTGTTGTCATTTCAATTATGTCCAATTCTTCGTGATCCTATTCGGGATTTTCTTGCAGAGATACTGGAGCAGTTTGTCATTTCCTTCTCCAGCTTATTCTATGGACGAGGAAACTGGGGCAACAGGGTGAAGTGACTTGCCTAGAGATACCCAGCTAGCAAGTGTCAGAGGCCAGATTTAACCCCTGCCCCCAACTCTAGGGCTACTGCTTTATCCACTATGGCCCAACAGAGCTGCCTCTGCTTATTTAATTATATGTTGTGTCTGCCCAGTAGAATTAAAAGCTTTCTGAGGCCAGGGACTTTCCTTACATTTCATTTATACCTTCAGCGTACAGAGTAAGGCTTCAATACACGGTTGTTGAACAGAATTAGATGAGCCCCAGATCAGACAAGTGACCCTATGAAATGGGTTTACTTCCTGGGTGTTCATTTCACATATTGGGAGGACCATTAACCTACCAAGGCCCTCTGGAGGATCTCCTGGGCACCAAGGTCCTGGGCCTGAAAGCACTTGAAAGGCCTTGACACTCATGTAGATCATCCAGGGATCAATCAGGTCTTCATGTGGAAGACTGCCTCAATTTCCTTCAATGAACTGTAGCAGGGATTTAAAGAGTGAATGCATTTGTCCAAGTGTCCCCAAGGACTCGAGAGAGCCTTGACTCTGGAGCAAACGAGGATCTCCTTCAGTCCCACCTCCTCAGTTTACAGATCAGACAATTGGGTCCTAGATGGGAAGGGTCAAAGCTCCATCCTGACATTAGATAGGTGAGTGTAGATTTCCAACCAGATCTTCTGACTCCAAAAGCAATGGTCACCCAAGGGCCATGAAATGCATTTGAAGAACATCATGAACCTAAAATCTGGGTCATGCTAGACAGTATGATCTGAGTTTGACTTTGTAAATGTCTCCTCCCTGGCACAACCCCATGCTTGTCCCTTTCAACACCCCTGTTCACGACATCCAAAATCTCAGTCTAGAGTCTGACCACTAGGGGCGTGGTGATATTGACCAGGGCCCCCCCTAATAACTGTGTTTAGGTCAAGAAAATGAATAAATGAAGCAGGACCCACATTCCACACTGTGGATATAAGTACAGAAGACAGACAGGAGTACGAAGTGTGACCTTGGTCTATGGCAGGAAGCACTCCTTGAACCTCCTGAGAAGGTGGAGACTGGAACCCAGCAAGCAGTAGCTAAAGAAGCTTGTATCTTCCGGAGAGGAAACTGGGGCAGAGCCTGGGGGTGGGGAGGAGAAGCAGCTTCACTGAGATTTGCCTTGACCTTGCCCCTGGCAGCGGAAGGAAGCAGCCCATCTTGTTGTTTCCTACTTTCACTAGTTATCTTTCGTACTTTGTACTTAGTTGTCAGATCATGGTTTCTAGATGTAAGGAGGACCACCTGCAGCCTCTTGCTTCTCAGCACCCATGAACCTTGCCTCAGTTGTTCCATCCCTGTTGTGGAGCTTTGGGAATAGAGAACACTTCCACAAAGAAGTGCATATGAGATGGGCATGGCTTCACTGGTGCCACTGCTAGACTTGGCCAGCTGAGCAGTCCAAGGGTATTTCTCCTTCTGTAATTGTTTTAGACTGCCACATGTGATAGAGCAGAAACAGGGGCCTGGCTTAGGCTGACAGAGGGTGGGCACAAGCATCTTTTGGAATGTAGCCTGGCATTCAGAGAACAAAAGGGCATGACATGCTCATGCTTCCTGATTTCCATCATGGAAGAGCCATGTACCCTTGGAATAAGCACTGGACTCGTCAGATTTGACCACCACAGAAGTGAAAGACTCTAGGTAAAGGAGATTCTTTTTCAAAGCACTTACCTACCATTCAGTCACGATTACCGGATTGTCCCATCTAGGTGCCACCTCCTCTATGAAGCCTTTCCTGATTGCTTCAACTGAAAATGAGTTTTCCCCATTCAAGATTTGGTAGATGACTCTACATGGATCTTGTCAGGGACTCATCACAGTTACCTGCTGTTAGTCAGTATGTGTATTCTATTGAGAACTGCCCATGAAACCAGAAGACATATTCTGGACTTGTGACCTTAGGCATTTCATTTCACTTTTCCTTACTACAGAAAATGAGAGAATAACTTATTGGGATAAAAAGCTTCCTTTCCCAGGGGTTCTTTGTACTTATGAAAGCCCAGACCCAGACCCTGTTCCCATTTCTCTCTCCAGTTGTAAATACTTTCAAGAAGGCCATGATGGGGCCATTTTAATCTTGGTGGCCCCATCACCTGGCACCTAGGAGGAAAGTTAAAAAGGTTTGCAGCTGTGTTATAATGAATAATATGTGTAGATCAGGGATACACACATACATACACACTCATGTACATGCACATAAACACACACAGACACCCAGAGACACCCTGTGTTTAGTGCCAATACTACTCAGACCGGTGTTTCATAGTACCTGGGCTCAAAGACTTTATGATTACATGGAAATTTGGGGGTAGGTAGGCGGCTGAGGGAGACAACATCTCCCCAGGTATATCTGCAGCAGAAACATAAGGAAGGCTAAAAAGTTCCTCTTCTTGAGGGGGCAGACATTCTGCCATAGTATGAGCTGAGCCTAACAGCAAGTGAGCAAAGAGAAAAAATCACCAAAAAGGAGAATGAAATGTTACACATACTATTCAGTGGTCTCAAGAAGCTTGAAGTATGTGGGGGAAAGGTACAGCCATGGATGCATTGTAAGGCCAGGAGAATATAAGCACCGCAAGGAGAGGGGCTTTTTCACTTTTGCAACTGTAGCCCTCATACCCGGTTTCAGAGATAGTACCATATTAATGCTTGGTGAGTTGAATTGGATCAAATAGAACTAAATCTATGAGATTCAGAGGCTACATCTATGAAGAAGATTTCCATAAGCACTGAGTATGAGGAGGGTTGTTTGAAATGGGGTGCACATCAATTAGTGTATGAAGGGATGGAATGCTATTATGCTGTAATAATGATGAAAGGGAACTTGGGAAAACCAGTATAAAATGAGATAGAATAAAATAAATACAATCAGGAGAACCATTTATATAATAATAAAACTCTGTAAAGACAAACTTGATAAACTAAAGAATGTGAATCAATATGATCACAAAGCATAATTTCAGAGAACTGATGGTAATGCATGGGACCTGCCCCAAAAGAGAGGTCCTGGATTGAAATGCCAAAGGAGACAATGCAGAGAGCAAATGTGGAACTTGGTTTTGCTTGGTTATGTATATCTGTTACAAAGGTTCCTTTTCTTTCTTTTTTTCTTTTATATTGGGAAGGGAGAGAAGATTGTTGCTCATTAATTGAAAAATGAAATAAAATGAAAGAAATAAAAATTAATCTTGAAAAACTCCCACTGACATTGCATACCTTATTCAAGGAGAAAGTTGGGAGTAATTGTACACAGTGGACAATGGATAACATCACAGCCAATGAAATGGATACTACTTCAACAGATAAGAAATATTGAGTTACTAATGTAAAAATTGTGTCCAAATTAACCATTTGACCATCATCATACCATAGTTTGTTAAGTCAAAGATAAAATCCGCATGAAATAAGAAATAATTTGGGTATTCTCTTTAAGATGAAATGGTCATTAAAATCCCTCCTAAATTTGAAATTCTCTGAAAAAGATACTGAGAAGAGACATATGATGTGAACAAGATGAGAATGCTGAACGATGAATAGTGGGGTAAGACAAAAATATCATGTCAGATAATTACCATTTCCTAAGCAAGTTCAACTTATGTAAATCAATCAGCACAACAAGGAAATCAAGTGTCTAGAAACCACTTTGTCCAGCAAACAACTGACCTCCTTTTTAAGTGATAAGATAGAGCTGACAAAGATAACGTTGGTATGGAATACAAATTAGTTTATAGAATTATGTAGAGGACGCTGGTGGAAGATTATAAGTAATACTGATTCATAAAACATCCAGAAGCAGTGAAAACACAACTAAACAAGTTTACAGAAAGCTTTGCAACTGACATAACTAAAGATAATTACCCTGAGAACACTGAAGGATTAGATGTGAAGAGTGAGAAATAGATTGAAAATGGAAAAGATATTTCAAGATTTGTATAACAAACTCTATTTGCCATTAGTGACAGTAATGCCACTACAATTGAACTCTAACCTGACAGTCTTAGTAGAAATGAAAAAAAGGAAAATAAATATGGGAAAAAGTAGCTGGATGAAATCAAATACATATCAAGAAGATCTGTACTAAAGGCAAAATACAATCTTCAAGGAAATGAGGAACCGATTTTCAAAGTATCTGAAAAGGAGGAGGAAATGAAAGTCATGGGAAAAAAATGATCTAATTCCGTCCCCGCCCCCCAAAAAAAGAGGTGAGCAGAAGAATGTAAATAAACAGTGATCCATGTGCCTATTGTCTTACCACCACATTTAAAAATGTGAATTTGCATTTGATTTTGTGGAACTAAATGTTCTATTAATGGCTCATTTCTGTCTGGGTGTCTCTCAAGAATACATCAGAATCTTATCAGGAACCTTGAAAGATTCTTTGATGACCTTCTGATGAACAATATCAAATAAGGCATTCAAATAAGACTACCATGTTCACCAAAAATGTTGACCATTGTCATGAGTGACTGCAGACTATTGTAAGAGACTTCTAATTCATCTCCCTGCTAGAAACCTGGATAAGAAATGTGTAAGATGAGGAGGGGGGTGGAAGGGATATTATCTTTGACATGTGATAAATAACTTTATTGATGAATTCACAAATTTGTTGACATTTTCAAGTTCTATCAGAGATAATTAACATAGAAAAAACATACATATATTGTTGATTTGTAGGATAAACTTCAGATTTTTGTTTGAAAAGTCATTAGTAAAAATTATAACAAAGCAGCAGAATTGGATTTAATAATTGTGTAGAGGACAAGAGTACCAGATCACCACTACCACAACAACGGCAAGTTATCATTTTCATAGCTACTTGAAGTTTACAAAGTATGTCACATTTGATCATATATCATCAGGTGTTACGTCATTTGATTCCTTCAAGAACCCTGGAAGGCAGGTGTTATTACACTCATTTTACAGATGAGGAAATAGATCAATAGGTTAAATGATGAAAATAATGAGTGTCTGACTCAGGACTCAAACTCAGACCTTCAAGAGGCCAAGTTCAGCCCTCTAATCAGTATCATCAGGCTGTCAGAGAGATGAGATGCAACTATTCATATAGGCAGAGAATGAAAGGAAAAAGCATTTATCAAGCACTTACCATGTGCGAAACACTGAGGGATACAAACAAAAAAGCGACGATCACTGCCCCTTTATGTCTTTCTCTGTCTCTCCTTCTCTGTCTGTTTTCATGTCTCTTTTTTCCATCTCTTTGACTATGGCTCCTTCTGTCTTTCTCCCTCCATCCCCTCCCAATGCATATACACACTTTAATGTGGGAGATATCACATACAGAAAGTTACAACTGCAAATGAGATGGAAAAGTCCCATCCAAGAGACACAGAAACATTCGAATACTGCAGGGTAATTAGACAGTACTTCTGACACCAGCAGCATAGGTTAAATGGTGATCCTCATGTAATACAAGTGATAATTTATCTGAAAAGTGCCAGAAATGTTGTGGATAGCCAGGTCTCACCTCAGTTATTCAGCTCTTTGATAAGTAAATCTTATGAAGGGGGAGCATAGATGACATGGGGTTACTCCCCAGAACTCAGGCAGGTGGGCAGTTAAGGCTTGCCAAGGTTCTGGAATACCACAATGGCCTCCCTTTCTGAAGAGAAAATAATGGGAATTATTATCTAGGTTCCTACAAGCTCATGGGGCAGAGCAATTGTTTCCACCCTAATTCCGTTGCTCCTGGGTCTATTACATGGCTACTCTATTAATAAGGCAGCAGTTGGTGGGGGAAGGGTGGTGTGGGGCATCACATACTGGTGCTTCTGCATCTTGGGCAAGCTTGTTCATTAAGCTTTGTGGAAGGGCTGAAGGCATTTGCTTGTTTCCTCTCTGAATGGGCCATTCGAGTGTGTGGGAATGTTTTCACAGCACCATGCCTCTCCTGCTCTCTTCCCTAAACCCAGCCACCTCACGTGTCTCCTCATATTAGCACCATCAGTCCACAAAGCAAGCTCTCATGAATGGGGGCTGATGTCAGCAGTTCCTGAATAGCCTATGGGGGGGGCATCTGCCCCCTCACCCTCATTCCTGGGGAGGGGATAAAGTCACTAGGGAGATAGCCAATCCATGACTGCCTATCACTTAAGCAGTTCCAGCAAAGCAAAGAAGGAAGAAAGGAAAGGAAAGGAAAAGAGAGGAGAGGAGAAAAAGGGAGAGGAGAGGAGGAAGAGAAGAAAAAAAGAAAGAGAAAAGAAAAGAGAAAAAAGAGATAGAAAGAAAAAGAAAGAAAAGAAGAAAAAAGAGATAACAAAAGAAAAGAGAAAAGGAAGAGAGAGACAGAAAGGAAGAAAGAAAAAATAAAGCAAGGAAGAAAGAAAAGAAAGAGAAAGAAAGAAAAAGAAAGAAAAATAATACAGGGAGAAAGCAACAGAAAGAAAAAGAGAAAGACAGACAGAAAGGAAGGGAGGAAGGAAGGAAGGAAGAAGAAAGGAAAGAAGGAAATAAAGAAAGAAGGAAAAAAGAAAGAGAAAGAAAGAAGGGAGGGAGGGAAGGAGGGAAGGAAGGAAGGAAAAAGAAAGGAGGAAGGAAGAGAGAGAAAAAGGAGAGAAAGAGAAAGAAAGGAGGAAAGACATAGACTCTAGAATTCATTTCTCTAGTGGACAGTGTCAGTAATGGTCAGGCCATCTTGGCATTAATCCTCAGGAACGCTTGAGAAATGGGCTACCATGTAATGAGATGTTGACGCTGTCCCTTTATTTAAGCATTACTGAAGTATTCAAAACAAATGGGAAGTACCATAATACATTCCGAATTTGTTTATGAACTTAAAGGCTGAAAATTAAACTGAGGGGAAAACACAGGGATTAGGAGACATGATTTACATTGAGAATCCCCCCTCCCTCCATGCACCCATAGTGCAGCTCTTTTGGATATTCAATTTATCTTGGTCATATATAAATATTACACTCCTGGCAAGAGATTGAAAGACTCTATTATGTTGGGGGTGATTGCAGTCCCTCAGAAGCATTTGCATAAAAACACTACTGGCCAGTGGTAAATCTGCCTCTCCGGGCAGTTTGTCTTCAGAAGGAAGAGTCTACATAACTAAATATAATTAAAGCCCAGTAATCATCGTGCTGGAACTCTTTAGTGCCAGTTAAAATATAGGATAGGAGTCTCAAAACTGGGACCTTGCCAGGGGTCCCTAGAAACCTGCTGAGCTCAGGGCTCTCTGCCCACCATGAATGCCTCCGGACTGGCTCAGAACAGTGGGTGTCTTCAACCCCATTTTGCCCATTATGCAGGAATGCAGGGCTGCTTTCAGGGACAGAGACAAGAGCAGCAGTGGTCTCAAATACTGAAGATCTGCTTGAGACCCTCATTGCCTGCGGGTTGTTCAATGATGAACAGTTTTTTTGGTTTCTTAAATCTTTTGTTGGAAGAAATGGAAACACAGAACAGGCTGGACATCCTCATATTTCATTTTTCCTGCCTTTTCGCAGATACACGTCATTGTTTAATGGGCTTTTGGTGATCAAGTTAATCAACTGGCACCCGCACAACACACCTGGATGGTCACATTCTGTCTGGATTCTAGACTTTTTTGTAACCCATTGGATAATTTTATTTTCATGGCCATATGGCCACAGAAAGGAATTCTATTACTATCTTGGGTTACCAAACAGAATTAATGTTGACATAAATAGTTTTATTTGGACGAGATTTTAAAATGAATGTCATTTGTAAATGCGTATATGAAATATAATCTCCTCTGTCCTACATCACTTTACAAAGTTAGTCGAGAAATCCATCCCTTACATGAAATCACTTAGAAGGTGGAACTCACAACCTATTTACTACTGTACATGAGACCTCTCCAATTGTGTTCCTCTCATGACTGTTATTAATCATGTACTGACAAGTTTCCAAGGAGCTAGGATAATAAAGAAAGAGAAAAAGAAAGAAAAAAAGAAAAAAGAATAAGCCCCTGTCCACAGGCATGTGGGGAAGGATGAGGACAAAAGGGTCTCTGTGAAAATCTCAAGACCATGTCATTTTCTCTTTACAAAAGCCCCACATTGATATTAATTGCTTGTTTTAGTTTGGAAACTTTCATGACGAATAGTAATGTGAAAAGCAGAAATGGAACATTCAAATTAGCCTCATCCTTAACCATTCCGGAGAACACAAGAGATGTTCAAATGCCATCTTTCCACCACTGGGAGCCCAAAAGGTTCATCTCTTCTTTCATAGAATCACTATGGGGGGAGAGGCCCAAATTCTCTTTTATTGGAAGCCTGACTGACATCATGGATTGTCTTTCCCTCCTTTAAAAAAATAAATAAGAGACATATTCTTTTCACAGTTTAAAATACTATTGCATTGATCTTGTTGGTGCACAGAAAAAGTATTCCTTTAAGCTGTGTTCTTTTAAAAGTTATTTGTTTAAAAGGGCCCCACTGTCTTGGTCTTCTACCCCTTCACCCAACAGAACAAAAGCAGTTCTATGAAAGAAGTCTAAACTTGGACAAATCGTAAAAAAAGCAAAGTTCCTCTCTGTTTTTATCAAATTTGATTGCTGCAGCTGTTCCCAGTTTCTGTATTTTAAAAATAGCCTTATTCAGTCCCTTGTTGGCTAAAGGCCAGAGTACCATTAGAACATGCTGTACGGAAAACCTCTATTCAGTCACAGAAACAGAAATATATTTAAGATCAGTGGGGGTCATCTGCAGCAAACACTTGTAGGGGAAAATAGAATCTTAATGCGCTTGGACTGATCCCTACACTTAACAGATATTTAGAAACTCTTCAATGGACGTACTTTTCCATTTTTTTGCTTTGTTTCTCTCAGATCACTAGGAAAAACAGACATAAGTGGAAAAATGGAGGGCAAATAGTTTGAAATAAGGAAAATAAAAGGTGTAGTTTTCAATTAAAGTTTGTATGGCTCTGATACATTCCAAAGGCCCCCACTAGTGGTTTATAGTCTATTGATCATAGCAATCCATCAAATTACTTAATTCTTCTACCAAGTAAGGTAATATTGGTAGAAGATGTCAAAGTAGGTCATTACTTTTCAATGTAAGATCACCAAATAGATAGGGAGCAGTGCAGAGAAGTTTCACTTGGACTATTATAGTGTTCTTATTAAACTTCCTACCAAAAAGTCTTTTTCTACATGATTCCACACCCCACCTCAGCTACTAAAGTGATTTTCCAAAGCATTGCTTTGACCATGTCACCTTGTCTACTCAATATAATCCACTGGTTCTCTGCTAACACTAGGATCAAACGTTTACTTCTCCATTTGACATTTAAAGTTCTTTGCAACCTTCCTCTGACCTGTTAGGTCTTTTGGTGACAATGGTCCTCCACACAATATTTTTCATAGCCCAGCCCTCCAGGCTTCCTCGATGTTCCATACATAAGCTGCTCCCCCTCTCCTGAAACACTCTACTCTCCCTTTTAAATTGTCACTTTCAGAATCCCTAGCTTGCTTTGGGATTCTGTTCAAGTGCTATCTTCTGCATACAGCTTTCGTTGGCTCCCATCGCTCCTAGGGTATTTCTTCTTACAGCTACCTTCTATCAACAGTATTCATTTTGTATATATTGTTCTATTTATATGTAGCCTTCCCTATTAGAATATAAGCCCTTTGATGGTAAAGACTGATTTTACTTCTGTCTTAACATGGTAACTAGCATTTAGTGACAAATGGTGAATAAGGTTTGATTGATTGGCTAATGCTCTGGACTGCTGAGAACTTTTTGGATATTCACTCTGTTGACCAACATGATAGCTCTCCTGCTTTGCATTATCTGGAAATGCTGGTGGGCATGCCATTGATGCACTTATGCAAATTACTGATAAAAATATTAAACAGAATAGGATCATGGATAGACCTATAGGGCATTACAGAAAAAAAAACTTCCTTCCTGGCAGACATGGAACCATTAATCTGCAGTTTACCCAGTCAAATGGTTTGTAATTCAACAAATTAATAGTTTCTAGTCCATTTAGCTCCGAAGTTTCTCCAAGAAGAGCAGAGCAGCCCTGTCAGGTTCTTCACCAAGATCGACATAAACTATAACTAGGATACTTGTAGATCTGCCTTCTGGCAAGCCTTTTAAAAGGTGGTGGAAAATCATCTTTAATCTATAAGAAGTCATTTTGTCTATTTATGTGTGTGCTTATGACTCCAGGCTTACTACGTGTGATCATAGTTTCCTCGACATTGCTTTAAAATGTCAATAGAATTACAATCTAATGAATGGAGGTGATTCAGCCAATAGTGTACAGGGCAGGGTCAGAGATACCTTTGCTGCATCCTCCAGTAAAGCTTCATCAAGGCTTCTCAGTGGCTTTTAAAGTGCTTCATAACCTGGTTCCTTTCCATTTTCCAGCCTACTTACACTTTATTCCTCTCCATGCACTCAGTGATCCAGCAACCCTGATCCCTTGGCTCTTCACACAGGTCCTTCTATCTCCAGACTCTGGGTCTTTGTACTGGCTGGAATTTTTTTCTACTCTTTAATTCTTTCTCTCTATCTCCTATTTTCCCTGGCTTCCCTCAAGTTCCAGCTAAAAATTAACTTTTTAAAGGAAGCCATTCCCACTACCACTTTAAGCTAGGTCCTCTAGGTCCTCAGGTGTTACCATTTGAGTCAATCCAAACTTCACAGAACAAATCCCCTTACAAAAGGACCCATTCTGTAAAACTTGGACTCAGTCAATGGGCAGCTCTTGAGGACCTAGAAAGCCACATATGGCCTCAAAGTTGCAGGTTCTCCACCCCTGGCTCTTCCCTCTATTATTATCTCCCGTTTCTTCTCTACATATTTTGTTTGTAGGTTGTCAGCGTTAGACTGTTAGATCCTTGAGGACAGGGACTATCTTTTGGTTTTCTTTGTATTTTTAGCGCTTAGCACAGTATCTGGTAATTAGTAGGCATTCACTAAACTCTTGTGAATGGACAGGTAGATTAGCCTCTCTCTTTCCACTGAGTGGGCACTACTGGACCTTTGCTGGTGACCTGCCCATCTATTTCTTCTTGCTGCCTGACTGGACCATTGCCCTTTCTTGATGGTAGCTCTTTTTCTGCTACTTGATCTGCACAATTCTTGGATCTGTTGATCTCCTTTCCACTTCTCCATCCGCACCTCACCAAGTATTTTCTTTGTCCTTAAGTTGCTCAAATTTTGATTCCTAAGATGGGTTCCCCATGTTTTTTCCGCTTTAGGTGTCTTTGTAGCCCTGAAAGTAGCCCAACACCGAGAACAAAGGAGGGAGCATAATAAATGCTTATTGATTGGTTCAAAGTCACACAGTCATCATAAAAATATCAATATTAAAAAAATCTACACGTGTCAGAGAGAAATTTGTAATTGATAAAATCCTTGTGTAATTCCCTAAAAGCACACCAGTCCTCTCTCCTACTCCTATTCAATCATTGACCTGTGACATTGTCCATGTGTGGAATCTGTCCAAGATGTGTGTGTATGTGTGTCTGTCCATCTGTGACCATGTGCGTATATATTAAAGGATGAGATCTGTGGGTTTTCATAATAAAATATAACAATCTGAATATAAGCATACATAATCTATTTTGTTTTTCCTGTGTGAATAGTTAAGGAAACTCTTTTAAAATAATTTCTACTGACTTATGCAGCCCAACTCAGAAGCTTAAAAAAAGTTCCAGATCTTGATATAGTCAGTATCACGGTAGAGGTAAAAAGAAACAGCTGGAGGAACTTGTCATCTAAAAGGAATCTCTATCTGGACCTGCATTAGACATTCTCCATAAAAGTGGCATTAGTGAACAAATCTCTCCTTGCTTTATGCCTTCCTTGATATTAATAATATCAACCAAACTACCCTTTTGTATCTTTCAAAGTATCTTGTATGACTTTAATGAAGTCTTTAAGGTGGTATCTTGTTCTCTGGAATAAGATTCCCCACTCCCTCATGGCTTTTTAATAATCACCAATCAAGAAGCAGAGGAAGTTTTGAATTCTCTACATAATTCAGTCAATGGTGTGACTATATAGATGTAGACTGTTGGAAAATATCTGTTTCAAAAACAGTTCTGTTTCCCTCTACCTTCATGACCTCAATTTGTATACAGACTATCATAAATATTTCAAAGAGACTTACCAGGAGTCACATAGGTCTATAGTTATTAAAATTTTCTCAACCACCTTCTTTTGGACTGTTGGTGAGCTTTACCAAACTATGGTAACCTTATCTCTTTCATGTCTCCACATACTCAAATTGTGTTACTTCTAGGATGAACACATTCATGTGGTCTAGTCCAGGATCTCATCTCATGTTTGTTGTCTTAGGGCTGTTTCCATTTCCTCATGTCACCTATTAGGAACTGGGATGGGACAGTCCAGAGGTAGTGACTACCCCAGGCTTGCTGAAAGACAGGCTTCTTCCAGCAGCCTTGGAGGTGCTTGTTCATCCCTCCCATTTATTACCATTTCAAGTTCCTTCTCAAGTCTTCTCAGGGTAATGTAAATTAACTTGCTTTTGAAAAAAATTATTTTTTGAATTATGAAACTGATGATCAATGAAATGGTTAAGTTTTGCCTTCCCTTCAATCCTTAGTGACTAACACGGTGTCTGGCACATAGTTAGCTCTTCATCAATGATTGTTTATTGATAGTTGCCCCTAGTTACATAGCTAGCAGGTGTTGGATGGGAGATTTGGAACAATGTCTCTATAACCCCAACCCCAGAAACTTACCATGCTCTGTGTCCTGAACGAAAAGCTACGAAAAAAGAAGGCTATGGAAGGAACCTTAAGGGGATGACCATGATGGTGTGATGCGGTGTGTGTGTGTGTGTGTGTGTGTGTGTGTGTGTGTGTGTGTGTGTGTGTGGAGGAGGAGGAGGATGTGACAGTGAAGGATTCTGGGACACCAAGCCCAGAAAAGTACAAGGACAAGCAGGAGAGAGTAACGTGCCTTCTATACAGAAATGGCCAATACATATGACTTCTCCAAGTCCCACCTCTAACTTTGTAATGGAAGTACAGACGAAAAGAGACAACTTTGGGCTAACACAGTCCTAAGGGAAGAGATGTAGGTAAATCACCCTTAGGATATCTTTTCTTGGAGTTGATTCTTGTTTTGAAATTTGTTGTTGCCAGTCTCCTGGGGAGGCCAGGCATGTGTCATATGTGAAACTCTGACTCAGGGATATTTGGTTCCTGAGGAACTAAGGGCCCCTCCACTTCTTCCTCACAGTTCAGTTTGGTTTTGAATCACGAGGCAGCATCATGGGAAACTCGCTCCTTCAATAACACCCCCCGTCCCACACTTAAAGGGCTTCACTGCATCTTCAGTCACTAACAGAGTGAGATTTGTTGGCACCAAAGGGGAGATTCCTGCTACACAGAGGGAAACTGACTTCCTCAGAGTGCCAAGGAGAAGCCCCTCCCTTATTGGTTGAGGGCTTAGATGTGCAAGTATGGAAGTACTTCTATTTTTAAAGTGTGTTCCCCTGTGCTACCAACTTCATATTATCAACAAAAGCCATCATTAAATGCTGTGGGCAAGCTGGGAAAGAAAGCTGCTCCTAGACACCAAGCCAGTCTCAACTGAACTAATTAAATGGCATGTCTCCAGCTCTGAATCAGGAGCTGAGAGTGCACTGACCAAGGGACAAGAGGGGCTTGCCTTCAGGGAGGCTGTCTCTTCATTCTCCCCTCCATGTTTGCTCCTTATCTGTGGCCAGGACTCTTCAGTCTCAGTCCTCATATGCTTGCTTTATATGACCAGTGGGTATTCCACTCTCCTGCTTAGTGCACAATGTATGTGACATTTGATTTCCCACCTCTGGGCCTTTGTAAAGGCTGCCCCCCAAATCTGGCATGAGAATTCCTGACTTCCTTCAAATCTTTTCTCAAGCCCCCTCTCCTATCCAAAGCCTTTCCTGATCCCTGAATTATGGAATGTTCCTTCCTTCCCAAATTTCTTTATGTTTCCTTTGGATGTAATTTGTGTCTATTCATGCATATGTTGTAGATAGAATAAAAACTTCTTGTAGACAGGATCTATTTCAAATCATTCTGTGCCTCTTCAGGACCTAGCCCAATACCAGGCACACCATTGTTGTTGTTCAGCCATTTTCAGTTCTGTCCTACTCTTTGTGACTCTATTTGGGGCTTTCTTGGCAAAAATATTGGACTGATTTTGTCATTCCTTTCTTCAACTCATTTTACAGATGAGGAAACTGAGCAAATAGTGTTCTTTAAGTAACTTGCCCAGGGCCACACAGCTAGTCAGTGTCTGAGGCCAGATTTGAACTCAGGAAGATGAGATTTCCTGACTTTAGACTGTGAAGTTCAGACTCTTGTACCACTTAGGTGTCCCAGGTCTGATGCATAGTAGGTCTTTAATAGAGGCTGATTATCGCATTTTCCATTAGAATATGATCTCTTCACAGGCAGGGACTGTTTTTTTTTTCCTACCTTTATGTACCCTTCTGCCTAGCACACTGATCAGCACATCCCAGATGCTTAAAAAATACTTATTGAACTACGATTGATATCTTGCTGTCATTGAATCAGATAATGCTAAAATTAGGAGGAACCTTAGGGATCATCTTTCACAACCCCTTCTTTCTATTAAGGAAGAAGGACTGAGGATATTCCGAAAATCTCCTGAGAGCATCAAGAGGTGAAGACAGGAATTGATAAGGACCTGGTTTCCTCTTTCCATTAGATCCTGACTTACAGAGCACTTCTCACGATGCGGCAGTGAGCTCGGCTAGGCAGTGCTCGGTCAGGAGCTCCCACTTTTTGCAAGCTTTTGGCAGCCAGACATGACTCTTCTCTGCCTCGCCATGAATGCAGAGGAGTAATTGTGTCCACTTGGAAATCTCAGGCTCACAGTGGTAAGTTGTTCCAAAAACTTCCCAATGTCAGTTTAAATGGTGCAAATAAATTAGGAACTATTTTGTAACAATGGGATAAATATATTACCTAACTGCCTACTAAATGTTTTCTATCTTAAACAATTCCTCCAGCAATGACTTTGTAATATGCCTTTTATTTAAAGCTGGGAAAGGCATGGAAAAAGAGTCAGTGAGCCAGGCATTTAGCCTGCTGTTACATCACGCTAATTGCATAATCATATGGTCAATTGTTGGGATTATTTCATGATTCCTGAATCCCATGGAATGATTGCCTAGCTCTTCCAAAGAGGGCTCCAAGGGAAAGGCACTTACTTCTTACACACTTTTTTTCAGCATGTGTTGCAAGTTTATTTTAATGCTGAAGAAGCATATTATGATGAAGGCAGAATCCTGCCCAATTTAAACTGTTCCAAGTTATTTTCATACATTCACTCATGTAATACTGTAAGATTTACATTAAAATGAACTCTCTCTTCGACAATTAAGTGATTCAGGCAACATTAAGAAAAAGGTGCAAATGTGTACAACGTGAAAAATCAACAGATGTGGGAGTACTCTCTGATGGAGGGTCGGTATTAAAAAGAACAGTAGTTAAAAGGAGGTAGGGGAGGGAAGAAAATCGGAGGCCAGAGAAGGAGGAAGAAGACTGATGTGGCCAGAAAGAGAGAGAGAGGTTGGAAGAGAGAAGAGAAAGGAGGGTAGAGAGGAAACAACATGAGAAAACGAGTAATTTGGTCCGACTTCTGGGTATTTTCAGTCCTCAAGTGAAAGGATGTAGAGAAAACACAATTTATATCCTTCCATATACCTTGCTCATTTTATGAGCTAATGGTAGACCATACCAATGAACTAAACCAGTGAACTAAAAAAGATAATTTATCTGGATCCACACAAATACACACACACAGAGGTGCCAGTTCTCTGCCTACTACTCTTCATTGAAGAAAGAGTGGAAAAGTTCTATTGAAAAACAAGGCTCAGAGAAGGGACAAGTGAACAAATGGGCAATTTCATAGTTCTAGTCAATTAGGGTAATCTGAGGCAAAGCAAGAGGTTTCTAACATGTGTCTCTGGTCAACAAACATGGGCTTTGTTCAGCTCCTCTTCAGTCATAGGATCCAGCATCTAAACCTAGAAGGACATCAGACATCATCTAGCCAAATGCCCTTATTGAACAATTCAGGCAACTGAAGCCCAGCGACGTTCAGTAGATTGTTCAAGGTCATCCAGGCACCCTGTGCTGGGTCACAAGGCTTTGAAATTCCAGTTCTCTGACTCAGCCATTGTTTTTTTCACTCCTAAGAAAGGGATAGACTTTGTCCTTCAGCTGGATGTCCCACGGGCATGCCAGACACAGGTCCAAACGGGTTTTCCCCAGATAGCTGACATTGTCAAGGAGCATGGGTTCAATACTTATAGATGCACCAGAAAAGCTGTCTCCATTTGTTTTATATACTTTCTTTTATCAAATGAAAAGCAGATGCTAGTGCTTTGCAAACCTTAAAGCTCTCTCTCCATATGAGCTACCTTTCCTGACCCCAGTCTCTCGAAAGCTTCTGTGGTCTGGCTTCTGATCTCATCCCTAACTGACTCTGCTCCCTCCAAGGTTAGCAGTGATCTCTTCACCACCCAATCAAATGGCTGTTTCTGTTTTCATCTTACTTGGCCTCTCTGCAGCTCAAGACACCACAGATTTCCTTCTCCTCCTGGTGACTCTTGGCCCTCCACTCCCTTGATGCTGGCCTTTGAGGTTACTTCCAGCTCTTGACCTCTGATCCTTGGATCCTCCCTCTTTTTCTGACTTCCCCTGTGGGTGTCCCCCAAAGCTCCATTCTGGATTCTTTTCTTTTGTCACTTAGAGTCCTCCTCAACTCCCATGGACTTAATTATCTTGTCTGTGTTGATGATTCACAGAAATATAGAGCCAGTCCTAGTCTCTGTACTAAGCTCTAGGAGCAAATTAAAGTTGGACAACTAGAAGGGCAAAGTGGACAAAGCATTGAAACTGAGGTCAGAAAGACCTGAGTTCAAACCTTCCATCAGATATTACTAGCAATGTAACCTTGGTCAAGTGAGAAGGGGGTTGCCATTTACTTGGCACCTACAGTGTGCCAAACACTGTGCTGAGTGTTTTATACAAATACTGTCTCATTCAGTCCTCACAATACTCCTGTTAGGCAATTGCTATGATTATCCCCATTTTTCAGATGAGGAAACTGAGGCAGGCAGAGGTTAAATAGCTTTCCGATGTCACACAGCTAGTATGTGTTTAAAGCTGGGTTTGAACTCAGGTCTTCTGACTGCAAGGTCAGCATTCTCTCCAGTGAACCACCAGGTCCTACCTCAATGAAGTTACTTAAACTTTCTCAGTCTCAGTTTCCTTATTGGTAAAATGGGAATAATAAGACTGCCTCCATCACAGGGTTGTGGGGACCAAATCAGATAACATGGATAAGGAGACTTGTAAACCTGAAGGTGCCATATAAACATTAGGGACTGTAGTATAACAAAATGCCTATTGAATATTTGGAGCTGGAGATCCCCTGGACATCTCCAGGGCAATCATCCAAAAGAGAACTAATGTGTTTCCCCCCCAGATCTCCCCTGCTTCCGAGTGTCTCTGGTTCCTGGGCCAGGCACACCACCACCCTTCAGTTACACAGATTTGTCACTTTGGTGCAGTCCACAGCTCCTTCCTTTCACTCACCACACATCCCCATAACTTGCCCAGGGTTGGACGTGTATTAAATCATCCTCTTCTCTCCCCTCATTCAGCTTCCACCATCACCAACTGGTGGAAACGTCACACAAGTTTCCTAAATGATTTCTCTGCATCTCTCAGCAGCCTCCATCCACCACACACTTGACAAAGTGCAGGGCTACTGTATTATCAAGTTACTAAATAAATCCCGCTTATTCCCTCTTACTTCCAGGGTCCAATGATCTCCTCTGCATAGGATTTAAATCTCCTTCCGACCTTGTACTAATCCACTTTTTGGCCTTATGATCCATGTCAACGACATTTGAGCCAAGTTCTTATTGTTCTTCATACACTCTGTCTGCCTTCTCCGCACTCGGCACCATCCCCCTTCATACCTTGAATTTAAATCCTCCTTACTTTCAGTTCTTAGAATCCCTGGTTTTCTCGAGACTCAGCTCTACAGCCATGGTTGGCACAAAGCTTCTCTGTTCCCCTAAGTGGCAAACACCTTCCCCAGAAGGGTCTTGTGTCTTTTTTCTATGTTTCCTTATGCATATATCACCTCCCGTGGCTATCCTGGAGATTCTGGGAGGCCTTTCTGCCTTTGGTTCTTGGTAAACCAGGGATTAGTGCAATATCAGACACATAGTAGGTACTTGATAATGGCTTGTAGATTAACTGATTTTAAATAAAGCACTGCTCCAGATGTTGGAGATGAAAACATCTAGAATTCCTCCTTGCAGGATCCTTGGACTTTCTAGTAAGCACCTCAAGCCTCCTCCCCCTGGGGTGTCTCCTCCTCCCCTAGAGGGATCCCTCTGCCTCCTCTGGCTCACTTCTCCCATTGGTGAAGTTCCCCTTGAACCTGTATTTTGTGCAGTGGTCCAGTCCAGCCAACTTTAATTACCCTCCAGATGATGTCCATGACTCTCAGGATTTGGGACCATGCCTTGGTGGCCTTTTCTCTCAGAATGTCTTTCAGCACCTTCTTGACACCTTAGAACATCACTCTACCATATCAGACCCCTTTCTCCCACTGATGAGTTCCCTCCTAGTGCATCCATTTTGGGGAGGGGGTAGGTTTATCAGATTTCATTTTCCTCCTATCTTCTACCCATTCTTTTGCCTTCCCCCTTTTCCAACTGTCCCAATTGGAATGTAAGTTCCTGGAGAGCCAGGGTAGGCCTTTTTTCTGCTTCTATTTGTACCTGTTCACAGAACATAGAAAATACTGGACAAGTGTTCCCTTGTTTCCCTTCAGAAAATTTAAAATTCAGTAAGGGTGAAGCCATATCCAGTGATGAGTCCAATACAGGACAAAGTGTGATGAATCCAAAGCACAGATTCCAGTCAAGTGCTTTAATAAGCAAGAGGAACCTGAGTCTGCAGACAGCCCGGGCATGGGGGAGGCTTGTAGGGACTGTCCATTATGATGCAGGGAAGTAGGAATTGGCAGGGCAAGACTCAGGGATCTAGAGGAGTCCAGGGGTACCAGAATTAAGGAGAAGTGAAGGAATGCTATCTCCCTGGGAGGAACCTGGTCAACTCTTCGCAGGGAGTTTCATCCAGTCTTGGTCCCTTGTAATAGATAATAGAAAGAGGGCTGGATATAATATCAGAGATATTGGGTTCAAATCCCAGATTTTGCACTTACCAGTGCAATGGCAGGTAGGTGGTGCCACAGTACAGAGAGTGTCAGGCCTGGAGTCAGGAAGACTCATCTTCCTGGGTTGAAATCCAGCTTTAGACAGTAGCTGGATGACCCTGAGCAAGTCACTTCACCCTGCTTGCCTCAGTTTCCTCATTTGTAAAATGAGCTGCCAAAGGAAATGGCCAAGAAGGCCAGGATCTTTTCCAACAAAGCCCCAAATGGGGTTACAGAGAGTCAAATGTGACTCAGCAACAACAAAGTGCAAATTACTTTACTCCTCTGAGCCCCAGTTTCTTCCATTGCAAAATGAAGTGGGTAAGTTTTCTCCTACCCTAAATCTTGGACTCCATAACCTTGAGATCCTACAAACTGAAATCCTTCAGAAGCATCAGTCCTCAGGGCCAGGAATGCTCTCAGCATGTCCTTTCACACACACACACACATTGGGGTGATCAAGTTAATCAGCCCTCCCAGGGGCCCCTATTTATGAAAAATATGAAACTGGAAACATCCTAAAGAGGCAGATCCCTTAATAAGGGAAGAAGATAATCAACCACGATTGCACTGTGGAATTCTGCCAAGGGAAATGGTGTCTACATATAGCGCTTTTGTGGGAGAGAGCCGTGCCATGCTGGAGTGAGGCCCAGGCTCTGACATCAGCTCCTGGACCCGGGGTCACAGGAGCACCATGCTTCCCAGGATCCCTGCGTGTGGAGGTAGGCAGAAATGAGGATACCATGGCCTTGTCTCTGGACATCAACTAGCCTGACTCACTCATTTTATAGATGAAGAAACTGAGGTTTGCCTGAGGTCAGACAGGTGTGATGTAGCAGAGCCCAGAATCCAAGCCAAGTGTCAGGTCCTCTGAGCACAACCCTGAACCTTTCCCAGGGCTCTGGTCTTGAAGTGATCTTAAAAGCTGGTTTGAGTAAAAGAGCTGAGGATGTTAGTGGACTAAAAACTCCTTGCGCATCCATAGTGTAGTATGGAGGCCACTGTGATTTTGGCTTGAATTTAGATAGATGGGAAAAATGGATGGATGGAAGGATGGATGGGTGGATAGGTGGGTGGATAGATGGGTGGATAGATGGATGGATGGATAGATAGATAGATAGATAGATAGATAGATAGATAGATAGATAGATAGATAGACAGACAGACAGACAGATGAATGGATGGATGCATGGATGCATGGATGCACAGATGGATGGTTGGATGGACAGATGGATGGACAGAAAGATGCATGGATGGATGGATGGATGGATAGATAGATAAATAGATAAATGCAGGGGCTGTTTTACTTTTCTATTGATGTTGCTAATGTTCAACACAGTGCTTGGCACAGAGCAGGCACTTAACAGATACATCATTCATTCATTCATTCATTTACTAAATGTTCACTCAGTGCCAGGCACTTTGTTTGATACAAATACATATGCACAAGCACACAAACTCCTCCCACAAAGAGAAGGCATTCTGATGGAGGGAAGAACACACACCAGGAGAAGAAGCAGTGCTCCAGGAGGGGATGCTTTCATTGGCTGGCACAGAGATGGCCTGGAAGCAGGTGGAGGGTTCCAGTCAAGAAAAGGTGAAAGTTCACCCATCTGAGCCAGGAGTCCCAGAGGAGAGGGCAAGATTGTGGTAGGGCAGGAGAGGAGAACAACAGCAGGCCAGACAGATGACCATGGTAATGACAACAGCCACCACAAGGAGTATTTTTATAGTGACGAAATGTTGGCAGATAAAGAGCATCAGGGCTGTTCTCCCTCTGGTCAGTCCAAGTCTATAATGTTGTGGACAATGAAGTTCAGAAAAAAAAATGGAATCCTGTGGATCGAAGGGATATCAAGTTGGTTTGGTAGGGCTGTGGAGGCATTGTGTGTGTGTGTGTGTGTGTGTGTGTGTGTGTGTGTGTGTGCCCCCTGGTGCTTAGTGTGCTCTCTGACCCATGCTAAGTCCTCACCTCCCTCGCCACCACCACAATGCAACAAAAAGCCACAAACGCCTTTCTTGGGTCCCAGACACACCCCAAGACTGAGTTTACTATTTTGCCTTTTATTCCCAAAGGTCTTACATTATTAATTTATTTTGTGTTCTGGCAACTACAGAAAGTCACTCATCTGGCCTTCCCAAGCATATGTCTTTGTGTGTTTTGGGGTTTTTTATGGCTTTTTTTCCTTCCTTTTTTTTTTTTAATGTTGAACAGACATTGAAAAGGCTGAAAGGAGGAAGCAGCCCGTTGCAGATGCAGGTGCACTAATAAATGGGTGGTCTTTGGATTCCAGTATTTATATGAGCAGTGGCAAAGCTGAGCAGCTCCCAAAATGGGCTAGAGACAAATTGGGACAACATGAACATCTGTGTTGGGGGGACTGAACTGGCATGGTTCATACCTCCAGGGCCAGGTGCAAGGGAAATCATCTCCACTGCTCACATCTGCCTATCTCCGAGGAGGGCCAGAGTTCTGAGAGCCCTGCCCACAGCCCAGCACCGAGATGAGACATCTGGCTGGGCAGGGACTAAAGCAAAGGGGCAGCCCAGCCTCCACGGAGGGAGGAAATGCCTGGTTATTTCTTGGCCCCAGTATGAGACACCAAAGAGACTGCCTTTGTCTGTTTGTTCAAGGACAGTAACTAACAGCTCCAAGGTGCTGCCTGAATTTCTCCTTGCATGAAAGAGGAAGAAGGAGGGGCAGGAAGGGGGAAGGAAGGAGGGAGAGGCTACTCCATCCTATGTACAGAGCAGTGGATCTGAACTTGGTGGGGATGAGGCCCATTTCAGTGTCCAGCTCCTAAACAATGATCTTAGACATCTTTGAGTATGTCACTGCATAGTTTTATCAGATCTGGAGCCCAAAGCGGCCTCATAGGTCATCTCTTCCAGCCTTATAATTTCACAGGTGAGGAAGCTGAAATGCAGCACCATTTGAACTCAGATCCCATTAAGACTCTAAATTCAGGGCTGTTTCTACACCTTCATTCCATATTGTATGCCAGTAGAAATCCTGGCTATGTGACCCTGGCCAAATCACTCAACATCTCACAGCCTCAGTTTCCTCATCTATAAAACTGAAATAATGATACCATTGAGGACATTGGTAAAGCCTCTTGCAAACCCTAAAGTGCTATATTAGTGTTAGCTGTTATAGCTAGCTTTTATTATCAGAATAATCTGGAAATCTGTGGGAAGAGGGGAGATCACAGTCACCAGGTCCCATTCATGATGAGCTGAGGGATCACTAGTAGCCCCAGTTGTTGGTAGGGGTTTAATGGAACCCTGACCTCAGCTATGTGACCTTAAGCATAATGCTCGCTCTCTCTGGGCCTTGGTGATGGAAGGGGCCTTCTAGTTCTGAGATCCTGAGGTTCTTTTATTCAACACCTCATCATTGTGACAACAAAAAGAGCCACAAGGCTTGTGATAGAGGAGTTGATGCTCCCAGGGAGAAGGGGAGTTTCTATTATCCAGTCTTGGGAACAAAGGGAAGATGTAGGCAGCTTGGTGTCTCTTGGCAGACCAGCCAAACCTAAAGGAAGCCTCCGATGAGTCTGAGCGATTGGACAGCCCCCTCTCTTCTGGACATCCCTCTTCTGCACAGCAGTAGAAATCTCTGTTCAGGGGGGTCACTCCAAAGCCTCAAGTCCATAAGAAAACTGAAGCTGGACACCTTGCCTGGAGTTTGCCTTCACAGGGAGACTGTATCCACAACAAACTTCTTTTATCATTCTGTGTCTGTTCATGTAGCCTGACCATGCCTATTTTGGGCACTTGTTACTTTTCTTTTAGCCTACCAAAATGGCGGGGGGTGGGGGGGTGAAGTAGAGAGAATATTGAACTGACATCAGGAGAGGACTGCGTTCAAATCCCAAATCAAAATTGACTGTTCTGAGCAAGCCATATCGATTCTCTGGGCCTCAGTTTCCTCTTTTGCAGAAATGGGGTCCATAATAGTTGTCATACCTACCTCCTGGGACTGTTTTGACGATTGGAAGAAATGATGAGCACGGAGTGCCTGTGCCTGGGGGTAGATGCCATTTCAAAGATCACAGATTTTAGGGAGAAAAGAGTAGAAGAAGAACCTTGACTTCTGATTGGATCCTTTCTGCCCAGGAATCTGGAGTTCCCCTGTTCAAGGAATGGGGCTGGAATAAAGCGACTTAGTAACCACAGATGAAGTCACATCAGCTGGATTTACTCACAGAGTTACTGACTTCAGGCCATCATCTGGGTCTACTCTCCACCATTCTGAGCCTCTCGCTCTGGGTGTGACAAACAAGCCAGAGCAGTGAAAAAATTTTCAATAACCATTCTGTGGCAGAAAAGGTAATGTGAGCTCCAGTCCAGAGTCAAGGGAAACCTAGGTTTGAATCATGGGGCTGTCATAGATAGCTTTGAAATTCCAACAGATCAAAGAACACAGGTTCTCCCTTGCTTGGGTCTGGAGACATCCTTCACTCTCACCCGTAGATGGGAGGAAGGCATGCTCGAGAGAGAGAGAAGTAAAAGGAATGAGCTCACAGGTGGAAGAAGGTAGGGCCAACAGAGTATAGGCATGTTAATCCTTTTTCTCCAGCTTACTGCAGATGGATGTTCCCCCCCAAAAATCAGTCCTTGGTGAAGGATGTGCTTTTGGTAAGGAAGCTTGCTGCAGGTCAGACTTAGGGGATAGTAGCTGGCATCAGTCATGAGGAGGACCAAGAGAGAGGATGTGTGTGCATGTACGTGTGTGTGCAGGTGTGAATGTGCTGGTGTGTATATGCCTGTCTGTACTTGTGTGTACATGTGACTGTGCATACTTGTGTGGATATGTATGTGACTGTGTGTATGTGACTGTGTATACTTGTATGCATATATGTGTATGCCCGTGTATACTTATGTGTACATGTGACTTTGTAAACTTGTGCGTACATGTGACTGTATACTTGTGTGCATGTGTGTATGTCTATGTGCATGGGTGTGCACTTGGCTGTGCACACTCCATCACAATCTCACCCACCACCAGCATTAGCCTCAGCCTTCGGGAGCTGACATCTTCCAATTCAGTCCCTACAAAAGGTGCTCATGTTTCATCAGAGAAAACACATCTCTGATGAGGAGGACAGTTTACACTTTGAATTAATTTCTTAATGGGGCAAAAATACCAGACTCTCTAGCACTTAGAATTTTCCTTCTGCCTCTCTCCCTTCAAGGGATGATGAACCCTCCTCTATCTTTCTAATTTAAAACATCCAAAGGTCAAATTATTACCAGACTTACAAGCTAAGGGGATTGAGAATAGGTCTGATTCATCATAAATAACCTTTCCCAACCCCAACAAGGTACAGGAGAAGTGAAAGAAGCACAAATAAATCCACCTGCAGCAGACAGAAGCGTATCAGAGCCCATTACAAATGGGGGAATTGGAGCAGAGAGGGTGCTGTTACAAATATGTAATTCATAGTTACTCATCTTTTCTTGTATCTTAGATTTAAAACCATATTCCTTCATTAGTTTCTGACCTGATAGGAAGCACCATCTGGCACGAGCATGTTAAGGAGGTTATATATAAGCAAAATCAATATTCTCCCCTGTCATGACTTAAAATATTATTTTAAATGTCATGTAGAATATTAAAATTAGGGGATAACGGCAGAACGTTAAAAAACTAACGTGAACAATGGCAAAGGGAAGGATTTTATAAAGAAAAGCAATGATTTATTTTTATAATTCTTTGATTAATCCATAACTTGAATTTAATTCTATTCTTATGGACATTTTCTCTGTGGAAAGATGGTGGGTTGGCTGTCTGGGTAGCAAATGATGAGCTGGGTACAGGACTAACCATCTAATAGCTGCTCAATTCCAAAGCAAGAGATTGAAAGTGAAGAAACAACAGCCTCCTGCCTTAAAAGCAATGCCCAGTGGTCAGTCCCAATGGTGGAATAAGGTGCATGAAAGACCTTCATGCCTCAAGCTTAGTCTCATTTGCCTTTGGACTCTCTCATTATTTTCATTCACCTTAGAAAGGGCATGTCTGAAATTCTGGGAATTTATGGAAGTCATGTGCAAAATGCCTATTCTAAGGATCTGATGGAAGGAGGGTTGTGGAGACTCCCCACATGGATGTCCCTTCCAGAAACCCACTCATGTTGAAGAGGACCTCACCTGAATCCACTGCAACTCAATGAATTTTCAACAAGTATTTAAATATGTGAAAGGCACAAAGATAGTCCCAGGGAGCAGGGGATCATGGGGTCATAGATCTGGAGGGTTCTCCAGAGGGCATCTAACTCATCTCCTTCCTTACACTGAAGAAGATGAGGTCCAAAGAGAGGAGGTGATTTCTCCAATGCTTCTAAGTGAATCAGACAATGAACACTCACTGTTCCTGTGAGCAGGGCACAGAGCTATGAAGATGAAGATGAACAGTTCTTCATGTATTTGAGGGACTTACAGAAACGAATAATAATAATAAATAACTTGCATCTGCCACTGCTTTGAGGTTGGCAAATATTATTTTTTTTTACCAATGTTATTTCTTTTTATCCTCCCAACAACCATGGGAGAGAGAGAATGCTATTATCCCCATTTTATAGATGAGGAAATGGGCATGGAGAGAGTTTCAGTCACTTGCTCAGGGTCACAGAAATAGTCATTACAAGAGGTAAGATTTAAACTCAGATCTCCCAGACTCCAAGTCCCAGACTGTCCTGGGGATGAGGGTGGAGACTATCATGTAGGTAAATACATCCTACATACCTGGAGGAGGGAAACAGTAGATTCTCATGGGGCCAGGATATGTTTAACATCTGAAATAGGTAGGATTCTGTCAGTGGAAATGACATCCAATAAGAGCAAGACCCTCAGTTTGCCTTCTGCCCCCAAAGGACTAGAGGACTCTTCTATCTGCCAGTCTCTGCCCCCATGGAGCTCCCAATCTAAATGAGGGGGATGGCATTCAAACAACTATGTACCAACAAACTGTATAAAGAATTAATAGGGAACAATTAAAAGAGGGGAAAGCCCTAGAATTTAAAGGGGATGGACAAAGCTTCCTGTAGAAGATACATTTCTAGTTGGGACTTGAAGGGAGTCAGGGAAGGTAGGAGGCAGCGATGAGGAGGGAAAGAGGGAATCCCAGGCAAGGGAAGAGACAGAGAAGAGGAAGAAGACAGAGAGTCCTATTTGAAATGTGGGGGCAGGGCAGGCTCTGAAGGGCTTTGATGCAAAACAGATTTTCTACTTGGTCCTGAGGGTGACAGGAAGCAGTGGAGTTTGTGAGGAGTGAGAGGCATAACGTGGTTAGACTTGCACTTTGGCAAGATCAGACTGACAGCTTGGACTTCTTGGACCATGGACTGCAAAGTGGAAATGGGAATCTGCATAGTTAGTGATGGCCATTTTGTGGGGGCCTCGGGGTCCCCTGCCTGGGTTCAAATCCTGGCCTATATCTGTGCCTAGAGAAGTAGGGAGGGATAGTAGTGATATGCTGGAAGCCAGAAAGACATGGGTTCAAATCCTACCTTTGATACTTCTACCAATCAAAGGGCCCCAGCTAGTCACTCGACTATCCCAGTATCAGATTCTCCCATGTAATAAGGAGGTTGGCCTTGAGGACCTCTAACATCCCTTCTTTCTCTAAGTCCCTAACCTTATGAGGTGATGGATTTACAGGAGTGGTGAGATCAGATGAAGGACAACAATGAGCTTTGCAGAACGAGCAGTTTTGGGGCATGTGAAATGGCGGATGAGCAAATGAAGGGTCCTGAGAAGGAGCAACAAAGGAGGAGGAACCAGAGGGCAGGGGACAAGGAAAGTCATCCAGCAGAGAGTGACTAATAGCGTGTGAGCTGCAGCATGGGCAAGATGATGAGGAGCAGAGCCAGGGCTGGAACGCAGAGCCAGTGATCCCCAACCAATGCCCACCAGTTCTAGCTTGTGTTGGGAAACAATTTTGTTTTTACAAGCTAAGAAAGGATTACACATTTTAAAAGTATTTACTAAGTGTGCAGGCATGCTAGGCATGAGCAGCTAAGGGGCACCCTAGTGCTCAGAGTACCAGTACTGGAATCAGGAAAACTCACCTCCCTGAGTTCAAATCTGGCCTAAGCGACTTACTAGCTGGGTGATCCTGGGCAAGTCACTTAACCCCATTAGTGTCAGTTGCCTCATCTGTAAAATAAGCTGGAGAAAGAAATGACAAGTCACTCTATACTGTTGTTAAGAAAATCCCAAAAGTACATTGGGGCAGAACCAAGATGGCAGAATGGAAGCAGAGACTTGATAGTGCTCTCCCCTCAAACCCAGTCAAATACCTGTAAAAATGACACTAAGCAAATTCTGGAGTTGCAGAACCCACAGAATGACAGAGTGAAACAAATCTCCAGCCCAAGGCAGCCTGGAAGGTTGAAAGGAAGTGGCTATAGTGCAGGGCTGGGAGCAGAGCACAGATGGGACAGATGGGACCTGAGTAGGCCGGTGGGTGGTGGGAGAGGGGGGAACTGAATCACTGGCACCTGTGGAGGTTTCTAGACTTCACAACCACAAAACACCAAAGACAAATTGGAAAGTCAGTGGAAAAAAACCTGTCAGACCTGTGTGAGAGAGTAGAATGGTCCAGCTCCAGCCCCAGGGCAGCAGAGAGGGGAGGAGGCAGAGGAACCCATGGAGGAATATGGGCAGCAGCAGGGGCAGTGATTGTTTCTGGAGCTCTAGGTCCACAGATTGTGAGGGGGAATCAAACTGTTGACAATACAACCCCCACCTCCACTGGAAGCAGAGAACTATGGTGACAAAGAGCTCAAAGGTCAACTAAATAGCTGGGGAAATGAGCAAACACTGGAAAAAGAATCAGACTATAGAACCTTACTTGGGTGACAAGGAAGACCAAAACATGCTAACAGAAGACAACAAAGTTACAGCTCCTCCATCCAAAGCCTCCAAGAAAAATATGAATTGGTCTCAGGCCATGGAAGAGCTCAAAAAGGATTTTGAAAATCAAGTAAGAGAAATAGAGCAAAAATTGGGAAAAGAAATGAGAGTGAGGGAAGGAAATCATGAAAAATGAGTCAACTGCTTGCTAAAGGAGACCCCACAAATGCTGAAGAAAATAACACTTTAAAAACCAGACTAACCCAAATAGCAAAAGAGATCCAAAATGCCAATGAGGAAAAGAATGCCCTAAAAAGCAAAACTGGCCAGATGGAAAAGGAGGTCCAAAAACTCATTAAAGGAAATAATTCCTTAAAGATTAGAATGGAGCAGATAGAACCTAATGACTTCATGAAAAATCAGGAAATTATAAAACAAAATCAAAGCAATGAAAAATTAGCAAAGTGAAATATCTCACTGGAAAAACAACTGACCTGGAAAGTAGATCCAGGAGAGACAATTTAAAATTTATTGGACTATCTGAAAGCCATGATAAAAAAAAAAGAGCCTAGACATCATCTTTCAAGAAATTATCAAGGAAAATTGCCCTGATATTCTAGAACCAGAGGATAAAATAGATATTGAAACAATTCACTGATCACCTCCTGAAAGATTCCAAAAGAAAAACTAGGAATATTGTAGCCAAGTTCCAGCACTCCCAGATCAAGGAGAAAACATTTCAAGCAGCCAGAAAGAAACAATTTCAGTATTGTGGAAAGACAATCAGGATAATAAAAGATCCAACAGCTTCTACATTAAGCAATATTAGGGCTTGTAATATGACGTTCCAGAGGTCAAATGAGGTAGGATTAAAATCAAGAATCACCTACCCAGTAAAACTGAGTATAATACTTCACAGGAAAAATGGGTAGTTCCATGAAATAGAGGACTTTTAAGCATTTTTGATGAAAAGACCATAGCTAAATAGAAAAGTTGACTTTCAAGCACAAGAATCAAGAGAAGTATGAAAAGGTGAATAGGAAAGAGAAATCCTAAGGGACTTACTATAGTTCAACTGTTTACATTCCTACATGGCAAAATAATATTTGTAACTCTTGAGACTTTTTTCACTATTAGTGTAGTTAGAAGGATATATATATATATATATATATATATATACACACACACACACACACACACACACACACACACACATACAAACACACACATATGTAGACAGAGGGCACAGGGGAGTTGATTATGAAGGGATGATATCTAAAAAAATCAAATTAAAGGGTGAGAGAGGAATATATAGAGGTTTGGAGGATGATAGAAGAGAGTGCAAATGGGAGGAGGGGGTGATTAGAAATTATGCTTTTGAGGAAAGATGGGGTCAAAAGAGAGAACACAACAAACGGAGGGCAGGATAGGATAGAAGGAAATACAGCTAGTCTTTCACATCATGACTGTTATGGAAGTGTTTTACATGACTACACATGTATAACCTATATCGAATTTCATGTTTCTCAGTGGGGATGGGTGGGAAGAGGGGAATGGAGAGAAGCTGGAACTCAAAGTTTTACAAATTAATGTTAAAAATTGTTTTTACATGCAACTGAGAAATAAGACATATAGGCAATCAGGTGTAGGAATCTATCTTGCCATACAAGAAAAAAAGAAGGAAGGGGATGAGAGAAGGGAGAGGTAATCAGAATGCACAGTCTCTTAGGGGAGGTACCAGGGAGAGATGGGGAAAATATTTGTGGAACTGAGTGTTGAAAACTAAAAGTAAATAAATTAATTAAAAATGAAAAAGGAAACCCCAAACTGGATCACAAAGGGTTATGAGTGAAACAACTGAATAAGAACGACAATACTAGCCTACTCCCTATACAGGAAGTATTCAGTGGGTGTGGGGCCTTTTTAAGTAGGGACAGAGAGGTCCAGGAGGGGGAAATGAAAGAGAGGGGGAGAGAGAGAGAGAGAGAAAGAGAGAGAGAGAGAGAGAGAGAGAGAGAGAGAGAGAGAGAGAGAGAGAGAGAGAGAGAGAGAGAGAGAGAATACCCCAGGACTTTCTCGCTTTGAAGATATGAATTATTATTTTGTGAATTCTGTGGCTCCCCATTTGCAATGAATGCAGGATACTTTCTGAGTGTTCTTGATCTCTCTCTCCCTCCCTCTATCTCTTTCTCTGTCTCGGTCTCTATCTCTGTCTCTCAGCCTCTGTCTCTTACTCTCTACTCTCCCCTTGCAAAGGAACATGGCTGGTATGTCAACAAAAGGAGGCAGAGCAGCTGCAGCTGGTCTTATTGATCATTTCCTCACTTTGGAGGAAGTGGAGCAGGAGGCTAACAGCATTGTCGGACAAAGGCTAAGTTGTTACTTGACATTCTCTGGCAACATCAGACCTGCCCAGTGCAGCATGCTGGGAATCAATTTGAGAAATGGACTCCTCATTACTTTGACCCTGCAGCTGAGGGTAGGAAGCTTCGGTGATCATCTGTTGTGATTGGGAGTTTCAATTCAGAACTGTTTTTGAAAAGAACCACATCTCTTGTACAAGACACTAAATCCAATAGGAATGGTTTGACAACAGTTTTGGGGCCATATTAAGAATGTGCGCCCATACACATGTGCTCACACAGATGCTTACAGTTTTCCCACAATGCATTTGGCTCATAATTGTTATCACCCAGACATGGCTTGTTCTTCAAAGTGGACTCTTTCTGCCCATACAACAAGCGAGGCTGGGGGATGATTGACTCTGTAGAAATCAGGCAAACCCTTAGCAGTACAAAGAACAGCCTGATTTTCAGTTCCCCAATTCTGCCCCTGGCACTGAGCTGGAAAACAAACCTTTATGTCCCTAGTTCCCTGAGTATTGACAGTCTTGTTATTCCTGCCAGCACCAAAAAGGTCCAAGAATGGGAACTTTGTTAGAAAGGGTCCTCCATGGGTGTGACTTCTGATTGGGAAAGTTGTGGGCCTCCCATCACCCTTCTACTCCTCTTTTGTCCTATTATATTTTTTAAATGGTTATCAGCTAGGGCAGCTAGATGGTGCAGTGTATAGACTACCAGACCTGGGGTCAGGAAGACCTGAGTTCAAATCTGCCCTCAGAACCTTACTAGCTGTATGATCCTGAGTAAGTAATTTAACCTTATTTGCCTCTGTTTCCTCATCTGTAACATTAGTTGGAGAAGGAAATGACAAACCACTCCAGTATCTTTGCAAAGAAAACTCCAAATTAAGTCACGAAGAGTCAGACATAAGTGAAAGCACTGAACAACCAAATCATCGTCCTCATAATTAACAGATATACACCTCTCCTCTCCTCTCTATCCACCCTACTTGTGACATAAAAAAACACAACTATAGTTAAGCAAATTCAGTTACCACATTGACTACCTACATGTATGTACAACATTCCATATCCCTTGCTCCCCCTCCCACACTGAAAGGAAGGAGGTATCTAGCTTCACTCACTCTAACTTACCACCTATATTTCATTATGTAAAGTCCAAGGCATTGATAAGCTTCTCTAAAAAACTTATCACTTTTAATTTACAAGGAAAAGATCATGTAAACATTCATCACACCTTCCACAAAACCAAGGCCAAAACACAATGTAAAAAAAGTTTGAGAACTGACTAGTATCTTGGAATTTGGAGTTTGATGAGAAAAACATTCTCCTTCAGCCTTGAGGAAGACTTGGGACGATTTCTACCTATGATCCAAAAGGCACAGTTGAATCACAACACCCTTGGACTCCTTTAAAAAAAAAGACAAATAAATCTTTAAAGATAAACAGAGGAATAAGGGAATCTCAAGAACTGATTCAGGAGGACTTTATAGTTCAAAACAATAGGAAGAAGGAGAAAGAAAAAGCAAAGTTGAACCATGACAGTGAAAGGTGAGATTAAGGAGGGCTACTGGCAACTCATAAAAGATAACTTGGACTAAAGCTGTCAGTCCACCCTCTTCTTCAAAGATTCAGGTAAGGTCCAAGAAGACCAACTCCCCAACTTTCCTTCCCTCTCCTGTGATTGTTCATTAACAGGCACCATTACATCTTCTACCTATTTCTTTACTACAATATTTCTACAGTCCTGTATCTTTGTCACAATCATAAAGGTAGTATAGAGACAAACATATATTTAAATAAGGATACAGAGACAAACTTCTGCCCAAAGATGGGTGATTTTCCAAACTGGGGGCTCTGAGCTATTCAGATTGTGTTCCTAATTTTTATTTAACATGAACTACCAAAAGCAGTAAAGGAAGAGATCATGTGGTTCTAAAGACTATTATTTTGGCCCTTATCAGAAAATAAACTAATTATTATAATAAGGTACAGGTGATTAAGTCTCTAGAGACAAAAGGGGAGGAGAAGAGAGTGATGAGTATTGACTGTTCAACTTTACCCTCTGTAGTAACCCTCGCAAACACCACTTTTAAAGCAGAATGATTTAGGATGTCTATAATGGAGGATCAATCAGTTTAGTAGTTAGACAGGTGGCTTGGGAGTCAAGGAGATCTGGGTTCAAGTCCTATCTCTGACTTATACTGACTCTGTCTTTGAGTAAGTCACTTACCCTTTACGTGCTCTGGAAAACTTTCAAAGAGTATTGATTAAAAATGAGTCACATCTCTACTTGGAACAGGCAGTAGTCTATACAGAAGCACAAGTCTGGATGGCTCTTGCTCACTCCACCCTTCACACAACATACACACACGCACGAGAACAACAACGACAATAACCACAAATGAATGAAAATATGGAGGAAATGGCGGATATCTCTTGACAATACAAAACTTCTGTTTTCATCATTTGTTTTTCATCTCAATTGTTTAGGACTGATTAAAAAAAATAACTTCATCAACACTGTATTATTTCATATCAGAAAATAAGAAAGAGCCTTGAGAAGAATCCCAGGAGCAGCTTGCTTGGCCTTTCTCATGGATGGGGAGAATCCTCTTCTATTTACTCAATACAAATGTAGTAAGAACCTACTATGTATCAGACAATGTGTTGGGCTCTGGGGATCCAGCCTTCAAAGGGTTGGTCTAGTTGGCTCAGTCTGTAGTTATCAGGTATCCTCATGAATCCTCCCTGGGCAGGACATGGTCCAGTTCAATCTCTGGATTGCCCATCCCAGCCTCTTGCATAGGACCACCACTGACCAGATGAGACAAGTGGTGGCAATGAACAGCAGCTCTGCCCATATAGCCTCCTTCAGTAGAAGCAGCTAATTACCATGACAGCCATGGATAACTGCTTCTGGAGTTTTCTCACCCATCTACAACACAGGAATTCTGGGTATTTAATAATAATAACAATAACAGCTAACATTTTGTGTTAAGCAATTTACAAATAGAATCTCATTGAATTTTCTCACCAACCCTGGGACACAGGTTCTGTTACTATACACATTTTGCAGCTGAGAAAACTGAGGCAAATAGAGCTAAATGGCTTGCCTAGGGTCATACAGATAGTAAGTGTCTGTGCCATTTCTGACCACTGGTCTTTCTGACTCCACATTATGTTCTCTACGCATGGTGGCATCCCCTCATGAGACTCACAGGTGCCTAAAGATGGGGTTAACTTTCCCAGAGAGGTTTATCTATGGTTAGGCTAACTTAGGCTTTGAAGGTAGAAATAATAATGGCCAGTATGTGCATGGCATTTTAAGGTTTTCAAAACACTTCCCATAGCTTTTGTCACTTTGCTGTACCTGTTCTAATTCTCTGAAGCTTTCCAGGGCAGATGGGAATCCCTCAGAATTCTCTATCTAGAGACCAGAAGGGTTCATGTCCCAGAACATCCCATCTCTAACCAATCAATTTAAGAAGAATTTGTTAAGAAGTTACTATGTGTGTTGTCCCATGTTAATGAATGAAGGAGTGGCAGCAAATGTATTCTATAAGATTTTTTTAGGTGCCAAGCACTGTGCTGAGTGCTGGAGATATAACCAGAAAGAGAAAACTCTAGCTCTTCCTGAGAAAGACAAAAGTGTTAGCAACTTGAACTCCAGGGCTGCTGGAGAGGTCCAGAAATCCTAAAATTAGAGCAGTGAGGTGGATAGTTAAGCCACGGGTGCAACCTTCAAGAACATTAGCAGATCAGAAACCAGCGCTGATTAGTCTGGTGAATACAGAGGTAGGGCCTATGGCAAGGCATGAAAGAACTTAGAAGACAGTGGAGAGGTAGCTGTTAAGACCTGGGGTCTTTCATCTCAACAGGAGAATGCAAGGCCGGGAGCTAGTGACTACCTACTCAGCTACAAAGCATGGGCAACCTATAGAACTTTTCACCCAGCTGGGGATCAGAGGGAAAGCAAGGGTCAAGGGTGCCAGGGTCAATAGGGGATCTTCTTCTGGCTAACTTGCCCTTGGAATCAGCTTGGCCAGGAGTGGGCAATGGTAGACATCACTAGATTTTAATTCCACTCAGTTACCTACTATTTTACTGTACCTCTTGTTACCTTGGTCTTCCCAAGGGAGAATGTGTGGAGGAAATACTTCAAGTCCTCAAGTTACAGGAGGATTCTGCTCCAAGAGTACATTCATAAACTAAGAGCACATTGACCATCTCTATCTTTTGCCCTAGAAGACCTTGGTATTCTACAATATATGTTCAGCATTCCTGATTTTCCCCCTTTATTCTTATCACATAATTCAATAAAAAGAACATTTATCAAGTACTTAGTTTGAATCAGGAAGCCTGAGCATACACAGAGATAAAGGAAAGAGTCCTTGCCTTCAAAGAGGTGAGATTGGAGGTCATGAATTGACAATATGTCAACTGCTGAATGAATACAAAATAATTTGAGGAGGGAAAGAACCCAAACCAGGGAGCTCAATCCCAGGAAGTGAGGAGGACCTGAGTGCCAGGCACAAAACACATCCTGGAATGGTCACTTTTCGTCTATTCTACCCAACTGGAAATTCAGAGAAGTGGCTTCTGACTCCTTTTGTCTCCAATCCAACCACGGAGTTTGAGTAAAATGAGACATACATAACCTACCCAATTATTTGTTTGCTGCTCAGAGATGTGGGAGTCAATGAGTTAACTGTTTACGGTAGTTCTACCTCAGTCTCCTTCTGCTCCTAGGTGGCTCTTCCCCAGTCTCTCCAGTTCCTGTATGTTCCTGTCTTGAAAATGTGAATAACTATAACCCACTATGATGAATCATGATTAAAATGAATTGCAAACTGTTTTCATGATCCCAAAGTGCCAAATAAATTGTTAGGAATAATGATAAAATCCTTGAAAATGGTCCTGTGTGAATGTTTTGTTTGTGCAAATGTAGGTTTTAATCAAATCCAAACAAGAGTCAGCTCCAATGAAATGGATTGTTATATCAATGAACTCCCCCTCTGCCTTTCTCGTGATACATCCATCCAGGGGAAATTACCGAACGGGGCCATATTCTTCTTCAGGGCCCTTTGGGACTCCAAGGAACAGCACACTAATGTGGCTGGAGATAGCCCCCTCCCGTCTCATCACATTGCATCAGTTACTTTAAAGCAATGCAATTCTGTTCTGTTTCTGCCCCACCATTTCATAATTATGTCATTTGACAAGAATCGGGTAATTTACATAACCACCTGAATTGTCATAATTGCTTGAAAGTGCTGAAAAAGCCCGTGCGCTGCATTTCAGATTCATTGGTGCAATTCATTTTAAACTCCTCAGAAATGACTTTGGCATAAAGATGCTTTTGGTCAACAAAAAAATGTGACTCAGGCTGCATTTTTCTGCCTCCTCCATCTAGCTCTCTCATCCCAGGCCTGGCCAGTCCGTGCCCTTCTTCTGACTCACCTCCTTCCAGGAAGTTTTGGGGTGGGTGAAGGGTGGAGGTGATATCTCTCAGGTGCCAGCAGTTGCTCAGCTGTGAGAGAGTGGGAAGGAAGCAGCTTTCAGGGGCCCAGGGGGAGGCACCCAGTCTCTTAGGAGAACCATCCATCCCTCATCCCCATCATGTGCCTTTTTCGTGACCCCTCCCTGAGCACCTGGGAACAGATCAGAACTGCTATATGTGTGTAGGGGCACAGTCTGGCATCACACACCTAGCGTGAAACTTGGGGGCAAGAAGACCTGGGTTCTAGTCTTGCCTCTGATATTACCACCTACATGAGCTTTAGTTTCCCCCTCTGGAGGAAGGGGACGATTTGTCTTTAAGACTAGCAAGGACAATTCACAATAATGAGAGGATCTGATCCTTATAATGATATTATGAGGTAGACATTATGACCATCTTCATTTTAGAGGTGAGGAACAGAGGCTGTGGCTTGCCCACAGGAAGCACCTTGACCTAGGGTGAGTCAGAGGCTCTGGGGAAACTTGCAAACTTTAGCACTGCTCCCTGTAAATGTCAGTCCTGGTTGCACAGAGCTTTGGGGTTTGCAAAACGCTCTATATACACATCTCCTATAAAAAAAACCCTATAAAGAGCTACATAGAATAAGCCTAACTGGGATCAAGTCTCAGGTCTACCTGGGGACTTAGGGCAAGACCCTTCACTTGCTGAATTTCAGTTTTCTTACCTATGAAATGATGGGGTCTGACCCTGTGGTCACTGAGGTCCTTGCTAGCTCTCCAGCCATTATCAAATCATCTTGTGGGAGGGCAAAAAGGATGAAACTAGCCCAGTGCCGGGCACTGGACCATAGTAAGCTCTTGTTAAGTGTCTGTTGATGACTGATTGATTAATAAACTACAAACAGTGAAATGTGCTGACTTCTCTGGTGAAAGGGCAAAGAGGGGAGCTGAACTATTTTCTTCTACTTCCACATGATGCATTTCCCAGATTCTGTTAGTGGCATTTTCTGAAAGGAATATGGTATTCTAAAACCCAGTATTGAAATATGAGCCATATAATCTTTGATATCATCAACATTAGTAAACATAGGAGGTGAAACATTGCTGGCTAGAGATGGGTTTCTGCAAATGCTTTCCTTTGTTGAACTCTGTTTCCCTCTCTGGAAAAGAGCTAATCTAGCCGTATACGCTTAGAAAGGGATTTATTAATGCTTAGCTTCCTGAAGCTAATTTGGTTGCTCTATGTGGCTATAAAATTTTACGAGAACAAACAAGAGATGAGACTAAATGACAAAAGAATGTTTCTGGAGTGCTTACCTAGGATACTGGCACCAAGTTGTGTCTCTGTATGTACACACAGATAAGTGTGTGTGTGTGTGTGTGTGTGTGTGTGTAAGTTCATTATAGCACCAATATCTTGTCATTTTCTGCAAATATAGTTGCACAAATAAATCCTGTGTTCAGTTGTGGATTCCATGCTACTTTTCAAAAAAGAAAAAAAGGAGTACAAAAATGTTTCTGATTTGAACTTAGTAATTTTCATATCATTGATGGTGAGTGTGTATTTCAGAACTTCTCTTCACAATTCTTTAGTAACCATTCTTTTTTTTTGTAATTTAATATTTCATTTTATTTTCAAATCTACATTCCCGCCCTCCTCTCCCCACCTCAACTGAGAAAGTAAGAGAAACACAACCCCTATTCTAAGCATGTATTTACAAACAAAAGAGACCCCTGCATTGGCCATACTTCCCTGAACCAAACAACATGATAAAATGTGTCCTGATTGGACCTCTGAGTCCATCTCCTTATCTGGGGGTGGGTATAAGGCTTCATCTTGAGTCACCTGGAATTGGGGTTGGTCGACTTATTGAATAGAGTTCCTAAGTTGTTTGTCTTTTCAATATGCTGTGATTATAGAATTAATCTTCTAATGCTGCTCACTTCATTCCACATCAGTTCATAGAAACCTACCCAGATTCTTCTGAAACCATATCTACAATGCCAAGAGATACTTCAAGATTTCCATTAAGAGGTAATTTGTTTGTCCTGTCCACCCAAATGACTCCTCAGAAAAGAGGCAGATTATCACATTCCAAATTGTCCAGGGGAAAAAAAGCAAATCATTTCATCTCACAATAACAGGAATTCAATGGAGCCAGGCAGTTCAGCATGAGTTCTCAGATCTGCCCAATGATGAAGGAGAAGTAGGGTGTAGGATCACGACAAAGCAGGAGAGACTAGTGATCCTCTGCAGCAATCACCCTTTGTAGCATTTAGAGGTTTCTAGACTAGACTGGAAAAATCAACCATATTTAAAAAGGAAATGGCTCACACCCCTTATCTGTGCTGTGTTAAAGATTTTGTTTTGAGGGAATGAATTGAAACTCAAACATAAATTGAGTGTGGATCCAAATTTAATGCCTCTTCTTAATGTTCTTGTGCGCTGAACTGCTCAGCACAGGAGTCCTGAGCAATTCTGGGAAATCAACAGCCAAAATCTACACAATAAAACTCAGCAAGGTTTCCACCAATCAAAAGACTTTTTTTTAAAAGAGTTCCAAAACCTCCACATGTTTTCTACCCATGACCTTTCTAAGGGAGGATTGGCACAATGTCAAGTTTCCTCCTAAGATTGACACCAAATAACAGATCAATCATGATCTTGACACAAAGTCCTGTTACTGCAGAAAGCAATATGTCCATGTGGCTAGCTAGTTAAATACCTGCCCAAATGAACTTCATGAAAGCACGTGACAAGACTCAGTTGGATAGAGCCCTGAATCATCTTTCATTTGCCTATTATTTCATCCATAAAATCACATGTATAAAAGACTTGGCAAATGTTACAGCATAATATAAATGCTAAATAATAATAATAAACATTTTGTACTAAAGGTAGAGTCACATAAAATGTGCAGACCGTAGGATCAGAGAACAGAGGATGACAGATTTGGAAGGGAGAAGAAAGTCAGAGGTCATGCCTTTTAAACCACTCATTTTATAGATCTGTAGACTAAAGTCTACGAAGGTGGAATGACTTGCCCAAGGTCACTCAGGGGGTAAATGCTAGAGGCAGGATTAGACTGGAGGTCTTCATCTCTAAGACTAATATTCTTCCTATCATTCCATGCTGAGTTCGTATTGGAAACAGGAAGACCCGGGCTCATTTTTGCCATAGACACACTTTGGCTGTGTGATAATGACCAAGCCATTTACCCTCCCAATGCCCTTGGAAAACCTCAGGCGATAATTTGAAGAACAGTCCACGTAGTTGGATGGAATTTCTGCAGTGGGCTATGCGCACAATTGAAATAACAGGTTACATCAAATGTGTAATCCCAAGAAATACGGATCTTCATGAGCTGGTCTTGTTGAAATTATGTCTGTCCTAATTAGTTATTTCCAGTTAATGTCTTTCTTTTCTTCAGTAGCTAGCAATGAGGCTATATCCTTTTTTTTCTAATAACTAGAGTCTAAGGTTGGCTGCCATTTTGGAATAAAGAGAAACAAAATCTTTATAAAATGCCTCAAACTGAGTGTCTTCTCATAAATAAGGTTCATTTTCAAAGCCCAGGTAGAAGTTCCCCAGCCCATGTTGTCCTGACGACACATGCCACCACTAACATTTGCAGTATCTTATTTCCTTCTCTCAAGATGAAATACAGTAAAACAGTAACATGAGGGGATGGGGTGGAGGGAGCTGAAACAGATTATAGAAGACAGCTACAAGAGAACGTAGAAATCAGTCCTTTGTTGGGTCATACAAGGAGAGATGGTTATGAGACTCCAATCTTACCCCTTTTACTTTTTTCTTAAGGAAACTTTTCCTCACTAGGCATTGTTTGTAGTACCCACTAGTGGTTGATAAAGTCAGGTACCAACTGGCCATCTTACTCCAAACTCCAACCCTATACTTACTTGCATACATCATTTCTTTCTTACTCCTTTCTATTTGCAAGGAGTTAAGTTTATACATTCATTCCACTCAAATTCTCTTGCAATCTGGCCACTAGGCAGTCATGAAAGAGAGAGAGAGAATGCATTCATTCAGTAAGTAGAAAAGAAGAGAATGACATTTCATTGTGTAATTCTCTCATTAATAACAAAAGTGCTTTTTTTTCTTTCCAAAGATGGTGAAAAGAGAAAGAAATGGTCAATGTTGGTACTAATTTCCATGGCTGCTATCATGCACTTTTATTCAAGGTTTTTGTCAACTAAGATGAGAGAAGTTAATGACAACCCTTCCTTTCTGGTGAGCAAAGTAAACTGGCATACTGAAAAGCAGAAGCAATATGTAATTTGGAAGAATCAATGTGTAGAGTAAGGTCTACCCCAACGTTATAGAAAGTTCTCCTGTCTCCCTCAGAGAGAGAGAGAGAGAGAGAGAGAGAGAGAGAGAGAGGAGGGAGGGAGAGGGAGACAGATTTCCCAAGTGGATTCCAGCCCCTTCCCTTCATCCTGTTCAATTCTAGGCTTCATTGCATTTGGGCAACTGCAAGGTGCCCCATGGAGCAAAGACTTAACTTTTCAACATAGATATTCTATTGAACACGCATATCTTCAAACACTGTGGTCTTGAGTGAGCAGCAGAGTGGACAAAATCAGGTTGTAACATGTAGCCAAAGGAAATTTACATTCAAGAAGTGCCCTAATTATTTAAGGATACAGCTGGAAAAGAATGTGATCCAAACATATGATGAGAGAGAGAAAGAACACATGAATAGCCCAGTACATCAATATTATCATAAAATCTAATGCGTTCATGTGAAAAAAGAAACATACATGTGTATACATATGTGTGTCTGTCTGTGTGTGTGTGTTTTCTGCATAGGCTCCCAATAGCCATGGGGCGCACACCCCTGTTGCCACTTTAGTGTCTTCCCTCTTCTCTTGCATGTTCCTTCCCTTACATTTGGAAATTTCTAAATTCAGCACATTCCAGTATAAACCTTCCAGTTTCTCAGATGATTTGCTACTGTAAGCTGGGATCTCTGTGGTGGGATAGTGAAGAGGATCCTCCTGGACAGAACTATCCTCTCTCTAGGAAGGCATATTGGAACAGAGTAAGGGATTATGACCTCACCACATCCAGACCCCAGATCCCAGACCCCAGTCCCCAGAACTGCCTGAGGAAGTGAGTCATTAAACAAATACTTGTTAAGCACTTAATGTGCCAGATACTAAATTAAACTTTGGGGACACAAAGAAGGGTAAGAAAAAAAAACATCCTTGCCCTCAAAGAATGCACACTCCAATTAGGGGACATGGGGTATTCTGGGAGGACTGGCACCTCTGGGGCAAGGGCTGCTCATCCACCTTTGCTGTCCAGTCCATACTTAGTTCTCACTTGGGGTTCTAAGAATCTGTACCGTGTCCTGTGGCCATACCCCAATTAACGGTCTCAGCAGAGGGGCTAAACAAAGTTTAGGGTAACCACCAGGACTCAGAGGCATTGGTGAGTTAGTGGATATGTTCCCCAAGCCTGTGAAAACTTCCCCTGATGGAATGGGCCAGTGAGAACAATTTGTTTTGAAGGCCATGAAGGCAGCTGCAGCAGGTGCTGTGGAGCCCTTGGAGCTTGGTTAGAGATTGCTGCTGCACTCCAATGACTCTAGAGTGAGGCTGAAGATTTTGTACAACTCTGCCTCACTTAAATCCAATTTGCCTGCAAGGCAAGGCATCATGCCATGATGTTATGGGTCCTCTTTGAAAAGTAATGATAAACGATGATGGACATACACAGTCTCTCTCTCTCTAATATCTCTCTCTCTCTCAAACACACACACAGACACAGACACAGACACACAGACGCACACACACACAGACACACACACACACACACACACAGACACACACCCCTCCCAATTCAGTTTAGGAAGTAGGGCCTCAGTCTCACTAGACTCCCAGACTAGAAGCTGCTCAGTAGGGGTCAGTGAGTTTCAGGAGGAGGGTCTTCCTTTACCAAGAGTTTCTTACGTAGATTAAAATAGCTAGTCTGAGTGAAATAACACCTCCAAGAGATATCCTAAGGCTTAATGATATAAGCTGTGGAAAGTGTCCTAATACAATGTGGATTTGAGTGATTAGGTTAATCCAAGAAAAATTCTGTAAGGATATAAATCCTATTGTCTGTTTCTCGCTGCCTCAGGCAAAAGGTGACTCTTCTCAAAAGTACATTTTCCCCAAATTCTCATCTGGGGTTCTACATACAGTAGGCTCCTCACTGATGTCTGTGCAAGGAAGCCAGTAGGTTGACTTGTTTCCTTTCCGAAGGACAGGTGGTTTTGGGCAGTGACTGTCTGAAAGATGCCTTGCTTCCTCCGCCCCTCCCCCTCTAAGTCCCCCCACCCCCATGGCACTTGCCAAGAGGAGATGGAGACTTCTAAAGCTGTGATTACATTACGGGGAAGGGTTCTGTTTTGTCAGCAGGCGCGCATCTTCCCGGAGATGAATGCCGCTGTCCATGCCCAGCTTTGCCGCTCTCGGCTGGGCTCGGGCTGTTTGTTCCCTCATTCATTTCGCATTCCCGTTCTGCTGCCTCTGCTTATGCGCTTGTCTATTATTCATCCCCAGGATAACTGCTCCCAGTCATTGCTTCCTTTGGAGCTGTGCAGCAGCTTTTGTTTCGGCGCCTTGTTTTGGCAATAAAACCAAGAAAGGGTACAAAGCATTAAAAAAAAAAAAGTGCGGCAGAAGATCTGGTTTTTACGACTTTCGGAATGTTATTGCTGATTTCAAAATTAAAAAAAAAAGTTTAAAAACTGTCTACGACCTAGTTGAGAGTTTATAGGTAGGTACAATATGTGAGGAAAGGAGAGAGTATGGAGGAGAAGAGCATGGCCTCTTCCCTATTATTTGTTCAATGTCATTGGAGTTCTTTGTGACTGGAGCCCTTCCCCTCCCCTGGCAATTGGCAGGAGCTTTTAATTCCAAAAAGCAACTCACCCTCAATTTACTGGGCACTCAGCTGGGAAGGGCACTGTGGGTGGGTTGGGGAGCGATGGGTAAGAGACTAAACTAGAGCCTGTAGTTCCAATAAATTAAATACAAGGGAAGAAGCTTTTATTGGGAGCCTAAAGTATGGCGGTCACTCTTCTAGGCACTCGGAACGCCAAGTAGAAATGAATCCATCCTTGCTCTTATATTATGCCAAGGGAATAGACTTATAAGCAGATAATTAAGTAGAAAGTGAATACAAAGTAATTAAAAAGTCATTTCAAGAGAGCACCTGTGCACAAAGAAAGGGCACAGAATGGCATGTATAAGGAGCAGGTAGCAGCGCTTGATTGGAAAAGAGTGTAACAAAGGGAAGGTCTCCACATGCACCAGTCAGTCCACAAGGAGTCGTGAAACCTTTATTCTGTGATGGGCACCAGACTAGGTGCTGTGGATGCCAAGGAACAAGGGATGCTTGCTTGTCCCTGCCTTTGAATGGAAGAGACATATCAACAGTAGAGTTATTGGGGACAGGCTGCTGACAAAATTCACAAGCAGGGGGACATCTGGGTCCAGGGATGGGAGTTCACACCAGAGTTTGCTGGCAACCCCAGAGGCCAGAGAATCAGAACAACCAAGAGCCACCTGAGTGGTTCCAGGTTAAGAGTGGACCAATCACTTTGCCCTTTATCAATGGGTGCAGTACCTGGGCTTCATTCCAAAATGAACTTGGTGGGGAAAACACTTGGTAACAGCCACTTCAGTTTTGAGCTCACACTCTCCAAGGACTCAGGGTAAAGTGGGGGAGTACCTCTAGTGTGTGTGTGGGGGAGGTTATACTTCTCTTTCTGCTGTAACTGCTAAGTAAACATCTCTTTAAAAGTTAATTGAGGTTTAGATACTAATGTGGCCTAATCACAGGATCAATCAACAATAGAGGGGAGATACCAAATTTATCTGTTGACCGATATTGGAAGAACACCCCAAAATGAGAGCTCATGCCAATAGGATTAGAAGAAGCCCCCTTCTTTCCTGTGTACTCCTAGAATTGTGAGAGGGGCTCTGTAGCCATCCAGCCTAAGCTAGTGCAAAGCCCCTCATTTGATTAAAAAGGAAACCAAGGGCTCTTAGAGGTAACTTGCCCATATTCATTGGAGTTAATGCTCTTCCCACTATGGCAGGGGAAAGGGAAGTACATCTTCAAGGCTAAAGGCCAAATTTCTCATTATTTCCCTAAATATATCCCTTTAATTAGAATGGTAATGTAATAAGGTCAAGAGTCTGCAGTCTCTCTATGTTGCCACCAGCCCTAGCTTTTGCTCTAATCATTCAATCCAAATTTAAGACTGACTTTTTGTTTTATCTGGACTTGTGATTTCATTTATGTAAGGACATCCCAACATAGAAATTCTCTCTGTCTACACAGATCATCAACCCTATCTATAACTTCAAGTCTTAGAACGTTTATTGGAGCACTGAGATGGCACATGATTTGGCCATGATCACAAAGCTATGACGTGTAAGAGGTGAGGTTTAAATCCAAGATTTCCTGCCTCTAAAATTGGCCCTCAGTCTACTAAGCATCCCTGACACCATGATTTGATGCTCAAAATAATTGTGGGAAACAATCAGGCAAAATATGAGTGATGTGGAAATGCTTTCCTTTCACGGGTTTGATCTAGAACTAGGGGAGGAGGAAATGGCAAACACATGACTTGAGCCTAAATTCTAGGCAAGCTGATGAATGCCTCAAGAGAGCATTGCTGTGGTCCCAAGAAAGGAAGAAAGAAGGAAGCAGTATAGATACCGTCTGTATAATTCCAAAGAAGATATGGAAAGCAACAGGGCTTATCATCACATAAACTTTAAAAAATTTCAGTTTATCAACAATGAGACAATAAAGTAAGAAAAAAATATTAAGCAGGTGAACATTTTTCAAGCACCTGACTGGGCACAGGAAAACTGGATAAATTGAGGCAGATCTAGAATTGCTCTAATTCATAGGATTCAACACATCTACATAAAAAGGCCAAACAAGACCTTTCTCCATTCTTCAGTCTCTATCAGTCCCTCAGCTCCTGATAAATGCAGGAACATAAGTGGATTTCATTAAATTCAGTATGCCAGTGACCTGCCTGCAGGCTGACATAATTTTCATTCCCTTTGCCCATTCTCTAGTGGTTACCAGGCTTGATCTCATCCAGCAGAGGATGAGGTTTCTTTGAATTACAGGAGCCTTCCCAGAGTGTCTGTTCAGCTGGATAAATGAGGCAAACAGAAAGTCCTGAGAGGACAGAGGAGGAGGAGGGCACTTGTCCTCAAAGTGTCTTGTCCATGACCCCAGTGGGTCATTCTAAGAGCTCCTCTAGCTCACAGGAGAGGTCACATCTGGGTGGTGGCAGTTTTCTCTCCTTAAGACTCAGATTACTGTTTGTCTGATGAAGAACTGAAAGTGAGAGAGCTTATTTCTCTCAAGAATCTAGGTCAGAATCCATTCTGCAATGCCATCCAGGCCCTTCAAAGACATATCTTGCAAGGAAGGAGAGGAAAAAAAATACTTTGAGCAAAATCTGAAAGCTGCTCATAAATTATATTACAGCTTGAAGAGAGATTTGATACACACAAATACAGTAGCTATAGATTTTCAGGAGGTAAGTTATAAAGTTTAATGGAGTAACTTAGGACTAAGGTAATAGTTTTTAAATCCTACCATTCTCTTTCCAAGTTCTAAGTCAATAACAATCAGGGGCCATGTTGACCATGATGTCTCTTCACTTCCATAGAAGATTCCATTGTCTCCCCCACTAGAGTGGCCTAACCTTCCAAAGAGGATAGAGCTCTCTTTGAAGCAGACATCCCTCCTAGATATCCCCTTAAAGCAGCAGCTGTCCCTGGGGATTGGAACAGTCAACTCTCAAAAGGTCTAAAGCACATTGATGAATGAACATTGATGAGAGTTTTGAGACAGAAGGGGGCTTGGGCAGAAGAATTGCTCTGCTTTGGTGAGATGGAGTAACCTCATACTTTGAATGGAAGTAAAAAGAAACACTCCCCCAAAACTACAGCTAATGTAAACTGAGGGACTTCATTTGAGAAGGACAAAATGACCTCTAGACTACAACGCTCACCTCTGTCCATCAATCTATTGCATTAAACCTAAAACCTAGAACATACTTCCCCCTTATCAGTCTGCTACAGTCCTTTAGGTAAAGTTTGGATTCCACCTCTTCTTTTTCCCCTCAAATTTTTTAATTTATTTGTTTTCAGTTTTCAACAATGATTTCCTTAAGTTCCAAATTTCCCCCCTCCTTTCCCCCTTTCTCCCCAAGATGGTATGCAGTCTTATATGGGTTCTACATATACATTCCCATTAAATACATTTTCACATTAGTCATGTTGCATCGAAGAATTAAAATGAATGAGAGTAACCATGAGAAAAGCAAAATATAGCAGGAAAAAATAGTATGCTTCATTCAGTGTTCTGACGCCACAGTTTTTTCTCTGGATGTGAATGGTATTTTGCATCATAAGTCCTTTGGAAATGTTTTAGGTCCTTGCATTGCTGTGAAGGGCTAAGTCTATCAAAAACAGCCCTCACACACTGTGGTTGTTACTGTGTCTAATGTTGTCCTGGCTCTGCTCTCTTTACTAAGCATCAGTTCATATAAGTCTTTCTAGGTTTTTCTGAATTCTGCCTGTTCATCATTTCTTATAGCACAATAGTATTCCTTCACATTCATATACCACAACTTGTTCAGCCATTCCCCAATTGATGGGCATCCCCTCAATTTCTATTTCTTGGCCACCACAAAAAAGAGCTATTATAAGTATTTTTGTAGATGTGGGTCCTTTCCCCATTTTTATGATCTCTTTGTGATACAGACAGGGAAGCAATATTTCTGGGTCAAAGGGTATGATGCTACCTTTTCTGAAAGTCTTCTTCCCCTCCAATAGCCCCAAGTGTTTGCCCTCTTTACTTCTATTTGTACTACATATGTTGAGGCAACTAGGTGGTGCAGTGGATAGCTGTGTGACCTTGGGCAAGTCACTTAACCCCAATTGTCTCATCCCGAGTCATCTCCAGTCATCCTGAGGAATATCTGGTCACTGGATTCAGATGGCTCTGGAGGAGAAGTGAGGTTGGTGACCTGCATATCCCTCCCTCACTCAAAAACAAAGTCAAGTGTGAATCATGTCATCATTTCTCTGATGGCATGGTCTTCTTCAGCAACAAAGGACGAACACACTACATATATTACATATAAATTATATCATGTCTATAAGTTTATATTTCATGTATTTGTATATGTGTATCTATCTCATCTCTCTATGTAATCTATCAGTATCTCAACTGAGTAATGGAGAAGACAAAAAGATAAGTGGAGAAAGGAATGAAGAATTTTAGGAGTTTACAGCCTAAGTCCTTGCCACTCTCCATACCCAGAGAGTATGGAAAAGTCAGACAGTATGTCAAGAACATGTTTTAAGGAGCAGAGAGCTCACCATCCTCTTGTATCCCAGTGAATATATTGCATATTCAATGTCTGATAATAAAACTCCTCCTCCTTGCCATCCCTGCCCAGATGGCAGACCAGTGAGAGTTAGAATTTGTAAAGTATTTTAATGTTGTCCAAGCACTTCGTACATGGGCTCTCAGCATCAATATAGGGTGGCACTAAATGCAGGTCTTTTAAGCTCTGAGTTGCCTCTGGTGACGTTTTCAATAACAAATATTCAGAAAGCTCAATCAATCAATCACATTCATTAAGGATATTTATTATGGACAATGTTAGGTATTGTAATAAGCTCTGGGGATAGAAAATCAAATCAAAGAAAAAAAATCCTGTCCTCAAGAAACTTCCGTGGAGGATAACATATACTTACATAAACATATATCAGAGAAATATAAAATGAATACAAGGGGAGATATTAGGGGAGCGGGGAGAGCAAAAGCAGTGCGGGGTATCAGTAAAAGTTTGATGGAGAGTTTTGATTCTGGGCATTCTAGTCAATGCAAAGCCATGATGATGGTAATGGAAGGTTCTGTGGGACGAGTGGTAAATAGTCCCATATGGCTTAAATATAGAGTATGTAGAGGGGAAGAGTGTGCGAAAACGCTGGGAAATGAAAGGAGTTTAGGTTGTGTGAAGCCTTTGAAAGTCAGACAAGGGACAACATAAGCTTTTTGAAGGCGAGGTTGTCATTTTTTTAATCTGTGAAGGTGTTTAACAGAAAATTGTTGATTTAGATTGATTCAATCCAATGTACTAATTTCTTATTATGTTATTTTTTCCTATAGAACAGAAGTGCCTTGATGTTAAGGGCTTTCTAAAATTATCATATCTTTCAATTTGGGGGATCCTGCACAATGCATGGTACATAGTAAGTGCTTAAGAAATGCTATTGAATGAACTGCTTTGTTCCTGTATTGTTGATTTGTTGGTAATTGATCAAATTTGAGGGAGTGACTAGCCAATGGGAGCTCAGTCCTCACAGCAGGGCTCAGGCAGCTGCCAACTCGTTATGAGCTTGATGGGTCTGCAACTGAAAATGTATGATAATACTCAATGAGGGGCCAGGACTGAGGGCACATAAAAAGATATTAACAAAGAATCTGATTCTCTCTCTCCCTCTTCCCCCCCCTTTCTCCCTGTCCCTGTCGCTGTCCCTCCCTCCCTCCCTCCCTCTCTCTCCCTCTCTCCCTCTCTCCCTCTCTCCCTCTCTCCCTCTCTCCCTCTCTCCCTCTCTCCCTCTCTCCCTCTCTCTCTCTCTCTCTCTCTCTCTCTCTCTCTCTCTCTCTCTCTCTCTCTCTCTCTCTCTCTCTCTCTCTCTCTCTTTCTCTCTCTCTCTCTCTGTGTTTCTCACATACAAACGTGTGCATGAATGCACACACACAATTGAGGGAAGAAATGTTATGAGCTTCTGGATGGGGCAAAGAGACATTGGTCCACGTGTGTGCAGGGCAGGGGCGAGGGGACAAATCACATGGTTCTGTTTTCTTCTGTTTTTGTTATTTTCTGATCTTCGGTGAAGGAGTAATAGGGAAAGAATGACTTTGTGAACACCAAAAGTAATAAGAAAGGCACACGAGGGGTTAGTATTTCAGTGAATCCACCTTACACACAGTCTAGGTTGGCGGTAAGGGAATGACTTGTCCATACTTGGCAGTAAATTTGGTAGAGTGGTTGTCAGTTGAAACCCACTTTATGTTTCAGTCTCCTCTCCTCTATAAGGCAAGGGCTTGTGTGGAAGTTTTGGAGGAGCTGTACTTTTATTCCAGCTATTATATTTTGCATCTGTATGTATGCGTCCATAATCATAAGAAAGCTGAATGGCAGACAAATTCTTCCAGGTTTTTTTCTATTTCTAAGTTTATTTTCTTTTTTTCCTTTAGAAAATGAGATTTTTTTGGAGATTTAAAGGAAGCTAGGAAAGTCACAAGGTAGAGATGAGGAGGAAGAACGTTCCAGGGATGAGGGATAGTCAGAGAAAATGCCTGGAGCCAAAGGTCATGGAACAGGAAGATGATCAGAGTCGTACAGCATCACACAGCAGGCACTGCACAATGTTTGTTGACTTGAATGGAATGGAATCTCGTCACCTCTGGGACATGATGCACATTTTTCAGCCTGGCATTTGAAGCCCTCTGTAGCTCCCACCTGCCTTTCTATACTTTTTTGTTTTTAACATAATTTCCCTTAACTCACCAGACTTTTCTGCAGAACTGGTCTAAATGGTTCCCAATTTCATGTTCCATTTTTCATTTCTCTCTGTACCTTCACACAAGTTTCCTCCCATGTCTCAAATCCAGTCCCTCATCTTCACCCCTAAAGGCTTCAAGAATCAACTCAGGCACCACCTCCCCTAAACTTGTCTTAATCCTGTTGGTTGTCTATGCCCTCCTTTCAAACTAGAGGAAGTAGAGGGAATAAGCATTGATATGCAGCTTACCATATGCCAGGTTCTGTGCTAAGCACTTTACCAATATTATCTCAGTTGATCCTCACAACAATCCCAGGAGGGAGGTGCTGTTATTATCCCTATTACCGATGAGGAAGCTAGGAAAGATTGGCTAAGTTTATTTTCATCCCCCATGTCATGATTGGCCCAGACCAGTTTGCATCAAGCTGGCACACTCCACACTCATGACTTTACCCTCTTCTCTTCAACTGGGGTATAGACATTTCATGTGACATGGAAAGTGTCAAGGGCCAAGGTTTCTTTTCCAGAATCTTTGAAAAGAAGGCAGAGGAAGTTGGAGGGCCTCGTTACAGTGATTCAGTAGGGAAGACATACTAATTTTGCTCATGAAGGATTAGTTTGGGATAGGAGAGCACTACACCATGATGGGCTGTGGGAATGGAGCACCTGGAGGTCATCATGTAGCTACCACCCGAGGGAGTCAAGCATGTCCTTCATTTTCTGTTATCAGCTGTAGAGGTCAAAACCAAGCTGTTTCCATTTCACATGGAACCTCTGTTGTAAATTTGGCCTCAAAAACAAACACATTCTCATTTTAAACCATGAATAGTGGAAATGTTTTTAATTCAAGTTGATGTAATGATGAAAAACATTTGAATATTAATCCCCCTCCTATCGCTAGCACTCATAATGTAATCAGCAGCCAGCACAGGCAGGCACCCTCAGAGGGAGCCAAAGTCCAACATGCAGGGATTCATTGGGAGCTAGAATTTTTCCTTCTTCTAAGTAACCCCCTTTGTCATTGGTTGAGAAGGAAGAAAGAGGGGAAAAGACAACTTAGGATGGGTCCACACCTTCCCTAAGTACTCTAAATGAGAAGCTGCAAACAACAAGGACAATAATGGCGACATTTATGCAGAGCTTAGTATGTATCAGGCATGAGGCTCAGCAGTTGGATTCTCACAACAGCCCTAGAAGATAAATGTTATTATCCCTACTTTACAGAGGAGGAAACTGAGACAAACAGAGGCTAAGTGACTTGGTCAGGGTCACACGGTTTATGAACATCTAGGGTCAGATTTGCAGTCAGGTCTTCCTGATTCCAGGCTTGGCACTGGAATCACCTAGGTGTCCTGAGATGGGAAGACTAGTCAGAGACTGGGGAATGAAATCCTATGTGAAAATGGTGATTCTGTGCTTTCTATAGTTTCAAAGAAAAGTCTGAGAAGGGCCCCAAAGTGTAGCGACTTTCTTGCTTCCTTGAAGGTTGCTAGAAAAGTTGTCCCTGTCTTTCTTCTATATGACCATGTCCTGATGTGGCAGAGGCCAGTAGATCTTGATGCCAATGTGAGGCTGGGGCTCCCGAAGCACTCATACCCCCCAGGCTCTTCTCTATGGCTTCTGACTCATGTTGAAACAGCATCATCTCTGGCACAGTGATGTGAATGAGGTCGATGTGTCTCAGAGAATCTAGGACCGTTGAAGGCACTATGATCCCCTCCCCCTCCAAGTATTAGTGGTCTCTCCACTTGCCTACTTTAAGGAGCACTCCCAGGTCAATGAGGTCTTCATTCTTCTGGCGACACTCTTGACTCAATCCCTACCTTCTTCCCCCTACCACTCCCTTTTATGTATCATCTGCTTTTCCCACTAGAATGGTAGCTTCCTGAGGCTTTTCTGACAGTGTCTGTATTTCCCAGAAGTTAGAATAGTCCCTGGCTCAAAGTCAATGCTTGATAAACTAATGCTTGTTGATTTCATTTGTTGCCGTACTTTTTCCAGTGACTTCAAAAGTTTTCAGTGGTAGAAGTTCCACAGTTGAAGCCCCTCCTAATCCTTCCTTTTTTCATTTCTTTTACCTATAAGCTAAAGCATTGTGTGCCAATGTTATTGCCTGCTTCTACATTTTACAGTCATTTTTTTCAAGTAAAAAAAACCAACAAAGCAAAACACATGTTAAATTGTTGGACCTTCTTTCTCTTCCAAGTTTGCAATTATGCATGCTCTGAGTTTGAAACGTTATAGCAGATTAAAAACAAAGATGAAAAAAATAACAACAACCAACCTTGAGTTTGCTCAAAAAATCCATCAAAATAAATAATTCATGTTAGGATGGACTGAATCCTAGTCTTTTCGAAGGTGCCAACAGATGGTTTACATTTATAGAAAGCACACTTGCTGACTTTCAAACAGAAATTAGAATTCAGAAAATATATCATTACAACTTCTCATAAGAAGTACAATATCGAGGACTGGGATCTGGGCTTTCCCAGGTGAACACCTTTCCATCCGAATCGTGCTCAAAAATAGAGAATGGAACAGTGAACATGAGACAGTCATTTCCATTGGAAGAGAGGGGACTTATGGTGACCTTCTCTCCTGTTTTGTTTACCTTTCCTGTCCTAGTTCATAAATGTTCTAGGTTTTCCATTGGAGATACTGCGTCATTCTCTCCCTGTCTCTCTGTCTCTGCTTCTCTGTCATTCTCCCTTCTTTTTTTTTGATGACAATAAGGCTGAGCCTGCTGCTTTAGTTTCTGATAATGGCATTTGGGTCAGGAACTTTAACCACTATAATCAAGAGTGACTGTTCAGCTCCTAAAAGGTCAGGCAAGTAGCCATTTCTGGCTAATTTTAGCAACTCCTTGGCCTAAGTGTGGCCACTCTAATACTATAGAATTACGGTAACTTCATTTTTAGTCAAGCTTGCCACCAGCCCAAATGCTCACATTTAACTCTTGTAAGGCTGTGATTAAGCCTGTGCTTCCTCCTGCCAGAAGGAACAATGGCCTTCTCATTAGGTTTCTGTCTAAAGAGAACTGAAGAGAGTGGAGCTTGGCCAAGGAGCCAGTTCATGGAAAAGAAAAGAGAGGAAAAGGAGAATTGGGGTTAAGGGTGGGACAGGAAGTCGGGTTGGGGTGGGGAAGGTGAAGAAAGGATACTGTGCCTTCAAAGATAAATCTATTTGATTTGCCCCAATAGAATAAAAGCTTCTAGGTGGATATCAGAATAAAATAACCTAATGGATCAGCGTGTTGTCTGTAAGAAACACCCTTGAATCAGAAAGATCTAAGCAGGGTTCACACAAAAGGCCGAAACAAAATTCTTCCTACAAGTAAATCAAGAATATATGAAAATCAATCATTATCTCAGTTGAGTCAAAACGAAAAATAAACAGGAATCAGAAACTCCTAATATATTATCCTTAAAGACAACACATTCAATGCATTCATATTGATACCATGCGTATTTTTTTAACTTGCCCAGTAGTTTTATTAGTTATAAAATCTGACCAAGGCTGCCTCCATTATAAACTCCTTTCTCTAATTCTCTAAAATAGATTTTAACATATATACATACACAGAAACACATACACAGACTCACACATGTATATATACATACACATGCACACATATATGCAATATGCCCACAAGAAATGTATACCACGTAAAATATGCCTTTTCTTACACAGGTATCGGTAATCCACTCAAAGACAGTTCCAATGTAAAGTATTCTACAATATTGTCTGCATATAGTTAGTGTATGTATAACATACATATACAATCTACATAAATACGCATATGTATGCACTCATACCAAATATTATGGCATTTAATACTTAAAGGAAAAGTTAACTAACTTCCAGGATAAATAAATAATTAAACCATAACAATTTTGGATTCCAAAGTACACTCTTGAAAATCCAATGAAATCTAACCACATATAAATTAGAAAGAAGTCAATAACCTACAGATCAGATCTCTGGAAAATACTGAATAGAAGCAGAAAGGAAAAAATGTATATTATCAGCTGTGCAGGACACCTTTGCAAAAAGTGAATATGCACTAGGGAGTCAAAACTGTACAAACAATGCAGAAAAAATAGAGAATTGTTGAGTATATCACTTACCATCCCCTATGAAGTAAAAAGCATAACCAATAAACGCTTGTCAAGAACTGGCTAATATTATTTGGACTAAATAACTTCATGCTGAAGATTCTGTGGATCAGAGAATGAATCATAAAAACACTTGATATAATAAAACATTTTTTGTATGGACAAAAACGAAAATTACAAGAAGAACAGCTAATTGGGTATAAAAAAGTGAAGTTTTTCTAATGAAGGTTTCATTTCCAAGATAAGACATAAAAGGAATTTGTTTAAATGCATTCAGTTAAGCTCAATAACCATTTGTGAAGTGACCATGATGTTCTAGGAGCCATTCTAAGTACAAGAGATACAAATAAGGAAAAAGAGAATGTCTCTATCCTCAAGGAACTTACAATCTAATGGGAGAAGACAACACACAAAAGGAGATGGAAAAGGGAAGAAGAATTCCAGGAGGTTCCTGGAAGAGAAAAATCTTATTCAGTGGAGTTGAAACCAAGCAGAGCTGCAGAGAGAAGCTGGAGTGAGATGCAAAGTTTAGGAAGGCTTTACAGCCAAAGCCCTTCCATGAGAGGGGAGAAGAGGCTGAGGGAGGGAAAAAGATATTGAATATCCAAGTCAGCAGCACAGTTCTAAGATTCTGTGGTGATCAGCGTATTTCATGAAGGACAGCCATTAATTAATTGGTAAATGATCAAATGATTTGAAGAGGCAGTTTTCTAAGGAAGATATCCACACTTGCAATGGGTATGTAGAAAAATGCTCTAAATCATTAATAATTAGAGAAATGTAAATGAAAACAACCCTGAGGTTCTATTTCACACTCATCAGATTGGCACAGTTTAAAAAACGGAAAAATAATAAATGCTGGAAGAGCTTAAGGAAAACAGTTACATTAAATAAACTGTTGGTGGAGCTATGAATGGGTTCAGCTATTCTGGAAAGTAATTTAGCACTATGTCAGATTCACTACACTGTCCAAACCTTCTGACTTAATGATACCACTGTTAGGATAGTACCCCAAAAAGAACAAAGGAAGGGAGAAAAATTGTATTAAAATATTTACAGTACTTCCATCTTGTTGTAGTGAAGAACTGAAAACAAAGGAGGTATCCACCATTTAGAAAACGACTGAAAAACCATGGTATTTGAAGAAGATGGCATATTTTTGTGCCATAAGAAATAACAAAAGAGACAGTTTCAGAGATTTAGAAGACACTTGTATGAACTAGTGGACAGTGAAGTAAGTAGAAATAATTCATATAGTAAAATTAACATCATAATATTGTAAAGATAAAGAATTTGAAAAGACTTGAAGACTCCTATCGTTGTAATCACCAACCATAATTATTCTAGAAGACCAATGTTACAGCATCTTGTCTACTGTCTGATGAGGAGGTGACAGACACAATGCAGAATAAGATATGCCCTTTTTGGATGAATGTATGTATGAATTTATTTTGCTTGACTATGGTACAATGATTTGGTTTTATGATCTGGAGGCAGACTTGAAGAATTCCTATCAATAGTGTAAATGGGAAAAAATACAGAAAAGAAACAAGAGGTTCACTAAACCACTAAAAATGCACATGAGCATCATGGATCTAGAGTTGGAATAGACCTTATAAGACATATATTGCAATTCCTTTCTTTTACAAATGAGGAAAGCAAGGCACTGAGAGGTTAAGTGACTTGCTCAGGATCATAGAGTTAGTAAATATTCAAAATGAAATCTAAACCCAGACCTTCCTGACTTCAAGTCTGGCATTCTGAAGGAAACCAAGGCAAAGCAGGGCGGCTTCAAAAATAGCATCCTGAAATTATTTGTGTATCTTCAAAAAATCAAGATGTATATGTAATTCCCTTTTAAATTTTTTTCTGCTTTGTAAATGCAAATGTGTTCTCTCTCTCTCTCTCTCTCTCTCTCTCTCTCTCTCTCTCTCTCTCTCTCTCTCTCTCTCTCTCTTTCTCTGTCTCTCTCCTGTTCATGAAATGCACAATTTTTTTCAAACATCATTGACTGATTATAAAAAGAAGCACATTCTCCAATGGATACATGGTCAGAGAATATGAAGAAACAATTCTTCAAAATGTAATTTTAATCTCTTTACATCTGTATATCAGAATGTTCCAAATCGGTTCTCATAAGATTGACTTAAACTGAAACAACCTGTGGTGTCATTATCCCAACAAATTGGCAAAGATAAGAAAAGATGGGAATAGATGATGCAGAAAGGCTTATGGAAAGACAGATACATACTAACAGATATATACTCTTGGAGCAGGAATGGTCAGGTCTAAGGAACAGTCTACTGCTCTGAGAAGAATGCAGGAGAATTTAGTACTCTAACCCACAATTCAGAAAAGACATAGACAAGTTCAAGAACATTCAAAGGAGGATGACTTGAATGGGTTTCCCATATAAAGATTTGCTAAAGGAATTCTGAATGATTCACTGGGAGAAGACAAAATTGAGGGGAAACAAAATATTTGCCATCAAAGTAGGTGCTCAATGAGTTCTTTTCATTGATTGTATCAGGATCATACTTAGCATCTGCTGATGGAGGCTGTGTCCCAGGGGAATGACACTTGAGGGAAGGGGCATGCTCCTTTGGTGAAGGTATACACTCCTTCCCTTCCACAACCATGCTGTCCCCTCCCCTGCCATGGTACCTAATGGACCACCTGAAGCCATCACCAGTATGAAGTTCATCTACTCTGGGCTATCATGTCTAGGTCCCACTGCCAGGACCCCATCCCAGGGCCCACTTTTCCCCAATATCCATGGAGGCAAAGGCAAGGTGTTCTCTCACATCACAGTACAAACTGTACTTTTGGTTGGGTTGTCAACATATCAATAAATAATGTGTGTAAGGTACCTACTATGTGGCAGGCACTGCATTAGGTGTTGGGGATAGAAGAATAAAAAAAAGATGAAAGCATATGATCTCACCAGAACCTTAAATTCTAAAGAGGGAAACAACACGGACACAGAAAAGATGTCCCAGAAGTCTTAGTGCAGTTTTCTTCTACTAAAATTTAGAACTGCACTAAGGCTTTTGGGACACCTTGTATAAATATATTCAGCATCAACATGAAATAAATACAAATTTATTCAAAATGGTCACATATAAGGAAGTTTTGGGAGGGAGCAAAGACCATAAGAAAATATTCTGCTCTCTTTCCATATACATTCTCTTCCCTTCGCCCCCAACACCAACACACCAAATTTGCCCCAGATAACAGCCCTGGCCTGGATAGAATTGTAGAGTCTTAGAACTGTATGAGGCCTAAGAGATTATTCAGTGCCAAAACCAGTGCCCTCATTTTACAGATGAAGAGATAAAAACCAGAGTGGGAAAATGAGTCAGCCAGGGTCACACAGCTATTTCCTGAAATAGACAGGACAAAAATCCTAGCCAGGATCTCCCCTCTTTCCCCATCCCTAGCACATCTGTTTTTCAGAAAGCTGAGAACAAGTTTTCCTGAACAATTGTTATAAAGGAGCTCTTACAAACATGAAGCAGAAATATAGTGTTTCATGCAAAAGCTTCCCAATTAACCAATTTATGAACAATCACAAGTATAAAAGAATTATGCTCAGCAGAATGTGCTGTGTATACCCGAGAAAATGGAAACAAGCCCTGAATGACTCCGTGAATCATTAATAAAATTGGTGCTAATTAGAAGGAGAAAATCCTTTGGTGATGAGAACTGTTCCCAAACTGTGATATATTCATAGTAAATAAAGCTCAGACAAATGTAAAACGAGGCAAAGGGATGAGGAAGGACACTGAGAGAGGATCCCTCCAATCACCTTCTCATAGGTGTGGCAGCCCAGGACGCCTATGAAGGGGGGCTGACTCATGCCATGAGCTCACTTTTTAGGTTACCTTTGACGATGTTCCTAAGGAGAATCTTTAGGGCCTGCAATGGTATCTGGAGAAGGAAAGGGAAGAGAAAGGAAGGGGAGGGGAGGGGATAAGCACCTACTATGTACCGAGCACTCTACTAGGTGTTTTTTAAAAAATATTATGGCATTTGATATTGCCTAATGGAACAAGATTAAGTGATTCGCTCAAGATAACGCAGTTCACACAGCTAGTAAATGTCTGAGGCTGGATGTGAACTCAGATCAGCTTCCTGATACCAGGTCCAGTGCTCTATCCACAGTGCCACTAGCTTTCTCTACTAATCAGCTAGATGTCGCAGTGGATAGAAGGTCAGACTTAGTGTCAGGAACACCTGAGTTCAAATCTTGCCTTAGATCCTTACCTAGCTGCTTAACCTTTGAGCAAATCACTTCATCTCTCCCTCCCTAAATTTTCTCATCTGAAAAATAGGCCTAACAATAGTACCTGCCTCACAGGGTTGTTGTGAGGATGAAATGAGGCAGTGTTTGCCAAGCACTTCACAACCATTAAAGTACTCTGTGATGGTGATGATGACTGATGAAAGCACCATTATCATGTCTAGATTTTAAGTCCCTTGAGGGAAAGAACTGCTTTTATTGACTCTTCTATCTCCCACAGATGCTTCCTAACTGAACAAATGAACATAACCGAGTTTGTTGTACCCCATCAAATTTAGTTTCTGGTACATTTAATGTCTTATTTTATTGCTTCCCCCAAGGTAATGGTGAGACTCAAAGTGTGCCAAATGGTGTACTAACCACCCAGTTTCACCACCTTCTTCCATCCTCCAGGGTGTGTCAGCTTATGAGGGATGTTGTGGGTGAAAAACATCCACTTTGGTGGTAACTGGTTTCCCAGATAATGACTTCCCTCAAAGAAATAGAATTCTCTGTAGAATTTTCCCAGAATCACTGGAAGATTAACTCATCCTTTGTTACTGGGGAGATGTTTAGCTGTGGGTTACTGAAAGATTAAGGATGAAAATGTTAGTTTCCTGTTAGTAAGTTCTACTTAAAGCATTCAATGTCACAGGGTACGAAAGAATCAAGAAAAGAGAAAAAGAGAATGTAGGATTGGGAAATGATCTTGGGGACAGAATGGCAGAGTTGGGAAGAATGCATCATCATCACTCTCACCCTCATCCTCATCCTCATCATCACCCTCATCACCAACAACATGGGAGCATTTGTGTAGCACTCTTAGGGTTGTACGTGCTTTACATTTTATCTCATTGGAACCTCACAACTGAATAGTCAGTGCCTTTAATATTCCCATTTTATAGGTGAGGAAGCTAAAACTCTGAGTTCCCTTCTGCAAGTTAGCTTCATGCCAGGATACTTCCGTTGGCCCCCACCAAAATTTCTGGTCCCCTTGCTTACTGGATCTTCTTTTGGGACTCTGAAAACAGGACCTTTGGAAACATTACACAGACAGGGAGAGTTTTAAATGGAGGAAGTAGAATGGTGGGGACCCTTGTTAGGACAGCCATATGGATGGCATCAGGGAGCAGCTTGGGATGGGTGAGGCTTTATGGCTCTGGGCACCATGACCTCAGGGTCAGTGAGGGAAGACAGACTGGCTAGCAAGTTCCCTGTTCATGAAATTCCCTGTGAGCAGGCAAGGAAGCCCAGAGATACCTGTACAACACCATCACCTTTCCTTGGTTATTCTGAGCACTTGTGCCTTGCCTCCTGGAGCCTGGTGGGGAGTAGCAAAAAGGGGGTGAAACCAGAAGCCTTGGATTCAATCCCTTCTCTTCTTTGTGGGAGTGTGTTTGAGGACTTTGATTTTTGATCTGTCCGGTATTACACACATACACACAGAGACACAGACACACACAGAGACAAATACACACATATGCACACAGATGCACACATGCACTCACACATACACTCACACACACTTATACACACACGCACACATTCACACACATATGTACACACACCCACACACATAAACACACATGCACTCATACACATGCACACGCACACGCTCACACATGCACACGCTCACACACACACACACATCCACGTACTGTTCCTGTCATAGAAGGTAAATTCACCATCTCCACAGCATCTAGTGCATTCTTTTATGTATGGTAGACCAACTCATGTATGTTGACTGATTTCTCTCTGGTCTCAGGATCCTCTTCTGTAAAATGAGTGTATTAATTTTAATTAGAACTAAATTAACTTTTAGGTGCTTATGTTTCAAGAGAGGAAGATGGGGGTGAGTGGGAATGGGGAGACCTGCACTGTCAACCTGTATCTAAAAATCAAGATCTAGAAATTCAGGGCCGAGAAACATCTTTGGTTCACTTTCAGGTCCCTAGTGTGGTAGAAGAGCTCTGCTTGTGGCATTTGAGAAGCGGTTCCATCGACCATCACCCCCCAAACCTCACCCTGTGTGACTTGGGACAGGCCCTTCTCCCTCTACGGTCTCACGTTTCTCATTTGTAGAGCAAGGTTCCTTCCAATTCTAAAACCATGAGCCTTCATAGAGAAAAACGTCCCCCCAAACAACATCCTGTTGGCTCCACCCATTCATCTGGGGCTCCCCAGCAACCCGATTTACCTTGAAGGAGGACTGTCTTCATTTGCTTGTTTTACTTTGTTTCTTTTAGAAGGGACACAAAATAAGTCAGCACTTGTGTGGGAGCTGACTGGTTGAGGTTGAGGGCAGGATCCTGAACTCAGCTCCTGTTCTAACTGGCCTCAGGTGCAGTCTGGGGATGGTGAGGATGTATACATTGGGGCTGCAAGCCCATTCCCCTCCTCTCTCCGCAACTTGGACCACAGGGCACTGATGGCAGAGCCAACCAGGCCAAGGCAGCCACTCACCAAGGCCCATGTCTATGTCCTGCTAAGACCCCCCAGGCCCTGGGGATGGGGCAGACAAAGTCACTCACGCTGCTTCAGTAAGCCCAGAGTTTCAGGTTTCTAGAAGACTACCAGCCCTTGCCATGTGCCCTGAACTATGCTCTCCAGACCCCAGGCACTGCCAGGCAGATGATGCCTCCTACCTGGGTGATCTATCCCAGCTAGCATGTGACCTCAGGAGAGCTTTGTTATTTGTATCCTTGGCACTCAGCCCAATGTCTGGCACACACCAAGTGCTTAATAAATCCTTGTTGCCTGGCTGGTTGACTGACTGGTCTGAGGATTACCCTTCCTGGGGACAAAAGCTCCTCTGATAGAAGTCTCTACTCATTTCCTTGGTGGGAGTAGGGGTATAGAAGGGAGTCATTTTCTCAGTGGGAGAAATAGTTCAAAACAATGGATGCTGGTGGTTCACAAGAATATCCCTTTCCACTCCCCACCTCCCCCAACTTGCCTGGCCTCTCCTGATTGTGATTTTTATAGGACAAACAGCTCTCAGTGGATCCAGAAGCCATCAAGCCTGCATGGAGAGCTTTAAAGCGCTGTTTCTCAGTTTGTATGCCTTCAGATTATGCCTAAATAACACAGTTATTTTTGACTGATTGATTCTAAGAATTTTGCTATTACAGCCAAACTATGACATTTTGCATCATATATTTTTAGCATTTTTAAAGAATGAAATGCTCTTCTATTTTTTAAAATGATTTTTCATTTTGAATTTCAGCCAAATATCTCAAAAAATCCATAGCTCCTGGAAGTTAGAGAAGATTAGTGAGGCCAGAGAAAATGTACGTGGTCCTGGCTGCAGCTGGGGAGTGAAGGAAGCTCATCTATCGACTCCTCAGAAGAGTGGCCGCAGATGGCTGGCTTTGGAAATCTTGTCTTCGTTGTTGTTGTTGCTAAAAAGGTTATGGATGATGTCATCGCTCTTGCTGCAGGTAAAGAGGCTTCTGTGCCTTTGACCTTTCAAGTACTTATATTGACGGGCTGAATATCACTGTACCATAAATTCACCCTCAGCATCTTAGTCTCCAACGTTCAAAATGAAATGATAGCACTGCACTGTATCAGTTTGTATCTGATAGAAACGCCCTCGATTATCGGAAAGGCTCTGTTGCCTTTTAATGCAAAAATGAAAGGTATTGTCTTCTGGCTTAACTAAGTGAAAAGTTCTTTTCATGTCAATGAAAATTCGTCATTAAAAAAAAAAAAAGTTGCTACATTTTTCGTTATCTAGTCTTCCAGGAAGGAGTAACATGATTGCCCCCCATTTCCACTCATATGCACCCCCAAAAAAATCTGCATGGGAATCCAGGAGATCAAGATCAAGATCATAGGGCCAAAGGCTGGGGGATCTTTTTGATTCCTTGAAGATGAAGTGAAAGTTTTGAAAAATCTAGCTCATTTACCTTGGGAACAATTACTAGATTTTCTTTTTGTCTCCTGAGAAATACTGCTGTATGTTTGACGTTAGGGGAAAGAGAGTGTGACCACCTGAGTGGACTGACTGACAGTGGGTAGTACCCCATTCTATGAGGCTGTTTCATCAAACCAAAACCAGGATGAGATCAACAGCTGACATTCTTTATGATATGATAGTCAGGAGTCAAAATGGTACTGACAGGCTATAGTACTGGACTCAGTTAAATCCGGTGACATTTAAAGGGATAGATGTAAAGTTTCACACGAGCTCAAAAAATCAATTTCACAAATACAATTTGGGGGAAGCATAGTTAGAGAGAAATTCATGTGAAAGTTTATTTTATAAGTAAAAAAAAAAGATGTAGATTTTATTTATAAGTAAAAAAGCTGCAATAAAATAATAGTAAGTATTACAAATTCAGGCTACATTAAAAGAGAGTTGCTAGGACTAGGCGATGGATATTCTGATTTGGCTACACCTGTGATGTCATTGACAAATGCACTTCTGATTAAGAAGTACGACGCCTTACCAACTCAGACTAGAATCTGCTCTACAATGCTTCCTGAGAGAGTTACCTGGGGACACTTAAGGGGTTCTAGTGAGAAGTGATGTGACTGGACCAGGGTCACCTAGCCAGTATATGACTGGAATCCAGGTGTTCCTGACTCCCAGAGCCTCTCCCTCTCCCTTCCTCCTTTTCTCTTCTCCTATCCTCTCCCCTCTACTCCTCTCCTATCCTCTCCCCTCCTCTCCTCTCCTCGCCTCTCCTCTCTTCTCCTCTCCTGTAGTCTCCTTTTCTCTCTCCTATTCTTTTCTCTTCTCTCACTCTCTTACTCCCTCTCTTCCTTTCTTTACTTCTCTCTTTCTATACAATACATATGTGTATGAATAGTATACATCTATATGTCATGTATACATACAAACCTATGCATATGCATATTTTCTATATAACTATACATTTACACAATATGTATAAAGATATAGACATTTAAAATATATTTCAATATATTATGGTGTACCTGCCACTGCATTTTGTGGACCTTCCCCCCAATAATTCTCACCAAAGTCACCACTGCCTACCCTTCCTTTGCCATGCTTGACCATCACATCCCAGAATTTCAACCCAAAGGATGCACTTAAAGTATTTAAGACCTTTCTCTCATTATCTTGTCTCTGTGGCATTTAACCACTCATACACACACAATGTAGAAGTGTATATGTATATAAACAAACATGCATACTTATAAATATACAGCAGATAGATAGATACATGACCTCAAAGTCCCACCTCAATGGAAATTTGCGGTATGAACTTGGACAAACTCTGGGAATCTCTCCAAGAGTGTAAGTTACAGAGAAAATGCCAACCTGCATTGGTATAATGAGTTTCCTCACCCAGGAGCACCCTATACCAAAGAAATAACTGGTTTAGTCTCAATCCTTACATAGGTAGAGAGGCATGCTTATACCTCTTTGCAGATATCATACACATGCAATGTGGTTCTTAGAAAAGTGCCCCAAATTTGGAGTCAGAGTCACTGGGTTTGAAACCTGACTGTGCCAGTTCCTAGTTGTATAATCCTGGGCAAGGATTTCAGCTCTCTGGGTCACAGTTTTCTCATCTATAAAATGGAGACTGGGCTCCATGCTTCCTGAGGGATCTTGCAGTTTTCAGTCTATGATCCCATGATTCTGCCTTCCTTTTTATCTCCAAATATCCCAAAGAGCTTTACAAGTCAAGGACTTTGGATAAGAAAGGTGCTCACCCTCCTCAACAGCTTCTGGTGGCAATGGATCTGAATTAGACAAAATGAGCAGGCAAGCAAACAAAAAACAATGGATGCCAAGCAGAATGAGAATTGTAGGATTCAAGTCCCTGCGTCTAAGCAGCTGTCCACATGCGTGAGGGAGGTGAGCCAGAGTACATCTCCCAGTGCGCAGGCACCCCTCTGCATAGTGATGAGAAAACGTGGGGGAGCCATGGTGGCTGCTGCTACTGACTTTAAATGCTCTCCTTGGTTCCTTTTTAATTTCAAAATGTGACGGAGGCAATTTGAGAAAGTGAAAGAATTGGAAATGAAAAGGAGACAGTTTTTCTCTTTGCCATGATTCCTTCACTTTGTTAAGCTATGCAGGAGCTGTCCAGCCTCGCCCGGAAACTCCATTGATTGCAACTATGTCTAGCTCAATTGTATCACTTTGTATCCTATAAACAGCTGTGGCTAGGAGGCCACTTAGAACAGTCAGAGTTGGGTTGTTTGGAGCTCATGCCCAGGAAGCAGTGTTCAAATGCAAATTCAATATTGGTAGGTTAAGCAGCCTTTCTGAAGGCATGGACTCCAGAGGCCTAGGAGAATCCCAAGGCCTTTCCAAGAGTCATCTGGGTGGACCCATTTGGCCATGAATGAGGGATGACAAAAGCACCTCTGTCCATTCCCTTCACATGGCATCCTGGTGTCCATCACTACATCCCAAAGCAACATTCTCTCAGGGCTCCCAAAGTTGTTGTCCACCACTCGGCCCTAGGAGTAGGAATCTCACAAGTCCAACAAAATGCATGTGCTGATAGTCTGGGAACTGCCACCTGAGAAGAGCCAGCTCAGAATAAGACTTTTTTTTTATTAAAAGCCATTTTGTTAGGCACAATTCATTGGTCTTTTAGAATGAGTTTTTTTGATATTTTTGTAATTAAAAAAAACTTTTCACTCCTGAAAAATATTCAACTCATGATTTAAATTCATCACACACCTAAAATTGAATGACTCAGGTTTACGTAAAAAGAAAATATCTATAGAAAAGCTTCATAACAACAGACAAGTGAGGTTAGGCTCTCAAAGGGTATGCTAGCTGAACTTGAGCTCTGGAAGGTCAGAAGTCCACAGATTTAGAGCTTGAAGAGACCCTAAAATCATCTAGCCCAGTGATTATCAAATTTTTGGGTCTTAGGAACATTTGGCAGTCTTAAAAAAATATTGAGGAAGCCCCCATGAAAAGAGCTTTAGTTTATGTTGTTTATATCTATTGATATATTTACCATATTAGGCATTTAAAAATATTAGCATTATTATGAAAATAAAAATTTTATTCTCACAGGGCCTTGGAAGGGTCTTAGGGATCCCTGGACCACATTTGAGAACCAGTGATCTAGGCCAACATAGTCATTTTGCATATGATGAACCTGGGATCATGTCACTGACCAAAGATCACACAGGTAGGAAATAATGCAGCTAAGATCTGGACCCAGGTTAATGGCCTCCAGAACCAGAGCTAAGCTCACAGGCATAAGTTATGGAACTGGAGAGCTTTGGATTTGGGTACTTGGCTGTCTTCTGCCTGCAAAGGGACCTCCTCACTCACTGGAAGCATGGCCACTGGGGGAATGATTCTAGCTACTGCTACTCCTGAGAGAGGGCTGGCTAGTGGCTCAGTGGGAGGACTCTTCCACCAGGGAATTCTCCAATTCTTGGCACAGTGACAGGTACAATTGGAAAGATCATATAGGCTATAAAACTAAGATGACTCTCAAGAGTCAGGCCGATTATATCGCTATATTAAACTATGCTTTTCTATCCTACTCAACATTTCATGTAGAGGCAACATGGTGTGGTAGGAAGAAAAGATTTTCTTTCTGCCAGGAGAGCTGGATTCTTTCCCCTGCACACCATTAACTAACTGCCTGTGTGACCTTGTCCAACTGTCTTCACTTCTCTCCTTTTTTCATTAGTTAAATGCAGTCGATCCCAACCGCATCAGGTTGTTATGATAATCAATGAATGTAATAGACAAAGCCTTCCTTTGAAAAATATCAAGTCCTATAGGAACCCAAATAGACAAAAACCAATCAAGACAAGGACTTCATAAACATGAATTTCAACATTAATCAGACAGTCATAGAAGGCACAGGGCCATAATTCTCAACATCCTTTGGACTCTCCAGTTTGGTACTTGAATCTCAGCTAATTTTCCCTACTGTTTTCACCATTTCCTGGGTGTCTCTTCAAAGAGGACAACACATACAAACAAGAGATGGTGTGATGTTGTAGACTTTCTTGGGAGCCCATGGTTTCTGATACAGTTATGTTTCTAACAACTGATGTGACAGTGGATGAACCCCATCCCCTTTCTGGGCTTCAGTTACCCCATCTTAAAATTAGCCAGTTGGACTAGAGCCCAAGGTCCTTTCCTGATATCTGAATCTATTGACCAATTCCCCACCAGCTAGCTGTCACTGAAGTAGCTGCAGCATACACATTTCAGGGCTAAACCACAATTTAATAACAGGGCCCCAAAGCCTCAAAGCTGACCAACTATGTTCCATTACTAATTTATCAGGTGCTAAAAGCGCCTACACTGAGGATCCCAGGCAGACAATGGAGCCTTTGATGGGGCAAGAGACTCATCATTTAAAGGATAAGCATTACCATTTTAAAATAATGGCAAAAGAATGGTCTCAACTCTCTAAAACAGACCATTCTACTAAGGAAGCAGTCTCAGCATAAACGCCCCAAAGAAAAGCTTTTAGTTGGAATATTCTAGGAAGCACAGGGGCAGATCCACTATCAACTTTACTCTCATCATCACCGCTTTGGTAGGGGAGCTAAAGAAGTGACTCATTTTCAGAAGGCAAAAGACAGTTTAGTAATAGCACACAGTTATATACTGCTTGAAGGTTTGCAAAGTACTTTATATGTTATCTCATTTGAGCCAAACAACATCTTTGTGAAATAGGTGCCATATTATCCCCATTTTACAGATGAGGAAGATGAGTCTGAGAGCATTTATGTGACTTAACCAGGGTCACACGGTTTGTAAGTGTCAAGGGCTGGAGTTGAACTCATTTTTTCTTGAATCCAAGTTCATTTCCACTGTCCCACCTCTCTTCCTTGATATTTCAAAACAAAGACATTGGTTTTCTGGAGGAAAAATGGCCAACACCAGCTTTTAGATTCATTAATTAGAGCGTGGCAAGTAGGAATGTGATGTTGCTCATGGAAAAGCAGTCATCTGGGTAAGGTTGCTGATGCTACTTGATCAAAGAACACAGATTTGGAGAATAGAAGTATCTTATTCCACTGGAATGAATGCTCTGACATATTTGTTAAAGTGAAATATGACAGCATAGATTACATCATCAGACGTAAACTACTTCATACATAAAATCTTAGGAGATTTTGATGTATTATTTCTATCTGTATGTGTATGTATCTGTCTCTCTGTGTATCTCTGTCTCAGTTCCTCTCTGTCTCTCTCTCTGTCTCTCTCTCTCTGTCCCTCTCTCTCCATCTGTCTCTCTCCTACTTATTATACAGACTGAGACTGAAGGTTTTTTGCATGCTTACTATTTTCTTTTTTAGAAACTGCAAATTAGTCGCTTCATGGCATCCCAACTGTATTGCCTCCAGTGCTCCTTTGGATAGACTTGATCCTATTCCTCACTTTTTCCATCATTGCTCTCTTTAGTGTCATTTCCACCTCCTCTGTAAGAACCTCAGGGATTGTGACGTTCTGGTATAAATGTGATAATTCTACACTTTTTGATGGGAGAACAAGTTTGTTGATATGTTTTTAGCAAATCTTTTTCATATTTTTCCTTTCTTTTTTTTTGTATCCTACTTTCCCTTTACATGCTTGAATGCCTTTAGGATGATGTCACTTAGATGGGTATTTTGCAAAGCATGATAGATGGATAATTAAGAGTAACAACATTTCTAAAAGCAGAAAGATGGATTAGTGAGTAGACCCAGTTCAAAAAATCTGGGCAAGTTTTTCTTCCTTCTTCCCTCCCTCCTTCTTTCTTTCCCTCCCTTCCTCCTTTCCTCCCTCCGTTTCTTCCTTCCTCTCTCTTTTTTTGTATCTCTCTCTATGTCTCTCTGCATCTTTCTCTGTATCTGTCTGTCTGTCTGTCTGTCTCTCTCTCTCTCATTCTTTCTCTCTCCCTCTCATCTACCTACTCTATTTGTAATTTTATAAGTCAAGGGAACTGCAATATATATTGGTATTTGACCTACGAATTCTAATCTTGAAGAGGTTTTGCTACTACACATGTTCACACAGCCAGCATGTGTCCCAGGGAGAACTTAAACCCAGTTCTTCCTAACTTTAAATCTAGCTTCCTATCTTGTAAGGCACAGACCCTTCACTACAATACATATACTTATAGATGTATATGTTCTATATGTATGTAAGCATTATAATATGATTCTCAACATATATGTTACTAAGTTAGTCTGAATTTTTAGTGCTGACATTAGTTATCTAAAGAAAGAAGAGATGAAGGGGTTCTTTTGGTCACCAATATTGTTTCTGTTTGTGCCATGTTACTTGACCAACTATATCTGTTTGGTGAGACATTCATTTGGTCATTTCGATGAGTTAAGAGGCTGGCTTCCTAAAGTATGACCCAAGGAGTACATACACCCAACTAGCTTTTGTCTGCTGCAGAATGACAGTGTTACTCAGTTCCCCATGCTAAACCATACAAAAAAAATGAAGCACACAAACCCAAATGCTCCATCAGTCCTGGAAACTCTGATAAATTTATACCTAAGTAAAATGGCCAGGATGGAAGGAACATCTCATACAATAATAAACTCACCAGTTTCCTATATCTGTGTAATGGATGCCCACAGAGTATGAAAGGATAATTGAAGTCTGACTCCAGAAAGTATTTGGGGGATAAAATTTATGTATTTGGAGGTCTGTTCACAAATAGTGCTTTGGAAACTCCCCAGTCTTTGTCAAACAGAAATTCTCTAACCATTGTCCTGAGTCAATGCCCTCTGACCTTATTTTTTCAAATATAATTTCATCATCCATCACTGAGAATGCTCTCACTCCAGGTACATGCAGGTCTCCATAGGGCAAAGCCAACCATGATAGGACCAAGTGATGGTCAATGGACCTACTGTCCCTTTTATAATCTTTTAGAATGTTTCCTTGTCCTATAGAAACTAAAGGGGTAGAGCAGGAAGAACCTTAGTGATTAGTTAACCCAGCTCCCTTATTTTATAGAGGTGGACACTGAGGCTCAGAGGAATGGCATCCTTTACTGACGGTCACAGAGGTAGGAAGAGGCAAGTCCTTTGACACTCCAACACTTGTGCCCTTTTCCCTGTACAATAATGTCCATCTTTTGGTTGACCCTCAGTCTCTCCAAAGTCATACATAAGAAACAAAATCTATTTGCAGAGCTACCTTAAGAATTTCAGAGATACTTTCAGGATTTTTAAATCCCATTTCTATGGTCACTGAGTTTCAATACTGAGAATGCAGAAGCTACTCTGAAAAAGGAGAAGGTTAGAAGAAACAGGTATAGATAGTAGTCAGGTGAGTGGCTGCTAAAAAACTCACAGGAATTTTTAAATTGTTGAGCCTAACTTCCTAATTTGACAGAGAAAGTGAGCTGAAGCCCAGAGATGAGAAGTGATTTATCCATAGTCACCTAGAATGACTAGCAAAAGACTCAAACTCAGATCTTAACACTCTATCCACACATGAAGGAGAGAGTACTTCTCACTCTAAACACATGCAGACCAAAAGGCTTTTTACTGGAGCAAGAAGAATCCATGACAGGAGATGTTAGGCAGGATTTTCTGTGAACATAAATAAGGACCAACTCTTCCTCTGCACCGTCATGGCAGATAAGAGGCTTTCCAACATCACGCCAATGGGCTACAAGCTCTGGAGTTTCGGCCCAAATAGAGGGACTCTGAGTTAGGTCCATTCAACATCCTGTCTGCTCTCCCAGAACTAGCCTTCGTAAGTGTTGAATAGTTCAGTCTCCATAGACCCGAGGTTTCCTTGTCAGCAAAGTTCCAGTGATAAGTGGAGATACAAAGAGAAACAGCCTACAGAGTGGAGGAGATGGGATCTCAATTCACAAATGTGTCTCCTGAGACTGAATCCACACATGTCTTTCAAAAATTATCTGTTTCAGTCATTCAGTATATGATGGTTGCATATCAAAGTCAAGGTTAAGGCCGAGGGCACTGAGTTTCCTTATGTAACCTGTAAATATCTGTCAAGACCTTCTCTCTAATGTCTCATTTTGGGGAGTGGGAGATATTGGGTCCTCATCAGGTCTGCCACAGCAGCCCAGACTCAGGCAAGTCTACTAATTCAGAGCAGCCTTGAGAATGCAGCCAGGGATAGACTGAGTGAGGCTTCTGACTTGGGCATCCAGGTGACCTGTCTGATAGAATACTAGAACTGGAGTTAGCAAAATTGAAGTCTGAATTCTACCTAGGGAAAGTCTTATGACCTTGGGAAAGGCACTTCTCTCTTAGTCTCAGTTTTATCACTGGTAAAATGGGTTTGATAATAGTACCTACCTCATAGGGTTGCTATGAAGATCAAATGAGATAATGCAAATTAGTTTGCAAACTGTAAAGTGATTTTATACATATATATATATACACACACACACGTACATGCTATTTATTATAATAATTATTACTATTGTAAATATTACTATTACTACTACTACTCTTACTATTATTATTATGCCAGACATATGCTAGGTCATGAAAGGGCTTATTCTTAGGGGATAACCTCTCAGACCATGAAAAAATGACATCCAAATATTAATATGCCCCACACTTATCAGAATGTCTTGTACATCGTAGGATTTATATAGATATTGGTTTTCTTTAAGACTCACCTAAAATTCTAAAGTTCATGAAGCCAACACAGGGCATTCCATGATCCTTCCCCTCTTTTATCACTCTCTCTCTCTCTCCAAACTACCACATATTCTATCAGTATAGATCATGTATATATTTTGATGTGCCTGCATTTTCTCCCCTTTGTATGAGGGGACTGTCCTTTTTGTCTTTTTAATCTCCAGTGCCTGACACATAATAAACATTAAATAAATACTTGTTAATTGTTTGAGTTGGGCAGGACACAACCTCTCTGATTCTCAATTTCCTCATCTCACCTAGGGATAGATAAAAAGTTTATTAAGCATAGAAAGTCAGGTCTAGAATCAAGGAGCATTATCTGAAGTTCAGATCTGGCCTCAGACACTTACTAGCCTTGTGACCCAGGACAAGTCACTTCACTCCGCTTGCCTCAGTTTCCTCATCTGTAAAATGAGTTAGGGGAACAGGCACATAAAACATAGGACCAAGGACATAGTTCCAAACCGCTCTCCAGAATGGTTAGATGAGCTCATAGCTTCACCAACAATGAATTAGTATTCCAACTCTCCCACATCCTCTCCAACATTTATCATTTTCCTGTTCTGTCATGTTTGCCAGTCTCATAGGTGTGATGTGGTACCTCAGAGTTGTTTTGATTTGTATCTCTCTAATCAAAAGTGATTTAGAGCATTTTTTCATATGATTATAGATATATTTAATTTCTTCCTCTGAAAATTGCTTATTCACATTGTTTGACCATTTATAAATTGGGGAATGACTTGTATTGTTGTACCTTTGACTGAGTTCTCTATATATTCCAGAAGTGAGGCCTTTGTCCCTGAGATTAGCTGTAAAAATTCTTTCCCAATTTATTACCTCGCTCTGAATTTTGGTTGCATTGGGTTTGGTTGTGCAAAAACTTTTCAGTTTAATGTAATCAAAGTTATCCATCTTGCATTTCATAATGCTTTCTATCTATTTTTTAATAAAAAATTCTTCCCTTCTCCATAAATCTGATAAATACACTATTCCTTGTTCCTCCAGTTTGTCCATGGTATCAATCTTTGTACCTAGATCATGTACTCATTTGGACTTTATTCTTGTGTACAGTATCAGCTATGGGTCTATGCCTAGTTTCCACCACTGTTACCCAGTTTTCCCAGCAATTTTTGTCTAACAATGAGTTCTTATCCCAGAAGCTGGGGTCCTTGAGTTTATCAAACAAGAGGTTGCTATATTCCTTGCCTACTGTGTCTTGAGTGCCAAGTCTATTCCACTTGTCTACCCTTCTGTTTCTTAGGCAGTACCAAGTGGTTTTGATAATTGCTGCTTTATAATACAATTTGAGTTCTGATAGTGCTAAGTCACTTTCCCTAGAATTTCTTTTCATTAGTCCCTTTGATATTCTGGACCTTTTGTTCTTCCAGATGAATTTTAATATTATTTTATCTAGCTCTAGAAAATAATTATCTGATATTTTAATTGGTATGGCACTGAATAAGTAAATTAATTTAGGTAAAATTGTCACTTTTATTATATTAGCTCAACATACCCATGAGTAACTGATGCTTTTCCATTTACTTAAATATGACTTTATTTGTGCAAAAAGTGTCTTGCAATTGTGTTCATATAGTCCCTGGGTTTGTTTTGGCAGGTAAACTCCCAAGTATTTTATAGTGTCTACCCTAGCTTTAAATGGGATTTCTCCTTCTATCTCTTGCTGTTGGACTTTGTTGCTAATATATAGGAACGTAGAAGATTTGTGCGGGTTTATTTTGTAACCTGCAACTTTGCCAAAGTTGTTTATTATTTCAAGTAGTTTTTTACTTGAGTCTCTGGGATTCTCTAAGTATATCATCATATCATCTACAAGGAGTGATAACTTAGTTTCTTCTTTGCCTATTCTTATTCCTTCAATTTCTTTATCTTGTCTAATTGTTCCAGCTAATATTTCTGGTACCATACTGAATAACAGTAGTGATAATGGACATCCTTGTTTTGCCCCTGATCCTATTGGAAATGCATCTAGCTTATCCACATTGCATATAATGCTTGCTGAAGGTTTTAGGTAGATACAGCTTATTATTTTATGGAAAGTTCCCTTTATTCCTACATAGGTAGATTTCAACTTGACATTAGGATAACCATGTTCACCCTCATAGCTCCCCCAAAGTCAAATGGACTACCTTGGGAGGCTGCCTTGGGACCCCTCCCTTGGAATCCTCAAGCCAAGGCTGGACTATCACTTACTGCTGTAGTGAAGAAGAGATTTGTAGATATAGGTTGAAATGGATGCCTTCCATTTTTGAGATGTGGGATATGTTCATGGTTGTCATGAGTCATCTGTCATGGAATTATATATATTCTAAATTCATCCAAAATTCAGCTCATTCTAAATGGCATAACCTCCTCAAGTTTTTCCAAATGTTTATGTACAGTAAAATGTTATTATATCTTACAAATTACCATATATGATTTCTCCCTGTTGTCCTTGGGGAGTTGACAAAACAACAATCAATAGAAGGCATCTCAATCTTCCTATTTCACTTCTTCCTTCAGTCCTCAGCTTCAGACTTAGGAGAGAGAATATCATCTCTGATTCAACTCTCTGCATACATTAGGAGATTGGCCCTCTTTTTCTCATTATAACTTGCTAAACTCTGGACAAAGAGATCAATGACTTCCCATTATACAGGGAAATGATGACTTCTATTAGTAAATAATAACCTGTTGTCATTGCTACTTTAACGCATGGGATTCCTTAAACTACTTAAATATTTCAGGTGATTCTTCACTTTTCCCTTATGCTTATGCTTCCTTCCTGCAGTAATTTCCTGATCTATCACTGGAGGCCGTTTTTTGACAGGGGACATTTCGAAAAGTATCGTGGAGAAAGTGAGAACTGAGTTGGCCTTCAAAGGACTGGAGAGAATGTGTCAGGTTAGGGGAGGAGGGAAGACATTCTGTTTGAGGGGGCAGAGAGAGGGGGTACAGGAGCATTGTAGGAGGTCAGAGTGGGAAGAGCCTTAGTGATCACCTAGAGGCTTTTCTTAACCTTTTGTGAGGATGTCATGAATGTCTCTGAGAGTCTGGGGAAATCCATGGGCATCTTTTCAGAATAATGCTTGTAAATGAATAAAATAAAATATATAACATTAGAAAGGTAGCTAATTCCATCTTATACAGGTTAAGATTCTATTCCAATCGCTTTTTTCTATGAAATAACGCTGAGCTGGGGAGAGGGAGAGCACCTCTAAAGGTTGCACTGGTGTTGGTTGACTCACGGCGACTTTTTTTCTCCTTTAGAAATGACCAAATTGGAATCAAAGATTATGGCCACGGGGAACAAACTTGATTTCAGAAATCCCTCTAGCCTGAGTGAAGAAGCAGCATTTCTGGGCAGCATCTGTGGTTTTGTCTTTTTCACCTCAAGTCTTTCAGGATACCCATTGGTTTCACAAACCGTGCTAGGGCTGATGAGCCCATCCTCTGACTACCACTGGCCGATGAGCCCTCACCCCAGACCCTCATTAACTAGTCAGCTGCCACTAGGCAAGAAGTCGCTCTGCCAAGACTTTTCTAGCCTTCTGCCATCCATCTGCTTTCTCCAGAGAGGAAGCCTGGCCCCCACCTGGCCTGGCGCCATGTGGTGGCCTTGGCCTCCATCTCAAGCTCCTTTGTGGCTGGTGAGTCACTGAGTCTCACTCTGGAAACCAGCTCTTAACTGACGAACTTCAAAGTGAGTGAGCAAGAGGGAGTGGTAGGGGGCTCTCAAAGGTCAACTGCCTTTTCCCCAGCAGCCTTGGCTCTGGGTAAACACTGACGTACTTCTAGGGATGGGAGCAGAGTGGCAGATTGGGCGCCCATGAGCAAGACATTTGATTCAAGTGAATTCATCAGTGGAAGTTGTCTAAGGATTACTGATGCTGGGGGGAGGGGAATACTTGAAGATTCATAGTGTCCTAAACTGAAGCTATTTTAGTTTAGGAAGCTAGCTTACTTAGCTTATTAAACCAGTTTATTTTTAATAGTTTTAAACTATTAATGAAATAGCTTAGAACTACTAAAGCTTAAAATTATGGTGATTTAGGAGAGCTCCTGCATGTTACAAATCTCTCCTCTCTCTGATCCATCCTCTAGACAGCTGCCAAAACAATTTTCCCAAAGCACAGATAAGAGACCTTCTCATGTCCCTCCATGGTACACTTCAGTAGCTTCCTAGTCCCTCCCGGATTAAATACAAACTTCACAGTCCCGCTCCAATTTATCCTTTCATTTTTGTTATCCGTGAGTGTCCTTTACACACTACACAATTTGGCCAAACTAGGCTTCCTAGAACTTTCCCCAATACCTTCTTTCTCCCATCTACATGCCTCTGTAATCACCCACCATCACTTATTTTTAATCTCTCTCTGTCCACTGACCCCTTCTCTGTTGCCCACAAACATGCCCTTGTCTCTCCTGTCCTGAGAAACCTCTCACGTGATCCTTCCATCCTTGCTTTGGTCTTAGATCTCTTCTGCCCTTTGTAGCTATACTCCTCAGAAAGGTCATCTGTAATAGGTGCCTCTCCTTTCTCTCCTCTCACTCTTTTTAACCCTTTACAATCCAGCTCTTGACCTCATCATTACATGGAACTTTTTTCTCCATAGCTATCCAATGGTTTCTTAGCTGCCAAACCCAACGGAATCCTCTCAGTTCTCATTCACCTTTGATGCCTCTGTGGCCATTGTCACTCTTGCTCACTCTCTCCTCATTGACATTCTCTTCTCTCTAGGATTTTGAGGTCACCCTGCTCTCCTGTTTCTCCTCCTCCCTCTCTGCCCACTCTTCTGTCTCCTTTGCTGGATCTCCCTCCAGATCATATCCTCTCATAACCACAGGTGTTCCTCAGGGTTCTGTCCAGGGCCCTCTTCTCCCTCTAGACTGCTTCCCTTGGTGTCTCATCAACTCCCATGGATATAATTATCATCTTTATGCTGATCACTCTCAGACTGACATCTTGTGACCCAAAGTCTCTGTTGTCCTCCAATCTCACATCTCTGCCTTTCAGAATCTCCATCTGGAATGTCCAGCCAGCATCTTAAACTCATTATGTGCCAAACAAAACTCATTATCTTTTCTCCTAAACCCACCCCCTCTACTTCCCTTATGACTACAAAGTCAACCCTGTCCTCCCAGCCCCTCGGGTTCACCACCGAAGTCATCCTAAACTCCTCAATATACTTCACCCCCACAATCCATTGCCAAAGCAAGTTGATTCTAGCTTTGCAATGTCTCCCAAACACATTTCCTGTTCTGTCCTCTGACATAGCCCCACACTGGTGCAGACTCTCATCTTCTCATGCCTGACTCCTGAAATAGCTGCTAGAAGGCCTACCTGCCTCAAGTCTCTCCCCACTCCAGCCAAGCCTCCATTTGGTCACTGAAGGAATTTTGCTAATTTTGCAGGTCTAATCAAGTCACCCCCCAAATAGTGAAATCTAGAGACCTTCTGTCACCCTTACAAATACAAAATGATCAATTTGGCATTCAATTAACCAGCTCCCTCCCAACTTTCTTGTCTTCTTACCCTTCCCCCTCACGATGCACTGTTTGAAATGGTGACACTGACCTTGAAGTTGTTCCATGAAAAGGATCCTCCATTCCCCTTTCTACAGGAAGCCTTTCCCAACACCTCATAATTCCAGTGCCTTTCCTCTGTTAATTATCTCCCTTTTACTCTGTATATAGCTTGATATATATATTTGTCTGAATGTTTCTCCTCCATTTGATTGCAAGCTCCTTGAGGGTAGGAATAGTCTTCTGCCTCTTTTTGTATCCCGATTGCTTAGCATAGAGTCTGTAACATAGTAGGCACTTAATCTTTATTGGTTGATGGATTGATTGAATTCACTGTCTGCCCTGCCTGGAACAAACTCCTGGCTAACCATACCTTAGAATTCATCATTTCCTCCCAAGCTCAGCTAAAATGCTAGATTCCTCAGGAAGTTTCTGTAGATCCAGGCATCTTTAGGGCCACCCCCAACTCCACAGATTCTTTTCTGTTTATAATGCATGATTTATTTGTACATAACAAGCATATGTATCTATTTGTATATAATGCACATGAAAAGCCAGCCATCTGTATCCAATGGGGAACTCCAAGAAGGAGAGTGAGGGACAGCATGAAGGATGCTAAAAAGAGAAGAAGAGCTGGTCACATGGTGGGAGGGCTGCTAATGATGATTAAAATAATAATAAGTTGATAACATTTATATAGAACTTATTGTGTACCAGGCACTGTTACAATTATTATTTTAGTTGATCCTTACAAAATTGTGGGAGGTAGCTGCCATTATTTATTATTTCTATTTTACAGATGGGGAAACTGAGGTAAACAGGATAACCGACTTTTCCAGAGTCACACAGCTAACTTAACACTGGGGATTTCCAAAACCAATGAAACCATAGGTCCAGATTAGGGAGAAAAGGAAAAGAAAACTAAGAGGAAACTCTATTAAGAAATTTAGAAGGAAACCAATTTGGTTCTGGTTCAGATTTATCCATTTGCATGGAAACTATAACATAAGCTTTTGAAGTAGGGTAACTTAATTCAAAGGAGGGGGCAGGGCTCCTAACATCCTTGGCTACTCCCTGGAGTTAAATCTAAGCTCAATCAGAGGCATTTCTAGTCAACCTGATTCCATTCTCACATTAAATACAAGGTTCATGTGTTGACTTCAAGCTGAAATTGCCACCCTTCAGAAGGAAGGGCTGTTTCTGACCCTGGGGTTGAGCTGTCAGGTTTCTGTGCCTCTGCTGTCATTACATCCAGCTGATCTTAGACAGCTTCTATTGGGAGCCTGGTTTCTTATAGATTTTTGTACTAAACAGCAAAGAGCTCTTTGCTTGAAATCCTGCAAGCTGAGTTTCCAGGAGGGCTTGTTATAAGACACAGGTTTCGCCAGCACTGTATTTAGCTGCCTTACCTGGTAGTAGCCTTTCTGTCTTGGAAGGCTGGGTAATGAGCTGAGGTTGTAAAAATGGTGTAAATTTTCCTCTTTCTATAGTGAAGTAATTCATTTCTTTCTGAATGTTTTTCTATGTCTCTGATCAGTTTGCAAATATTTCTCTCTTTAGGTAAACACTGACAATATTGGTCCACTTGCATTCTTTGGGAATCATTAGAAAGTGGGTTTTTTAAATGAGACCCCAAATAGGCCATTCCAGTTTCCTTAATAACAATGGGAAGGGACATTTCACCTACTCTGTAGACTATATTTCCACAAATTCCAGGATGGCATTCTGAGCTTTATGAACAGGTGACTACTGGCCTAGTTCAAAGAGTTATATAATTAATACCAATTGAATGCAAACAGGTTAGAGAAATATTTAAATAACGTAGGACAGCAACTTGTATTTACATTGACCAGATCTAGTAATCTCAATGTTTATATTTGTCTAATAGTCCACAAAAATTGTGGTATATTTTATGAATTATTGGCATTAAAAATGAATGTTTTATCCTACTGGAATTCCCACTTGGTTGCCTTTCATATGTATTCAATGCAGGCTAGAATTTAAGGATCCTGATGTTATTTCTGGATTGAAATGAAGATAACAAGTCAATTAAGTCACCAGAAAAAAAAAAAAGCATTTCAAGATCTGATTGCTCATGTCCACTGAACTATGTTTGTAAGACAGGGAGTTGAAATTCAGAGCATTTTAATATGGAAACATTACCTTATATTTTGAATGAATGAATAAACGAATGAATAAAAAAAACATACTTATTAAGCACTCATGATGGGACAAACACTGCATGAAGGGCTAAAAACGAATACAAAAGCAAAAAGTTTTCCCGTCCTTCAAGCACTTATGTTCTAATGAGAACACACAAATAGACAGTGGAGTGCTGGTCATTGAAGGCCATTTGTGTTCAGAATGTTTACAAGCTGATGGCTGTGGTCATAGTGAAGTACATCAACACATTCCTTCCAAGATTAGTGCAGTTGATTTGCTCAGGGCCTGAGAAGTATAGGGTCACGGTGGGGGTGGGAGTGGGCTATTATTGTATAGCAACAAGGTGTCTGGGAAGAATGATGAGCAAATGGGCAAAAAAGAAGCAGAGCTTTGGACAGGGACAGATCCAAAGGCCCCAGGGACCGAGAGGGTTTCACAGAGGCGTTCAAACAAATTTAATTGAACAAATGTTTATTAAATGCAAACTTCGTGCAGTGCATTATGCACTGAATTGTATCTGCAAACAACAGAACTATCCCTGACTTCAAAGAGCTCACATGGTGGTAGGAGGAAGTACATGCACTAAGAAGTCAATACACAGAGAAGCCCAATACACAAAGGGACCTGTGCTGTCAGTCATGACAAGCGGTGCTGAATTCAACCCATACTTAACTACTAAAGGAGGAGGGGTCTACCGAATGTGCTGATGGCGTTTGCCATTTTCCCCTGGCAGTGTAAGGAGAATACTCTGGCTGTCCATCAGTCGCCCCTCACCATCACTGCATAGTCAGCCAATTTCTCTTCCTGGCATATATTCCCCTAATGACACATTTTACCCATCTTCTTTGGAGTAGGTGTTTGGTTTTTCATTTTTTCATTCATTTGTATGTTGCAGCCTATTTATATTCATTATGCACATCTCCAAATGATGTCATATAGGTAAAGTACACAGCACAGTGTCTGGCATATAGTAGGCAATTCATGAACACTTATTCCCTTCCTCCAGTCACCAATCTCTATTGTCATCAGTGTGATATTTAACTTGAGTTCCTCCACGAATGTTGTCTGCAATTTCTCCTATTCATGTAACACCACCAGTACAATGCTGAACATTTTGGGGGCCTTAGTTTCTGGAAGAAATTTGGAATCATTAATGAAGCCCTTTAATTTTTCTTTCCTCCTCCCATTCAACATTGGCTAGAACTTTCTGTCCACTTGTGTTGTCATATATACATATATATACATATGTATAGACACATACATATATACATATATATACATATGTATAGACACATACATATATACACACATGTATATCCACATGCATATATACATATATATGTATATCTCAAGTTTTATGTATGTCATGATTTGAGGAATATACTTTCTTCATCCACTTAGCCTTTTGTGTATAGATAGTCAGGTCAGACTCTTCTGAGTGAGCACAGATCTCTTCCAGAGGGCTTGAGAGCATCTCAGGGTTTCATGTAACCATGGTACTGTAATCCACAAACAGGAGCACCCAGATGATGTCAGCAGCCATTAAGTATTCTTCTTAAGCTTGAGCTCAGTGTGAGATATCTCTTTAATGCCTTGCCTGTTTATGATCAGAAGGTTGCTAAACAGTCTTATTTCTGCCTTGCCTTTCAGACATCTTGAGTGATTCTATTGTAGGGTTGATAGTTTCCTCCGGACAAAAACCTCGAAGGGGATATTTTGCTTTACAGAATCAAATTCTTTTTCATCAAAACTATGTTAAGTTCTTTCTTTGCCTTTTCAGGAGCCCTTGTGAATAACTAGTCCTTTCTTTTCACTCTAATTTCTTTTCTTATGGTTAAATTTCAAGTGTGAATGTCAAGACTGATGTCAGTCAGTTCCCTCACAAGTATGTCACACACTGTTCAATGGACAAGAACCTCACATTTAGAGTTTCCAAGTTAAATTTATCAGTGGTCTAAAAACTGTGTAATTCTTATCAACCTCTACACTTCCCTTTCTTAAACTTGACCATCGTCAAAGCAGAAATACATGGTTCAGCCAATACTGAAGAGCATCATTTTCTTTCTTTGTTTCAGAGTTTTCCAGGTCAAAAAGACCCTTCCGCAAGAGGACATCCTTTAGGGGTACACCTCTCTATACTGTTTCTCAGTCAGTTATCAGAGCCTTCCTTGAAGGCTTTTCAGCATGTTAGAACTTGCAATAGCCCATACTCTAGGTCTGTATCCCAAAGAGATTAAAAAGAGGGGAAAATATCTACTTGTACAAAAATATTTATAGCATTTCTTTTTGTAGTAATTAATAATTGGAAATCAAGGGGATGCCCATTAATTGGAGAATGGCCCAACAAGCTGTAGTATATGATTGTAATGGAATGTTATGATGCTGTAAGAAATGATGAGCAAGATGATTTCTGAAAAACTGGAAAGACTTACATGAACTGATGCAAAGTGAAGTGAGCAGAACCAGGAGAACATCGTACAAAGTAACAGCTCTATTATATAACAAAGAATTGTGAATGACTTAGCTGTTCTCAACAATACAATGATCTGAGATAATTCCAAAGAACTCATGAAGAAGAATGCTATCTGTCTCCATAGAAAGGAATGGTGTTTGAATACAGACTGAACCTACCTACCTTCCTCTTCTCTCTTTCTCCCTCTCTCCCTCCCTCCCTCCTTCCTCTCTCTCTCTCTCTCTCTCTCTCTCTCTCTCTCTCTCTCTCTCTCTCTCTCTCTCTCTCTCTCTCTCTCTCTCTGCCTCTTCCTCTTGCACATGCATAATCCCTAACAGATTTCTTACCATTGTAAGGAGGGGCAGTGTAAGGAGGGAGGGATAAAATGTGAAACTCAAAATTTTTTAAAAGTTAATTATTTTTACCTGCAATTGGGAAAATATTATCAAAGGATTTAAGGAACAAACATCCCCTGAACAATGCAACAAAAGTTATATTAAAACCCTATGCTAAGTGCTAGGGCCATGAGGGTAAAATATAAAGCAACCCCATCCTTCACTGAGCTCACATCAAAGTAGGTGGTCAAATAGGTGCATCAGGACCAGTGTGCTATACAGAAAAGGGGGCCTGAGTTGTGCTTTGAAGACTATCAAAAACATACATGGTAATTAAGAAAAGTTATGAACCCCTGATCTAGTCTAATTCCTTCATTTTGCATATGGGGAAACTGAGGAAAAGAGTGGTAAAGAGTCTTGTTGAAGGTCACGGAGCTGGTGGAGGTACAAGTGGAACTGAGGTTCTCTAATCCTAAGTGCATCCCTTTCTTTGCTGTAGATCATACAAGTTGGAGGGGAATAAATGACTTGCCTAACATTTTTCAACTAGAAACAGAACTGCCTGGAAACTATGCACTAAGAATGGGCATTTAGTATTTTGGGTCAAACACATAGTAAGTTAGAGATCAGTATTGATATAATGGATGAATGGCTCTGCTGGGCAGGTAGAATGGTATAGTGAGATGCATTATGTCAGAGTAGCACTGTTCAGACTCTGTCTCCAGCAATTATTACCTAAATGACCTAAGGAAATTCATTTCTCCTTCCTAACTCTCAGTTTCCTTATCTGAAAAATGAGGTGGGAATCTATAATCCAATGATGTTTCTGATTATTAATGATCATACTGGGAATTGAATCAAGTAGGAAACTTAACACATGCATGCTGAGTCAAATTGAGTACATATTTAATTAAGGACTCAAGCTATCATAGGATCACTGAACTTTAGAACTAGGGAAGACTTTATACATGTAATGAAATCCTTATAGTTTTAGCTTTCACACAAATGTCTATTATTTTTATGGCTTCACCCCTTAGACTTTGATTGAAGATAACACGTAAAATAAAAACCTCTCTCTAAAATAGGTGATGCAGGCTTAATCCAGTACATAAGCTCCCTGAAGGTAAGACTTTGTCTTTTTAGTGTTTAGCACAGAGCCTGGCCCATAGGAGGTACTAGATAAAAGTCTATTGAATGAATGAGTGACCTAATAAATTAATCTCTCAGCGACAGATTCAGAAACCTCCCATTTCAAACTCCCCCATTCAGAAACCATTTCAATCTGTCACTGAGTCCATTCTATCCAGTTCACTACCTAGAATCACTCTATTTTTGTAGCATTATCTCATGCCATTCTCCTACCTTAACCTATTCTTGAGGATGGAATCCAATAGGACTAAATCATTTGCCCTCATTGTTTTTGTCTTCAATCCTGTGTTCACAATTCTCGTTGTGAAGGATGTTACTCATCCTACTCTGTACCTGTTGAAACCTAATTCCTTGATGCCTCTGTTTTCCCTATACTATGAAAGGAATATTCCAATTTAAGATTGAATTCAATCCAATATGTATTCATACATTTTAAAATTTATGATCCCGTGAAACACCTATCATATGTTAGGGCAGGGACAAGGTACATAAAAACAAAAATACAATAGTCCATGTCATAAATGAACTTACATTTTATCAGGGCAAAATAACATGTCCATAGTCAGGTAATAAAGTATATTCAAAATAATTGTCATTTCTGGATAGAAAGGCACCAGTTGCTGGGAAGGTAAGAATAGGAAACTAAGGATTCCATGAGGCAGAAGATAGACAGGGTAAGTACGCATTCTAGGCATGGGGGCCAGTCTCTCAACAGGCATGAGGCGAGATATGAAATGGAATGGCCTGGGAACAGTAACCAGGTCAATGTGATTAGAATGAAGGAGAACATTGCACAAGAAGCCTGGTGAGGTAGTCTTGGGGACTGGCCAAGACTTTGAATGCCACCAAAGAGGAGTCTGTATTTAATCCCAGGAAAAACAGGAAGGTACTGGGACTTTCTCAAAAAGGAGTGACGTGGTCAGATACATCATTCAAATATTTTCACTTAGGATGCATAAGAACCAAAAGAGACTAAACACTGGGGGAATCAACTAGAAGGCTAGTTCACTAGCCCAGGTGCTAAGAGATTTCAAGTGCCTGAACTAAGACAGTGGTTTTCTCACTATGGAGAAGGGGGATATCATACAGGGAGAACTGCTAAGATTTCACAACTCATTTGGACTTGGGATGGGGGATGGAAAAGAAAGAGATAAGACTAACTGGGGAGTTGCAAGTGTGAAAGGTGGTGGTTCTATTAGCAAGAACTAAGATGTTAGGAACAGGGGAGAGACTGGAACAGGTTGGGAAGGAAGTGGGACACAGAAATGGAAATTTTGAGTTGAAATGGACATCACCATTCATATAGTCCAACTTAACCCAAACGGAATTTCCACTAATCTAACAAGTAGTCATTCAGTCTCTCCTTGAAGATCTCCACTGGAAAGACAATGAGCTACATTTTGGGCAAGGTGAGTTTGTAACACCTATAGAACATCCATTAACAATATCCAGTAAGCAGCAGTTTGTCATATTGCAATGAAACTCAGAAGAGAGATATTGAGGTAAATAGATGAAGAGATCTGTGAGATTTTTAAATGGAAATGATAACTAAAGTGATTGAGAGTGGATGAAGTCATATATAGAGAATAAAGAGAGAAGAGAATAGGACCCAGGACAAAAGTCTAGGGCTCATTACAGTTAGGAGGTGAAATAAGGATAGTAATACAGCAAAAGAGACTGAGAAGAACATACATACATGTAGGAGGAGAACAAAGAGAAAAATGTCACAAATATGATGGAGTAGAGTTATCCATGAGGAGAGGGTGGTAGATAGTGTTAAGATCTGAAGAGAGGTCAAGAAGAATGAGGGTGGAGAAAAGGTCATCAGATTTGGTAATTAAGATTATCAGGAAGCTTGCTGAAACCTGTTTCATTTGAATGATGAGGACAGAAGCCAGTTTGCAAGAGGTTGAAAAGTGAGTGAGAGGCTAGAAATTAGAGCCAGAATGTAGATGGCATTTTCTAGAAGTAAGACTGTGAAATGGAGGAGATATATAGGCTAGATTAAGGGGACCAAGAAAAGATTTTTTTTAAAAAATGGGAGTAATTTAGGAATATTAGTAGGCAGGCATCAGGCAATGTAACAATATATAGGAAGATGTTGGGGTATTGGGTGGGAAAGAAATAGTGTTGCACTCCACTTAAATATCTCTGGTGAGTTTATAATTTTGCAATACACTTAGTCATATTTCTATCATCCTCCTCCATTAGACTGTAACCTTTACAAGGGCAAGATAGTTCTCTCTACGCCTAGGATGGGGGTCCACCAACAGGATTCAGTAAACGTGACTTAAATTGAAATTGGATTCAACACAATTCACAATGATGATAAGGGCCATTAATAAATAAAACAAGATGCTATGTGTACAATCTATTAATCTGCCAATTATTTATAATCATTTATAAATATATGTGGGACTTATTTTAATATTTTATATATTTGTCCACTAAAATCCTGTTCTGATGGCTCATCAATGAGGGAAAGTTATCTTGATTTTTCTGAAAACTTGAGCTTCACAAATTCTGATCATTCCTATAAAGCTGAAAGAAATTCTGATCTAGACTCAAAAACAAGTAATATGTCACATTTCTGAGGGCTAGGCAAGCAAAGCTCTGGAATGCTCATTTTCAAAGAGAAGAACATCAGTAGGCAATGACTCTAGTAACAACTCATGAAGACCTTCTGCTAAAGCATTTACGGGTCACAATCTGAATCAATGGAGGAAGTACCTGCCCTAATAAGGTCATGGGGAATGTCAGATTTGAGAAATACAATAATTTTTATTCATCTAAAAATAATGAATCGTTATTTTCAGCAAAATAGTAACCTCTGAATTGGGCAGCCATTGTATAACCCAAATGAATAGAGAACAATTCTCAAAACTAGAAAGATCTGGGCTCAAGTTATTTCCCTGATAGATACTGACTGTGGACTTGGGCAAAACTGTTTAATTTTCAATACCTTGGGCATCTGTCTTAGAATATCAATTGAAGAATAGTTGTAGATCTATGTTAGTACAAGGAATATTTTCACTGGAACTTCCCTACATCAATGAAATCAGATGTCTGTTATTAAGCCAACAAAGCAGTAAGAAGTATAATTATCCTCAGAATTAAAACTAAAAATCTTAACATCTGGAACAAACTATACAAAATGCATGGTGAAGTGCATCTTCAAGTAAAGTTTTTAAAGATTCATTAAATAGGTCATGGCAGAAGGGATGAGCAGAGTCGTTCCAGGGCGTAAGACTCCATAATGAGAAAACCCAGCATAACAGAACCCATATTTTGTCAGTGCTCTCAAGATTTCAGTGACTTAGGACAGAATCCCATTCCCCCAGTCCTAGTTACAAATGTGTTTGACCAGTTCTCAACAAGCCTGTGACATGGGAAGATTAATTAAATGAGTCACAAATTATTTAAAAACCTCCAACAACTTCCAACGGACCTCTGCAAGATCAGTGATGATGCTCCTTTTGCCTGGAAAGAGTGAGTATGGAAACAGTTGGCATAAAACTAAATAAAATCATACAACTCTCTCCACCTTTCCACTCTCACTGGGTGACTGTGAAAGTGCCATAAATCGTGCTGACAGTTATTGCCACTTCTTTTGGCACGCGGTCAGCTGATGTTGGAAAAGAGTTTTGCAGCCTGGCTAGCGCCCATTACCTGCCTCTCGATCCTGCCTTACAATTTATTTTCACCCCAGCAGGCAACCCCTCACAATGTCATTAATTTGCCAGGCAGTTGGGGCCCTCCTTCCACACATAGCTGACTTACTTTCCAGTGGCCTCTTACAAACAGCTCAGGGGATGACTGGCCATGCATTATACTGCCAGAAGGAAAATAGAAGTGTAAGAGAATTAGGTACAAACTGAACAGGTCATGGTAGACATTTGCATGACTGCTAAGGTGAGGACAGGGTGAGGACTGCTTTTTCATTGATGGTTGCTTGCTTATCGTGCTCCTAGGGAGCTTGTGACACTGACCACTGCCCTAGAGGGAGAGAATTAAGAGGTGAGGAAAGGAGTGGGACCCAGAGGAAGAGCCAATACAAACTTCCTTCAGTTCAACCATGATAAAAAACAAATAATAGGACAGAATGAAGTTCAGAGTCATGAGCCCACACAACAGAAGGGTGTTTTAATGATTGAAACTACTGGAATGCTCTACAGGACTTTTATTGACATATCTTAGAGCTCAGCCTCTCTCTCTCTCTCTCCCCTCTCTCTCCTTTCTCATTCTAATTAGAATTGTCCTTTTTCTTAAGAAGATATGATAAATAATTTCTTTTAATGCAAGGGTACTTTAGAAAGATATTGACTCCTGTGATCTATATCTTTCAATTTCGCTCATCTCATTTCCAAAAGGTATTAAGGCAGAAGGACAGCACTGTTTTAAACTTATTGCCATGTTCTATAAATGAGCATCATTTCAAGATATGAGACGTTCTGATCATGAAAGTCCATCTGAGATACATCTTTGTGGGGGAGAAGTGACCTTGGGCTCTCAGTGGTATACACCATTAGAGTGCAGGCTCAGGAGGCATGACCGAGCTGGAAAGATTTTGAACACAAAACCTAGGGTAGGTTACATGTCTTCCCTGGGGAACTGGATTACTAAATTTGGAGAGATCTTCTCCAATTTGGACCATAAATGATGATGATGATGATGATGATGATGATGATGATGATGATGATGATGATGATGATGGCGGCAATGGTGACGACAGTAGACAGTAGTAATGACTGACAAAGTGACACAAAGCATTTTAATCCACATTGGTCTAAGTAGGACTTATACTGATGACATCGAAGGACAATTCTACCAAACATTTAAAGAACAACTAATCACAATACTTTTAAACTATTTAGGAAAAAATAGGCAAAGAATTCCAACCAAATTCCCTTTACGACACAAAGATGATGTTAATACCTAAACCAGGAAGAGTGAAAATAAAGAAAGAAAACTATAAACCAATTTCTTGAGTGAATATTGATGCAAAAAGTTTAAAGAAAATACTAGCAAGGAGATTATGGCAAAGATCATACACTATGACAAGATGGGTCTTATACTAGGACTACAGGTTTGGTGCAATATTGGGAAAACTATCAACATATTGATCATATCAATAACAAAGAGAACAAATCATGATTATCTCAATAGATTCAGAAAAAAAATCTTTGATAAATACAACAGTCATTCCTATTAAAAACACAAGAGAACATAGGAATAAATGGAGCTTTCCTTAAAATGGTAAGTAATATCTATCTAAAACCATTAGCAAGCATTATCTGTCACAGGGATGGGCTAGAAGTGTTCTCACAATCAGAGGTGAAGAAAGGATGCCCATTATCATCACTGTTACTCAAAACTGTACTTGAAATGTTAGCTATAGTAATGAGAAGGGGAAAATGAAAGAATTAGAATAGGCAAAAAAGAAACAAAATGATACCTCTTTGAAAATGACATGATGTTATACTGAGAGAATCTTAAAGAATCATCTAAAAAATAATTGAATAATTAACAACTTCAGCAAAGTTGCAGGATACAAAATAAACACACATAAACCAGTAATATTTTTATATATCACCAACAATGTCTAGCAGCAAGAAACAGAGATTCTGTTTAAAATAACTTCAAACAATATAAAATATTTGAAAGTCTACCTACAAAGACAGACTCAGAAATTATATGAATATAAGATACAAAGCACTTTCCACATAAATAAGGTTATATCTAAACAATTGGAAATTATTAATTGGGTAGGCTGAACCAATATAATAAAAATGACAATTCTATCTAAATTAATCTACGTATGCAGCTCCATACAAAACTATTGAAATATTTCATAGAGCTAGAGAAATAATAATAATACAATTCATCCACAAGAACAAAAGGCCAAGAATATCCAGGGGATCAATGAAAATAAATGTGAAGGAAAATGGCCTAGCTGTACCAGAGTTTAAACTGTAGGGATGGTTAGAATATGGAACTCAAAAGATAAAAAAATGCTAAACATTGTTTTTACATGTACTTGGTGGGAAATAAAACATTATTAAAATAAAAGAAATCAGATCATCACAATATTTAAAATAATATATTATATAAATAATTAAATTAAATAGTCAAATAATTAAACAAATTAAATAAATGTTTATGTGAATGATGATATATATTATAATTTAATATATAATAATATAATATTATAATAACAGATTATTAATTTAGAACTAGTTGAAACCACTGAAGAATGGGCTCTGATAGGTAAGTTTTCTTCTTAGCTTGCCAGGAATTAGATCTCTATGTCACTTTACAGCCATTTCCATACCATGCTGCCTGTATTTCGGGCATCCTCCCTTCGTACCAGAACCACAAACTATGGACCTGTGATGTATGGCTCTTACAGATGAGCTGTCTCTTACCTCACTCAGAATTGGGCATCCATCTCACTTCCTATTTACAAATTAATCCCCTCAGCTACTAGTCCTTTTCTGCCTTGGGAGAGAAGCAGAAGCAGACTAGTCTATCTTCCACATGACTTCTTCAAGATTTCTATGGATATCATTGATGGAATAGTCCTTCCAACCATGCAAATGCCAACCCACACATGTTCTCCCATAAATTCTCCATAGTGAAAACTCAACATGTCAGTGGCTTTTCCTAGATTGTTTCATATTAAATAGATACCAGTGGAGTATATGAATCCTTATCCTTTGCTATTGACATATGACCTATCAAGAACCTCATCTTCCAGTGATGACGTCCTTTATGCTGTTGCTCTTGTGTGATGTTTCATTAGCATTGTGTTATAGCTTCCACACTTCTACCAGGTGCCTTTTCATTGGTGTTCAGGTGACTGTTCACTTCAGTTCTTAACTCCACTTGCAGTCATACAATAATACAAGAAGATCCTTTGTTTCCAGAACACTGGAGTCACTAAAAACCCTGCATAACTGCCAAATGACATTGAAACTCACAGTTTTCCTGATCAGTTCTGTTTGTAAGTGTATAGACATATGTGTACGTACAGGCTTCTCTCTGTCTGGATTGTCCTCATTTGGATCCTTTACAGGTATCAATGTCCTAACAACACTGTCTTACTGACAACATGAAGCCTAGAGATGAACTGCAGAGAACATGTACAATGTGGAGATGCCTCAGTGTCTTCAAAAAGTTAGTTATGGGATTTTGGATCAGATTAGAGAATGAAGGAAGATGAAAATAGGAGAATCAAAAGGGAAGAAGACACAGGGCAGCAGGGACAGAGATTCCCTTACTGCTTTGTGATTCACATGCGCTTGTACCCTCATTATCTTTTCATGACAATAAAGGAGTTTCCAGTAGATGGGTGACACAATGTGTGGTTTGGAAAATGATGGGATGATGATAAGGAAAAAAGAAAGAGAGTATAGGGAGTATATAAGGAGCTGAATTTGCTTTTCTTCATTGCCAGCTCCAGGAACCTTTGAGAAACAAATCCCTAAATGCTTGGATACTGTCCAAAGAGACCAGTTGAGAAAGTAAGGGAGTCTCCTTTTCAAGGATGCTTGGCCTCTCCTACAACCTTTCCATCATTATCAATCTGTCCCTTTCTACCTATTCCTTTCCTTCCACCTTTAGAAGTGCACAGATACCCTTCATCTTAAACATAAAACAAATGAAAAACTTGCTCTGATTGCTTGCCCTTTATTGCTATCAGTTTGTCTCTTTCCTTCCTTTCAGTGTCAAATTTACAAAATCAAAGCCTACACTTACCGACTCTCCTTTTTTGCATTTTATTCTTTCCTTAACTCTCTCAAACTTCTCAGAGGTTACTTCTGTACCCATTTTCTGTGATACCTAGATACTATCCGCCTTAATATCTGTGGTACAATGCCATTCTAAGTCCTCTGCCTTCTCACATGGTTCTCCTTATTACTCCTTTCTCCTAATTGTGGGTATCCCCATGGCTTGGTATTCATCCCAGTGTTCTCTGTAGAAAAGCTACATATTCTTGCAGCTCTGAATCTACCAACACTTGGTCTCTGGTCTTTCCTCTAGGAGACTTCTTGAGTTTTGCCACACATTTAAAATATCGAAAGATGAGGCCCCTCTTACAAATAACCCAGCTAGACAATTTCCTGTTTCTGTCAATGGCACCAACATTCTCTGAATAACTCAAGAATGGTACTTTTCAACTCCTTTGTGTCTTCTACTTCCTAAAGTATTTTGTACTTATTTCTTCTGCTCTAGTCACAAGACTCTCTATGTGTAAATTCATTCTTTCTTCTTCATTCTTAGTATCCTAGTCAAGTACCTTGTCATCCCACTCCACCTCTTAACATGGATGACTTTATACTTCAAAGTAGCTGGCCATCTGTTATCTCGTCAATGGAAAGGTGTGAGCATTTTGTGATCTAAACTGTTGGGGGGAGGACCTGCACCAATGGGACCACAGATCTGTTCATGAACTGAAGAATTACCCATGAATAAATCTTCATTCAATGAAGACAGAAATGAGGTTACAGAATCTGAACTCTCTGTGAGGCAAACTTCATGCTTCAAATATGGTATCTAATTCATATCTGTTTATTTGGAATATTTTGGAATAACAGAATGGGTCCTTCACTTACAAAGGAAGTTAAATTACCATTTCAATAAACAACAACATATTCATTCCTCTTTCCTCTTGGGGAAAAAAAAAACACTTGTTACAGTTTCTTGGTAATTATTGTCTTTTGTGTAGGCATTTGGATGAACAATAATGCTTAGAAAAATAATTTATGAATTAAAATATTTAGTCGCAGAAGAAAGAAGTTAGTCATAGTAATGATGATGATGATGATAAGAAGAACCCAAGTAGGCTAACCAAGAAAATAACAGATTATCAGCTGAGATAAGAGCTTATTTAAATATTTTAAGAGAAAATTTCTCACAGACAGAAAACTATCATTGCAAACCTTTTTGTAGAAAAATCTAAATTTCAAAAAATATAATTGTAAGTGCCCATTTTACTTCTAAATTTCACATGAAAACAAACACAATTTTCTAGTGAGCTTTTGTAATCTCTTTTAATTCTACACAGATATTAAAATGTTAGCACAAATTGAGTATTTTCCATATTTGGATTTTTTAAGAGTAGTAATCATAACTTTCACTTTATCTAGCTATAAAAGTCATTGAATTTTTACTTCCCATTAGATTTTCTAGAGACTACAACTTAACATAATATTCTAGAATTAATAAGTTTCTAAGTTTTATGATGGTAAGAACAGAATAAGAGTGAACAGCCCTTGGTAAAGAAGGAAATGGGTGAAGAATGAAGAAATCTAAAAGCAGTATTAATAAATTCATTTATTAAGCATTTTCTGTATGTTGCTGTGCTAAGTGCCAGTGATAGGAATTGAAAAAAAGAAATCAGACAATTTCTGGCCCCTCATTCTAATCAGAAGAGCCAACAGGAAATTAACCAGATGAATGAGATCAAAGATTGACAGATATACGATCCAATCAATGTATGACAAGACTATCTCCTATGGCATGCAGAAAAAGTGGTCACCTAGTCTCTGAAAATCCAACAACATACATAGGGTACTATACATAGGAAAAGTCACTAATGGGCATTTAGGACAGGGTCCTACAAGGATGGACAAAAGAGACAAAGAGCAGTCTACTGATCTATCCTTTCCATAAGAGTTGATACTATTTATTTGATTACAGTACTATGTTCAATGCAAGAGATAGACAAGGGGAGGGGGAAGGAGAGAGTCTAAATGTGTTAGTGCTTTCCTATTACCTCTAGGAATAAATACTCTTCGTTTGTCATTTAGTGTTCTTCTCAGTCTGCCTCCAACTAACCTGCTAACCTTATTGTCTATTGTTCCCTTTCATGTATGTTACAGAGTCAAAGTGACCCTCCACTGTTTATTATACATGGCTCTACGCAACTCATCTCTTTGTCTTTGTATATGGCTCCATAAAACTCATCTTTATTGTCTTTGCACTGGATGTCTACCATTCCTGGGATGTCTACCTTTCTCATTTTTGCTCCTTAACATCACTTAGCATCACAGCTGCTTTCAAAGACTTCAAACATCACCTAAGGAAAGGAAGCTTTCCTTCATCCCCAGCTGTTCACTTTCTACTCCATAATACTCTTACATCAGTTGGCATATTCTAGCTTTCTGGTCCCTCTTTACCTAACTATCTCTCTGAATCTCTACTGATCCATTTATCTACCCATATTTTCTCCCCTGACAAGACTGGAAGCTTGGTGAAGGCCGAGACTGATTTTGTATCTCCAAAACTTAGCACAAGACCTGGCCTAAAGCAGACACTTCATTAACACTCCTTGTTCTCTTTGATTATTGAGAGAATAAGAGACTGGATTCAGGTACTTTACCAGTCCATCACATACTAAGATAGACATTTATGTTAATTCCAAAAGGAAAAAATAATGGTTACCAAAAAGTGATCCAGAAATGTAGTCTACCCCTACATACTCACTCATATCCTCAGCTCTTCAGAATTTATACTGAGCTCTGATGAGCTCTGACATATCAACAGGACTTTAAACGATTTTTCTTCTTTCACCTATTTTTGGGAAATGCTATATTGTAAAGTTTGTCTTAAAAATACAATTTTGTGTCCCAAGGACCAAATAATGTAAAAAAAAAAATAATCCATCCACCATTCTTTACTCTTTCAAATCCAGAGCTATAAATATGCATGTCATGAAAAAAGGGGAGATTATATTTTGCAGCCCTTTGGAAAGAAGCACCCACAAGTGCCATCCAACCCTTTGGATGATCACTCAGGACAACGTCATCACTTTGAAGGCCTGGGGTACCTGACGACCCATGCACACAAACCTCAGAGCTTGGAGAGCAGGGCGCTTTTTAGGGGACTTTTCTTCACTCTTCTTGGAATACACTCTTCATCATGTTTACATTTCTAACAAGTTCAGTGCTCCATAAATAGCTGACTTCTCTTTCACCTGATCAGGACCACACTGACTCATTTCACCATTACTAATGGCTTTCTTTGGCATGTTTAAAAAGGGTGGAAGATACTTAATAGACCTGTCTTCCAGTATGAAATGAACAACTATTAAGGGAAATGGAATTGGTCAGACACACATTTTCTTTGTGTGGATCTGTGAAGCAGACCATAATTATTCTCTTTTAATGAATCTTTATCAAAGAGAAGAAGCCTCTCAGGGCTAGAATGGGAAACTAGAGTGAGCATGAAAACCCCTTTGTCCAAAAAATGGGACTTATTTTTATACCATCATATAAGATGATTAGAATAACAATGGATTTGTTCATTATATAGTTGGACTTTGGTGAAAGAACTTCCTGAGGTTCCTATATCCATGTCCAATACAGGCATGTGGTGTTTGTATGCTGATTTTGAGTGACTGACACCTGGCAATGCACAGGCTCCTGCAGTGAGCCTTACCTGATAAACAGCCAAGTTAACAGAGCAGCTCATAGGTATTGCCTCAAAAAGTCACAAAACAACTTAATGCACAAAACACACAATGTACCCAAAGCATAAATGTAGCAGATATTATAGAACAGCTTGGCATTTTGTCACTTGGCAAGCCATTTCTGGCTCTGGGAGTCAGGAGAGAGCAGGTCAGGATGCTCAATAGGCCATGAGCCACTTAGTTGGTCAGCTACAAAGTTAGAGAGAGAGCACCCTGTACCTGATGAGGAACATGTCAAAAGGAAGTCTATGTTCCCTGCTTGTTGAACTGGTTGGTTCAGGTCCATCAGGGTTGCTCGGGTCAAGCTTCTAGGATGGGTTCTCTCAAGGAAGAGTTCAGCTGTTAGGTTCCAAAGTCAGGAAGAGGAGCAATTGACTATTCTCTAATACCTTAAGATTGATAGATAATATCATACTTTGTGCTTATAGTGCCTGGCACATAGTAGGTACTTAATAAATTAACTGACTGAAGGCTTGTCTAATGCATACGTGGTCTGTATGACCATGGTCACTTAACAAAGAAATAATGTTATAAGACTTTTAACTCACAGAAGAGTCGCTATTCTGTATTGGTGGAGGGAAATTCCAAAGTGGGAATTCAACATGCTGATGAAATCACAGGGTCAGAACAAATAACTCTAGTAAGTGACCACACAACAAACAAGTATCTTTATCACCTTCTTCATTGTACTTTGCATGATCTTAGTCTATTCACTAGACTTGGAAATCTATATTGCACGTCTACCAATATGCTAACTTATAATGATGACTCAAATTCTCATGGTTCTTTAACACCAACAAAGAGACTTTTGCACAAACACCCTGTACAATCTGTTCTAAAAGGCCCATTAATTCTATTTCATAGAAGGAAATCCAGAGGCTCAGCTACTTGACCATAACCAAATAGCCAAATGGATGCCAGTTCTGCAACTTGCATCTCTGTCTTTGGCTCTAAGACCAGCACTCTGGCCCCTTTGTGAGGAAAACCAACACCCTCGCCCAGCTACGGACACACATATATACACACATATGCACGTACACACACATACACACATATATACATACACACACGAACACACATGCACATACATACACTGCTTCTAATGAGCCAATGTGGATCTGAAGAGCCAACAGTGATAGTTGTGCCTGGTACTGATGCAAACCAAGCATCGCTAATCAGAAAGCATCTGATCACCTGCAACAGCCACTGGCAAATGTTGGAAAATTATGTATTGAAATCATCCTTATATAATAATGGCATTAACATTCAACAGATGGAAGAAGCAATCACCCAAATGATAATTACACTTTTCTCTAGCAGAGGCAGGGATTCAGGCAGGTACCGTAACATCAACCAGAACTCCCACTGGAGATCTTGGGTGATAACTTCTGTCAATATCCCACCACTGTCAGGGCATGCAGTATGCATTTCTCAATAAGAAAAGTGTTTGGGAAATTTAACCCCCTTGGACGTTCCAGATGCATTAGAAGAAGACAAGTGACTTCCAATTTCATACCTGTCTACACTTGGACTTGGGTTTCTTTGGCTCATTAACACCCTCATTAATACATAATAATAATTTATACCCTCATCAATACATAATAAGCCACTTCCATTTTTCTTCCATGTATGCATACACACATCAATCCTCCTATATATACTTTTCTGCTTCATTGATATCAAAGTGCTTTCTCCTGGTTCTCCTTCTACTTGTCTGACTTGTCTGACCCAGTTTTCATCATAAAATAATATTATTCCTATCTCGCCCCTGCCTGGAGGGTCCCCCAGGATATTCTGCTAGACTCTTTTCCAAGTCTCTACTATCTCTGTAGCTGATCTAATCAATCTCCATGGGTTCTAGTACCTTCTTTGGAGATAAGCCCTGGATTTTCATATTCATCCCTAAACTTCCTCCTGAGCTCCTCTATGATCTAGTAATCTGTCCCTCCTGCTATCTTTCCTCTATTTGTTAAAGGTATCATCATCTTTCCAGTGACCCAGGTCCACAACATTTGGATCCTCTTTGACTTGTCCTTCTCCCATATCCTCCATGTATAATCAGTGGTCAAACCATGACCCTTCCAACTGCCTTACATCTCTCCCAGCTATCAGTTTCTCTCCATTCACACACCTCTTCCCTTTGTTCAGGTTCTCATCACTTCTTGTCTGAATTATTGCAATAGCCTCCTAATTGGACCCCTTTTCAGTCTCTCCCCACCTCCAACAAAAATTTCACAAAGCTACCAAAATAATCTGACCAGACCATTTCCCTGCTAAACAACCTTTACTTGTTTCCTATTACCTTTAGTGTAAATACAAACTATTTGTACTTTAACAATCTGGATCTATCCTATGTTACTAGGTTTATTGCTCAGTTTTCCTTTTTACACACTTCCTGTACCAACCAACTGGCCTCACCAGAATTCCTTCAACTCAGCATTGCACAATTGGCTTCTGTGGACCCTTTGCTCACATCTCCTTCTTCAAACCTCCAGCTTCCTTCAAGGCTCAGCTTCTATGTTATACCCGATGGGAAATCTTGCTCATCTCTCCTAGTTAGGGGTCTTTCCCCACTTCTGAAAGTAGTGCACATTCCCCAACTACAGTGTAAACTCCTTAAAGTCAGAGACCAGTTTCCATTTTCCCTTTGTATTCATAATCTCTTCAGATTAATTAGATTAATAAGCATTTTTCTTCAATGTATTATTTCATGCATGAATTGTTAAGGCTTTTCTCCTATGGGTCATCTAAAACCTCCCTGAAGAAAGCCTATAGTGTCATATATATACATATATATATATATATATATATTCAGAATAATATGATATGGAGACAGAAGAATCTCACCATCTTGGAGTAATGACTTAACCATTTTGCCCTTGAGTGGGACATCCTCCATGATATTATCATAGCCAGCGTCTTTGCTGGAGAATGTATATTTCTATATTAATCATGCTTAGTGTTAATTATCATTAAGCCACTGAATATAAATATTTATTTACATTTATTGTGAGGTTGTAGGAGAAGAGCCTTTAAGAATACATTTTTTTCTATCAATGAAAAAAGATTTTATTTCGACGACTGATGTAAAGAAAGTTTTCACATCAACGGGTAGCATATCAACATTTCACAATCGTAGAACCCTACCCATTCAATAAAAGGAGGAAGGCCCATTTTCTCATCTTTTCTACAGTGATGTTTGTTCATTAAAGTTATTTTAGTTGAGTTGGATTTATTGCAAGTAGGTGGTGTAGTAGAGGGAGCACTGGGCCTAGAGTCAGGAAGACTCAAGTTTGAATCTGATCTCAGATACTCCGTAACTGTGTAACTTTGGGCAAGTCACTTAATCTCTGTTTGACTCAATTTCCTTAACTGTAAAGTGGAGATAATAAAAATTCCAGGACTGCTGTGAGAATGAATGAGATAATGCTTGTAAAGTATTTCACAGTGTCTGGTATATAGTAGACAGTGTATAAATGCTAGGGATTGTTACTATCATCATCGGAATTCTTCCCATCGTGATAGTCATTATTTATATTGTCTTCCTGGCTCTGCTGACTTAACTATTCACCAGTTCCTGGATGTAATCCTGTGTTTTTTTGGATTTTTCATTTCTGTCATTTCTGATCATTCAAATACAACCACTTGTTTAGCTGAAAGTCAACCATGGTCAGCAGCTACTTTGTTTTTTGAAGCTTCCATCAAACGGAAGGTTGCATATTTTTTCTCTTTCAGATAAGAAAAAATGAAGAAACCCAATAGAATTTTGTTTTCTTGTCATCTCTCAGTCAACGGCACAACGATGAAGACATGGAAAATGTTATGGAAAATCTGCAAACTTCTGCTCTTTACCCCTCCTTATATTTTCATCAAGCACAAGTTTGATGCTGGAGATGAGCCTTCTCATGATGATTGTTTAAAGTTGAGAAAGTCAGCCTATCTTTTCAGAACTTTCCCTCCCTGAAATATATTATAGATGTTCCCTGATGCCCTCCAGACCCCATGGCCTCTGACAGCGGCTTCCTTGCTGGGCTTCTGGGCTAGCGTAGTCACTCTTCTACCTTTTATTTTATTCTCTTAGATGCCACTTTTGTTACCTCATTTTTGGTAGTGTGCACAGAAATATTTAACCTCTGCCTCTATAGAAGAAAACAAATGCGCGCATGGTCCACTTTGAAGTTTTATCATAGTCCACCTTTTAGTTTAATCTGCATTGTTAGCATTTTCTCTATCCCTTTTTTCAAGTGATAGAGAATCAATCCCAGATTCATAGATGCTCACAATGAAAATATAACAATCATCTCTCCTGAACTCCTAATTCGGCTCCAATTGAATTCCTGTTTTAACTCCTCAGTGGCAATCAAGGACCGAGCATAGAGGGAATACCTTCAAATAGTAGGTGTAGTGGGTGCCAAAGAGAGTGCAAGTAACACTTGGTACAGAAATAAAAATTGAAGGTTGGTTCAAGGAGGGCCTTCCTAATAATTGGAGCTATCCGTCACTTGGCCTGGAAAGGTAACACATGATTCAGGTTGGACTAGATGGTCTCTAAATTCCCCTTCCACTCTGAATTTCAATGATTTGTGCTTCTATATAAGGAATCCAAAGCAATGAAAGTTAATCTGACCTTAAGTTTGGAAAATGAGTTGTCACTTTTATAGACCAGGACAATATCTTGTCTGTTCTGAGCTCCTGTTCCTTCAGGTTCTTCTTCGCATTTAATGAAATTTAAGGAAATCCTCTGGGGGTGATGGGGTAAGAGAAGTCATATGAAAAGAAACCCAAGATTGTAGGCTTATTTAGGCTTCAATAGTAAAACAATAATTTTAAGATTCAGCTAGCTTTATTAATAACATACTATCCTTTATATAATGAATTGATAATTTCCAATGGAGATCTATTTTAAATATCACAGATGGGGTGGGGGGAAAGGGAAAAGTCCCCTTTAAAGATTATGTGATAGGAAACATTTGGACTAACATATCCAACCCATGTTCTTAACGCAGTATCAGAAGATACTTCTTTTTCTTTCTTTCTTTTTTTCTTTCTTTCCTTTTTCTGGAATGAGACGACCCAAATGTCATAATCTTCCTTTCTCAATAATTTTTGCATCCAGGTATAATAATATTATATGCAATTCTTTTCATGTTTCTAAATTTAATTGGTGTAATCGCTGAATTTAAATGCTTGGCAATTGTTCTGCTTGCCTGTATTTGAATGCCAAATGCATCGTCTTCAGCTCCAAAATGAATGTTGCAGTTCTATTTAGCCAATTTCGAACACTGCCTTCTAAATTACCCCAAGTAACCCATAAAGCATTGAGTAAAACTGGTAATAATGGATAACAAATGTCCATTTCGATCACATTTAGAATAAGTCCATCTTCTACCAGCTTAGAAAGTGTCATGTTCTTAGCTGTTAAAGGCCATTGAGCAGTACTCTGGGTGATAACAAAGTTCAGTATTTTCCGTTTATAAAATTATAAAGACATTAATTAACCCCCATCCTTTCAGAGTGCACAGAGGTATTCTCATAATCCCTATTGACAAATCGAAGTCAGCAATTGGTATCCCTGCTTCAGAAGGCTCTCCTCAGTTCAAATCCATCACAGTGATTTTCTTAAAGTGAAGTTCCGATCACGTCCAACTCCTACTCAATAAACCCACTGACTCCCTATTGATTTCAGGATCAAATATAAACTCCTTTGTTTGCCCCCCTTGAAGGCAGTCTTCACTTTTGTCTTTCACTCCCAATTACATAGCATAGCACCTGGACCATAGCAGAAGATTAACAAATGCTTGTTGATTGGCAAAATTAATGTGCTCCAAAAAAATAAGATCTCAACATCCAATTTGGGGATCCAATCAAAATATTCTAGTTTTTTCTTTTTCATTTTGTTTTGTATTTTTTTAGTAGGGGTAATTCTTCCTTCAGGAGTATTGGGATTAAATCTACTTTCACTCTTTCCATCATGGAGGAGGAGATGCTGATCCAATCCCATCTGAAGAGTACACTTGAATTTGAGCAAGAAGATTCTTATGAGATAAATTCTTTCCTTCTCCTTCGATTATTCTAATTGCCTTAAAAAGAGGTACGGGGGTGTTTCTCCATTTCCTCCCTGGGACTAAAGCTATGTCTGAGTGAAGCTCCAGGCTTTCTAATCCAAAATGTGTTCATTAAATACCTTTATGTGCCATGTCCCTGGGAATTCAAGGAGAACAAACAAAAACAACAAGAACAAAAATGACCACTAAACAGGGACTGCACGGGGCTTCCATTCTAGTGCTACACACAATATGAACACAGACAAGTTTGGACAGTTTGAGGAAGGGGAGATTATGACCAACCAAAGGTAGAAGGAAAGGTTGCCTTTGATAGACAGCTCCTAAAGTGAACTTTGACTGAAGAAAGATACACTAGGAGTGAAAATGAGAAGGAAATGGTTTCAAAGCATGGCAGATGGAAGGGGGGGTATATAAAGGTGAGTGTGTCTGTGTGTACGTGTGTTGGGGGGAATTGCAAAGGCCCAGAGGTAGGGATGGAATACCAACTTTCAAAGTTGTCTGTTATAGCTTAGACCATGTGAAGGGAAGTAACGTGAGATCAGTCTGAAAAAAATCAGGTAGAGACAGTCTGAAGACTTGAAATTTCAAGCTATGGAGTTTGTATTTTATATCAGGCTACAGGAAGCCAATGAATGTTGAGCCTCAAAGCAACATGAACAGGCAGAAGACTTAAAAAAAGCATTTGGCAATCTTGTGGAGTAAAGACTAGATGGGAGCAGAGAGTGGTGGCCAAAGGACCAATGAAGAGGTCAGTGCCACATTGGAGATAAGATGTGGCAAGGGCCTGACCTAAGGGGTGGGTGGACCTATGAGAACTAAAAGGCTTAGGACTGAAGGAAGAGTCTGGTGACTTTGCAAAAGTCTAGACTGACAATTCTGATATATTTGGTGGTCACTGAATGCATTACTGTCATTAAAAATGCCTGGCTGCTAGGGCCAATGGGAGAAGGGTGATAGGGGATGTGTCATTTCAGACAAGCCCACGTACATATCTTTTGTAGGTAAGCAAGCATGTGACCTGCAACTTAATGTCAAATGTAAATCTAAGAATTAATAAAGACCCAAGGCCCAGAGTGAGGGTTCGCTCGAGTTTAAGGTTTGCTATGTCCTTGAGAAATGTGTGTTTGAACAAAATTATTGATTTCTAGAAATAGATCAGACAATAGTGATGACAGGTTAGGTACATGCTGGCCTCATCCCCACCCCCAGGGGCCACACTCAATACTATATGCCAGCTTTCCTTGTAATAAAATATATCCTTGGATCACAAGTCCAACTGGCTAGGCCTGGGAATGATTCATATAGCCTGAGATGTCAGTTCGGACCACATTCTGTACTTTTCAGAGGTTGTTTCTGCCTCTCATCCCATTTGGAGATGGGAAAACAAACAGATAAACAAACAATCAAACAGATTCCTCCTTGGCAGCCTCCATGTACAGCTGCTCCCTTGGCATTAATGGGATTAGAGCTGGGGGTGGGGATCTCCTTTCCAAATAAGCATCTCCAGTCCTATGGCAGGGTACCCTCCTAAAAGAAGGGACATGTCAAGGGCCTGAGCAACTCCAGGTCAGTCAACAAACACTCATGAAGCCCCTAGAACAGGCCAGGGACTGGGCTGAGGATCGGGGATACCAGCCCCCCCAAAAGGCAAGAACAATGGCTGCTCTTGAGCAGATCCCAAGGAAGTGAAGACAACATACATAGATAAGTACGTATACACAAAAATACAATGCTGTTGGCAGCATCAGATTCACTCACCAGATTGATTGTTTTTCTTTACGACAAGGGAGGCTTCAGTTGGGAGGGGGGGTGTATTTCTAGATATGATTATGATGTAAAGCTTCTATAAAAATCAAAGTAAAGCACAACAAAGCCTTCAACAAATCTGGGAGTGGGGATGGCAACTGTCCTCAGATGGCTCCACTGTGGAGATTCCAAGTCTTGTGCATAGCCAGAAGTATGGCTTCATGGGCTGCAGAGTCAGTAACACCTGCATAGAGGAAAATGAATCCTCCTAAAGACTGCTCTTTGGCAGCAATGTGGCAGTTGATAGAGCACTGGACTTGGAATCAGGAAGATTAATCTGATCTCAGACATTTACTAGCTATTTTACCCTGGGCAAGTCACTTCACCCTGTTTGCCTCAGTTTCCTTGTCTATAAAATGAGCTGGAGAAGGAAATGGCAAACCACGCCAGTATCTTTGCCAAGAAAACCCCAAATGGGGTTACAAAAGTCAGATGGAATTGAAAGAACTCAAAACCAAAGGCTGTCCTTAGTACAGAAAGCCCAGAGCACTATGGTTGAGCAAGAAAGGCAATATTCAAACTGGAAAACAATCATAACCCAACCTATCTTTTATACCCTAAGTCATTTTACTTTTAAGAATGCCATTTCTGTTCACTTTTAGGTCATTTTCAAGTCTGTGGCTATCTCTCCACTAAAAATAACTCTTCCCTTAATATTTGAAATGAACACAGTGGGGAGTTCTGCAAGCATCCTTCCTTTCTTGGGACACGAAGGGTACCCTGGGTCCTTGATGCAATTCTAACCTCACCAATGGCAAGTTTCTCCTTGATCTTTGCTCGCGTGTGACCCCAGCAATAAGAGAGTTTACACCAGCCTGCACCTAATTTTCATTCATAATATTTCAAGATTCCAACATATAAGGTCAAGATTCCATATTTTTGCCCTGACTTAGTAGGAAGTCAGAAAAAAAAAATCAATTTTCTCCTGTAACTATCCCTGTCCTTTCTTACCTCATAGACTTATTTGTGTTTCCCTTAGATTCTTGAGATGAAGCATCGGAGTTGATGCCAAAAGAAATAGTGTATGAATATTTTTCTCTACTTGAGGTTCATTCAATTTCAGATGATTACTTTGGGGAAGGAATATGAAGAACATCTTAATAGCAGAGGCCACCATTTTATTATCCAAGAAATACATGCATCAAAGTGATCTCCTTGGGAGAGAAGAAGCATTATTCCCTGTTGTTTTACAGCAGAATAGTGGAAAGAATAAACGAATGATTTAGTCTAATTTGCACAGTGTTCTAAACTTCTATTGTGATGTTCTATAATCACACATGCTATTCAGGCAATACCATGATTCAAGTGAACATAAATATGTTATTTATCAAGAAGCAACCAAAGTTCCCTCAATTAGAAAAGTCGGCGATGTAGATGAGTTAATAAATCACATGACGATTCAGAAGAAGCTTGGAAAGCTTACCTTGACTGGCGAACTTTAGCTCCTTAACATCAGTGACAGTTGTTCTCTTGTCTGACCCCTTCTTTTCAGTTCGGCGATGACTGCGCCTTTTCTTGGTCTCTCCCCAAAGATTGGATCCTCCATGCATGCTGGGAATATTCAAAATAGCAATTCCTTCCAGCGAGATGTTTATTAGATCTAGCTGCACGCCATCACACTGATCAGAGAAAGTGACAAAGGGAAAAGGGAGAAAAAATAGAAAAGCTTGAATTTTTCCTTTATTTTTCTTCTGCTATCCTGTTTTTATTATTTTAATGAAACAATTTTCATCCATTATTTTGCATTTCTGAGTCCATTTTTTCAGACCAACTGGTTATCATAAATGTGAATTTAAAAAGGAACACTTTAGTTGTGAGATCAAATTAATTTGAAGCAAATTTATAAAAATCTTGCTGTCTATCTACCTGTCTCCTCTTCCCATCTGATCACCCTTTCAGTCATAGCTACTAACTCTGCTTTACTCGGATGTCCAGTGTACCGAGATGACTTGGTCATTATAGCTTTCCTGCCTTTAGAAAGTATGGCCTAGTTTTCATCAGTAGCATTTGTTAAGCAAATGCTTACTTAAAGAAGGGAGTGAAAGGAGGCTGATTCAGACAAAGTCCTCCAGGAGCTTACAATCTTATTAGAGAGATATTGACTCATTCATCCTGAATGCTGAATGCAGACTTTTTTTCTGAGCATGTAGCAAACACAAGGCATGGAGATAAATGCAGTGTGAAATACAAGGAGGAGTTGAATAGAGAGGCCCTGGTCTCCAGGAGAAATAAAACAGAGACCCATAATGAATGTGGTGTGTGCATTCAGAATCTTTGGAGGGACCAATACAAGGTACCATGATCATTCTAAAGATGAAGAGAAATCCTTTTCACTGGCAGTATTAGGAAGGACTGCTTGGAGGTGCTTGTGCTGAGTCAAGTGGGACTTGTTCTCCTTGGGATGTAGGGTAAGGAGAAGGAAGGGGAAGATGGTCTGCCTTAGGAAGAGGGAAGAGCATGAAGACTGCAGTCATCATGAATAGGAGTCAAGCATAGTTTTAAAACAGCATAGGTCTAGAGTAAATTAATTCAGGGAGCTTGGAGTTAATTGAAGAGAAAAAGAAAAGGCTCTAAAATATGTTCTTACATATGGTAAAGGACAGGGCCTGGCAAAGGCAAGGGGCAAAGTCAACTTTGGTTCTTGCTTGTCTTTTGTGCATCCTATACCTTTCTGGTAGGTGGGTGAAACCTATGGATGACTTCTCAGAAGAGAATTAGTAAATGCAGAAAATCAAATGCCTAACATGACAAAGGAAATCAATTATATTCAAGCAATTCTATTGTCATTCTATTAGTTCTTCTATCTATCTGCCTGGCTGTCCATCTACCACCTCTCTCTCTCTCTCTCTCTCTCTCTCTCTCTCTCTCTCTCTCTCTCTCTCTCTCTCTCTGTCTCTCTGTCTCTCTCTCTCTCTCTCTTTCTCTCTCTCTCTCTCTCTCTCTCTCTCTCTCTCTCTCTCTCTCTCTCCCCCTCTAACATGTTCACAGACCCCAAGTTAAGAACCTCTAAAGGCAAAGTAGGTGGAATTAAGAATCAAAACATGTAAATTTGAAAAGGATGTTAGAAATCATCTGGTTCAAATCCAAGATTTTCCAACAAAGAAATTAAGATCAAAGTTGACAAATGACTTGCTTAAGTCCCAAGGAGCCCTAGTTCACCCTCAGTTTTCTTCCATGGCTACCCCGTATCCCTTTTGATTACCCCCTGCTACCTTTCAGGGAATCTTGTCTAGCCTTGCAATGGAAATGGGAAAAGCAAATGGCTTGGCTGTTTTCATCAAGTGGTTGTTTTAGACTTGTTTGATGGCTGGAGTGAAGCACTTCAAGGAACTCTGACTCTCCCAAAATGATTCTCCATTTATTCAATGAAAATCACAGTGAAACCTTAGTTTCACTAGATAATGCTTTACATGGTAAATAACTTTGGGGAATTCCTCTTTATTAGAATTGAGAGAGGTTATCCTGGGCATTGCCCTTGCAAATAGATCCCATCTCATTGGTGTGATGCTACTTGCTTGTATTGGCCTCTAAAAAGAACTCCTGGTTAGACCTGAAGAAAGATGAGGGCTGCACTTAATGCTCAAACATTACCATTCTTTCCTCTGTGCTCTACAAAAGGAACATAGAAATCCCATCATGCTCCCAAACCAAAAACTGGAGGCTAGAATAACACACTGCAGACCCCCTTCACAGGGGTGGAAGCAGACAAGTGAGAAAGGGCCAAGTTTTCGCTCCATTTGTTTCGACAGGGGTGAAAACAAGGTCTTTGCAGGTCTTTTTCAGAGGCCAAGTGATTTTTTCCCCCTTTTCTATGTATTAAATTAAGATGATTTATTTTACTAAAAAATTCTCCTCATGTGTATCCTCACTTACTGCTATACATTCTAGATAAACAGATATTAATTTCATAATTAAAAGTAATCTTGTGTAAATACCCTGCAGGCCTCAAAGAATCAAACACATACTGTGTGTCAGGCCTCCCACTGTCTTCAAGTGGAATGTACTGGCTGGATAATTAGATAGTACATATTTTTTAACCTTATTTGCATGCATATTATATCTTTTGCACACTGACAAGCAGCAGCAACAACAAAAGTCAGATTACCACAGGGAATTCCCACAAAGAAGTCTTCATTCCTTATAATTTGCAGCCTAAATTAAAATAATTTGATCTTTGACAAGGATGAAATGTCAAGCAGAAGGGGGTCCTCGACAAGCTCCGGCCTGTGGCTTCGGAAATCTGGCTAATTTATGTCAGTCACTTCTTAATACATATTTAAGTGTTACACAAAAAAGATGATAAATATGCAATCTGACACCTTTGGTATTTCCCTGCTGTTAATTTATAAAGGTCTGGCGTCCCCCAAACCAGTTCGAATTATTTAAATAACAGAGGAATTGTGAAATAAGATGGTTCAGGGGCCTGGCTTCCATTTGCACTCAATATTGAGCGCAGCAGGCAACAGACTAAGACAATTATTTGACTAGGCCTCTGAACCCTGCTGGGACGAGTTACTTTCAGAATTAGTAAAGGAGGATTTCTTTTGTTCATCTAGAGAGGAAGACTCTACAAAGAGAAGCTCTTTCTCCCCCTCGTTCTTTGACAATCCTAACAGATTGAGATGTGATAGCTGGAAAACATGACTGTACACTGTTACTGTCTGTTTTCTTCCTTTTTTGTCTTGCTTCCTTCAGAGACTTTGAATGGACCTCAAGACTCCAAATAAACCAATAGTAAGACGTAGTAGGCAACAAAGTAGATGCCACCTTGATTAGCGATGATCTCCTTGTCCCCTACCCTGTCCAGATGTACGATATCTCCCCTGGGATATTGAGTTCCATTCTAGAAACCATAGTTTATGAATGTTCTTCTCAACCAGAAAGTGTCTAGAGAAAAGCAAGCATCACAGGGAAGGGTATTTAGTTCATTCTACTTGAAAACTGACGGAAGGAAAGGTGGGGTTTACCCTGGAGAACACAAGGCTTAAGTGGAACATGATAGCTGAATGCAAGTACTCGAGGAGTGATTTTCAGTAGATTTCAGTAGACTTTCACTTAGACCCAGAGGGTAGAACTATGAACAAAGGAGGGACATTTCAGGAGGTTCGTGCTTTTCAACATGTTGAAAGGAGTGTCAGATAGCTGATCACATTTGGCTCAAAGTAAGGAACACAAAACTCTACGCTTCTAGTCCTTAAGGGACAAATAAGAGTGGGATAGGATTCCTCAGGAAATCGAAGGTTCCACCTTGCTAGAAGTTTCTAGACAAGAGCTGAATGTTGTAGAGGGGTTTCCCACTCATGTTGGGGTTGAACTCATTAATTGAGCACCCCACCAGTTCTGAGTTTCTCTGATTCTGCTCCACCTCAGTCACAGATGTGGTCTTAGATCTAGGGTTGGGAGGGATCTTGGAGGTCATCCAACACAAGCCCTTATTTAAAGATGAGGCAGCTCTGGCCCAGAGAGGTCATAGAAAGCAGTTTCCTTAGATCTGAGTGAGTGAATCTCAGGAAAGCAAGGAGATTCCCTGAGAGTTTCAAAGAACACTAGTTGTCTGAGGAGAAGACAATGAACTGCAGGACAGAAGTCTTTATGAAGGGTCAGTCTCAATCAGTTGATGCCCCTAGGTTGCCTTCTTCTCTTCAAGTTAATGTTATGCTTATTAGCCTAGATCATCGCCATTCCATTTTTGATGGAGGCCACACTGGAGAAACTCCATACTAAGGCAACAGCCATGAAATATAAATGCTTCCATATTATGCCAGATAAAATTTTCATCCTCTCTTCAGATCACACACACACAAACACATACACATGCACACACACATGCACACATGCACACTCTCACACACAGAGGCAAGTGAAGAGACACAAAAAATAAAAGCTGGGAAGCTGATGACCACAGACCATCAATAAATCCAAAGTATTATACAAATATCCAGAAAAAAGGGGAGATTTACTCTATAACTGAATATGGTTGTAAATGACTGAATTAGTGGAACACCACAGGCTCAGCCTCAAACTATCAATCTTGTTTCCTTATTCGACTGACAAAGTTAAAGCTAGCAGGAAGAAGATGGTGGGATGTGTCAACAATGGGTATTATCCGTCCTGTGTTATTCAGTCATTAGACACCCAGGGGTCATGAATAGGCTTTTCCTACAAATTCCTTGTTCACTTCACTGGTCAAAGACAATCCAGCAATTATCTAAATATTTTAGACAGTTTTGGGCAGAGGCTATATATAGTCCAGGAGAAAGGATTCAAATGAACTTAGCTGGATAACTGTGGGGAAATCACTACACGTTCAAGAGTCTCAGTTTCCTCATCTCTGAAATAGTATGATAAGAACTGCAGTGACTGCATTATAGGGTTGGGGCAAGGCTCCAGTAAGACAACCTGTGCTTGTAAAGCACTTGTAATTAATATAGTAAGCCATTATTATGGAAATAAAATATAGTGTAAATATTGATATTCAGTCAGTCAATCAAGATGCATTTAGTACATGCTTTCTCTATCCCAGATCCTGTGTTAAGGTCTAGAAATACAAAGAAAAGCAAAAACACCATCCCTTCCCTCAGGAAGCATATATTCTAAAAGGGTAGACAACTTGTCAATAAGTAGCTGTATACGTGATCTATATAAAATCGATGGAAAGTAATTGAGCAAGGGAAAATACTAGGAGGGAATAGAGGGAGGTGGGGACCAGGAAGGACTTGAAAAAATGCAATTAATGCAATTAAGAGCTGACTCTTAAAGGGAACCAGAGGGAATGAGAGGAGAAGCTAAGTAGGCAGAGCATTCCAGACATGGGGGAAATGCAATGCCAAGTTCTAGTGACAAGGGATGGAGTTTTTGATCCAAGGAACTTGAAGGAGGCCAGTGAAGTTGGAAAAGGCAATATATGGAGGGAGAGAAGTATGAGACAGAAAAGGTTGGAGGGTGACATTAGAAAGGACTTTAAATACCAAACAGCAGATGCTATATTGGATTCCAGGTTTTATCTTCAGTGATTTCTTTCATTGGATGTCTTCAATATCCTGAATGTCCCATAGGTAGTTCAAGCTCAACATGTCCAACATGGAACTAATGATCCCTGTCACACACACCCCGAAACAAATAACTCTTACTTTTTCTGGATGTTCCTATTACCAATCTGGATTCTTGGAGTAGTAGGGAGATGCTGAGATTTATTAAGTAGAGAGAATGAAATGGTTACACCTGCACTCTGCGGAAATCACCTTAGCAGCTAAGTGGAAGGTGGACTGGAATGAGGAGATGGAGTAATGGACTTAAGGAGATAGTTATCTCAATGGTTCAGGGAAAAGATAAAGAAATTCTACAGTAGATTTGTGGCTGCGTGAGTAGAAAGTAGGGGATACATATGAGAGATGTGGTGAAGGTAGAAATCACAAGATTTGGAAACAGATTTCATATAGGAGAGAGAGAGAGAGAGAGAGAGAGAGAGAGAGAGAGAGAGAAGAGAGAGAGAGAGAGAGAGACAGAGAGAGACAGAGAGAGACAGAGACACAGAGACAGAGAGACAGAGAGACAGAGAGAGACAGAGAGACAGAGACAGAGACAGAGAGACAGAGAAGGGGAGGGAGGGAGGGAGGGAAGGAGAGGGGAAGGAAGTGGAAATGGAACCTGTGTTATGAGCTTGAGTGACTGGGAGGATAACCTCCAAAGTAATAGAGGTGTTCAGGAAAGGTAAGAGACTTTTATTTAGTGGGGGGTGATGGGGGAGGTGTGACAGGGATCATGAGTTCCATCTTGGACATGTTGAGCTTGAAATATCTATAGGGCACCCAGATAGAGGTGCCAAAGAAGTTGCTGAAGATACAAGTCTGGATGTCAGGAGAGAAATAAGGGCTCTGTATTAGAATCTGAGAATTATCTGTGTAGAGATGATCGTGGAATCTAGGGGAGAAGATAAGATCACCAAGGGAGAAGAGAAAATGGTCTAGTATAGAGCCTTAGTGGCCATTTACGTTTAGTGTGCATAACTTCATATAATTACTATCAATTAGGAGGACGCATAAAATACTATACAAATGGCATCTATTATGCACGGACATAAAAACAGGGATTGCCGCCTTTGATTAGGTAAGACATTTAAATGTCAAATGACATCAAGAACATATCTTTTTCATTAGAAGCCCTGAGAATACTTCTAGAAATAGATTAAGGGAAAGGAAGGGGTTTGTCCTGATGTGTCTTGACCCCCTGGACTAACCACTAAGAAACGATTCACTCTGAAAACTAGAGGCACTAAGAAACTTGTCAAATTCTGATTAAAAAAGATTTCTGGCACAAACAATACAGTAAATTATCAAATATTCTACATAATTAAAATAAACAGAAAGATGTATTAAAATATAAGTAAGTGATCAACTAAAAGAAGCCGTGGAAGAAACATGATTGGAAATTTTTGCTACTGGGACAAGCACCACAAGCAACACGGAGGACATGGCACAAAACAGGATTGTGTATCCATCCTTGACTTTTATTGATCTATAAGCAAAGGTTGAATGAATGTTGGTTGAGTGTGTCCTGAAGGGTAGGCTCTGCAGGTAGAGTTTGGACATTTCCGCCACCCCAGCTTAGACCTTGGAGGTCCCTTCCAATTTGAAGTTTGATCTTATACTCTGACATTCTGTGAGTCTGTGAAATACGAAGAGAATCAGAACTAAGCTAGCAGAAAAAGAGCCTATGGCAGTAAAATCAGAGATCCACTAAGGTGGCAGAGAATTTTTTTTTTTTTTTGCTTAAAATATCACATTTTCAGACAAAAATCTGTTTTTCATTATATAAAAAGGCACAAAGGTTGATACTATGTGAATGATATTTTAAAGTTATCCCTCTAAAGTTTTGGATGTATTGTTGGGTCCCCTTCTAAGTTCTACGTAAGGAACCATCCCATGCCATTGGAGGAAGGGTCAAGGATCAAGATGCTGAACCCGGATAACCTCATCAGCTTTGCTCAAGGTGACTTTTGATCCTCATGCAAGTTTTATGAAACAGCAGCATCTCCATTTCAATACAAGTTTCCCTTAGACCATGGCATGTTATAATTGATTCTAAAAGTCAACATTTAGTTCTTGTGTCTCTATTTCCCCCACCTAGCTTAATGTTTCAGCCTCAGTTTTTCTTCTGTCAAATGGGAATAATAACATCCACCACAGAGGGCAGATGAGAAAATCTAATGAGATAATTACGTAAAACCTTTTAGCAACCAACCATCAGTCACTAAATATTAATTAAGTACCTATTATGCCCAATTAAACATTATAAAAATGTCAGCTGGTAAGAGTTAGAAAGAAATCTTGAATCCATTTTTAAGTTAACATTTCAAAAAATGCCCCAAATTCAGTCAATTATTAGTGATGGCAATGATGACGATGATGATGATGATGATGATGATGATGATGATGATGATGAAGATGGTGATGATGATAAAGATGGTGATACCCTAAATATCACTTTACAGATCTTATCTGATTCTCATATTAGTCCAGGGGGAACCACGATGAAAAGATCCTTATCCCCACTCATTTTACAGATGGGCAATCTAAGGCTTCTGGTGGAGGTGGCTTGACCCTACTTACATGGCATGATGAATAATGCAACTGGGGTCCTTGGACTCTAGGTGCAGGGGTCTCCTCCCTGTCTCATGTTGGTAGGAAGAATTGATTATGGTGACCAGGGCTGGGAGCTTAATTTCTGTTCTGTGCCACAGGCTGAGCAAACTCCTGTGCAGAGGTAGACTCCAGGGGTGTAAGAAGAGTAACATTTCACCTCTCCTTAGAGACACCTGGAACCCCTGGCAAGATAGCCAATGTTGTATATTCTCAGCAGCAGAAATAAATTAACTCTTTGGTGGGGGGATACCGAAGCCTCTAATTTGGACAGTTCCTCTGTGTGGCATTAACTCAATCCTATACTCAACAGAACTTACCTATTCAAAGGCAATCTTACATAATGGTTAAATGGTTGGAGTCAGGAAGGCCTGGATTTCTGTGTTGCCACTGGTTGAATGGCAAAAACTCTCAGTGCCCCTGGAAATTCTTTAAGACCATAAGCTGCCAAGGAGTTACCCTTCTCTATCAGAGGGAGGAGTTTTCTCCCTGGGAGTTACCTCTGTGGATTAAAAGTCCAGGTCTAGACCAACCAAACCCAGCCAAACAATAAACCTCACTAGGTAATAGGTTATAATAACCTGGCCCCCTAACAAATTGCCTAAACTTATTTACTAATTGTGAACAGGTCAGCTGTGGGGGAGGAAGGCTTACTTATCCTTTTCATTTTGAAATGAGATGTTAAATTTCAAAATGAATAGAAATTAATTATGGATCAGATGTGAAGTCCTGATTTTATACATGTGCCTTTAACTTGCTCATTCCTGAGGAACTCATCTTCCTTTTTTCATCTAGCCTCTCAACCTCTCTGGGTATAAGCAAGCCATATCCTTTTATCCATAGCCTCTCAGATGCCTGTGTCCCATGGTGCCTATATTTTTTTTGTAGACTTGTTTGCTCCTTGACTTTTGAGAGCCTTTTTTTCTCCCTAACTTTGCTCTATTTCTTGGCATTTCGACTTCCTACATGGGTAATGGAAACATGGCAACCTTGGTCACTGAGGAAAGCTGCTTAATGAATGGGAATGAATTGGCAAAAAGTGTATTTTTTAACCTTTATTCAAGAAAGTACAATTTAAGTGAATTGGGTTTTAAAGGTTATAAAATATTGAGACCTGGAAATAATAAGGATTTTTTCCCCTTTTTTTGGCTTCTTGCAAGATTTTTCTCTCCTTCTGCTAGAGTCTTTCATTTAGCTTATATCTTTCTATCCACATCAGTCGCTGTCACTGATGCACTGATTTCTAGAAACTATGCTCCACTTCTTACCCTCTTACTCAGTAATAAGTCTTCACTAATAACCAAGAGGAATTTCATACCAAAATTTAGGGCAACCTCACATCAAGGCAGTTGGACAAAAATAACATTTGAGACTCCTAGCTTGGCATTCTTTGCAGAGCTCAGAGTTTAGCTCAACTAGGACCCTCCACACACAAAAGTTGCTTCCTAACTCCCTTGAGGAGAACTCTTTTCCTTACTTCGATCTCCACAGATTCATGCAGCCTCTTGCAGGTCGCCGAGAATGTCTCCGAGGTGCCAAACTCAAAATACCAAAATTTGTTCTTCATTCTGAAACAAGAAAAGGAGAAGAGGTTTAGCGAGCATCGGTAACAGACAGGAAAGATGGGCCCAGCCTGTCTTCTGGCAAGAGTAATGGGGGAGATCTGGCACATTTGACGTCCACTGTGAAATGGATGAGCCCATAATTTTCACAGCTTAAATGCTGGTGTCAAGTTGGATGATGGCCCCTAAAGGGATAACAAAAATGCTTTTCATATGACAGGCTCAAGTGCACCCCTGTCTTTTCTGTCATTGGAATTATCAGCCCTCCCTTCCCCCAACTCCACTAGGTAACAAAGAAAGAAACGTGTTGGAGGTGGGAGGGAATCACCTCAAAATGAGGGTGAGTACCTATGAGAACTGAGTACTTGGAATCTGTCAGGAATAGATGTCACTAAAGAAAAAAATGTCCATTCCAAAGCCAGATTCTATGATATTACGGAGTTCAACAGAGACAAGAAGTAGACAGTTTCATTTTTGCAGTGCTACCAGAAGGCCCAGAGATATTGGCATCTCATCGTTAGAGTCCATTGCTTTGCCTTCAGTGAGACTTCAACACATTTGTTAGAGGGAATTCAGTTAAGACATAAAAGAAACATGGATACATCAGTTTATGAGTGTATTTATTCTGGAAATCAAGTGTTTCTTTATATTTATCATCTCCAAATGCCCTACTTGAAAATTCTCTTTTATCTATTCCCTTCTCTTCCCCTTGGTAGGGCTTGGAGTCTGTGTAGGTGGACGGAGGAGGACAAACTGACATGGAATCATATATCCTTGCAAGAAGTTTGTCTTTAAAAACAATGCAAATAGCTCAACTCCTGGGAATGAAATGCAATTTCATGGAAGAAGACCGGATTTTCAAAAGCCCTAGTCATGTGGGTGAAAAAATCATAGTGTGAAAAAAGTCATTTTTGACAAAGCTAAACCATTTATAATCATTTGTTACTCAAATCAGAAATCCTGAATTCGGTTTAAATAATGCACATATTTACATGTGCACACAGACACACATGAACACAGGTATAACTGGAAAAGAAATTTTTCTCATTTCTCTGGCAAACTCTGATGGTGCCATTTGGTGACATCTGACATAAAACTTGACATCTGTATCTTGGATTTGATACAAACTAACATCTAGGAAATGTACCAGAATGTAACAATGGACACGTCAATTCCAAGCAGCCACCACAGGGGGCATGATTAACAAACTGCACCCTGTTTCAGTCACAGTAAATGTCATTGGGACCAATACTTTGCATGTGATGATGGTAGGCAGAAAATGTTACATGAATTTTATGTTCTAAAAACCCCAACAACTTAAAGCAACTTTGTGGATGAGCTCCATAAATCTTCAGGACCCCCTAATGTTGGAAGGTTGTTCAATGCTCACCAGCCTATTTCTTAATTACTAATGTAGTAGGAAAAGCAAATTGAACATCATTAATCTGAAGGACTGTATGAAGGGTAGCACTCTTGATTTCTCTGAAAATATTTATTTTTAGGTTAAAACATCATTTTAAAAGTTGCTTAATCTTTAGACCTCTGGTTCAAAAAAAAAAAAAAAGATTTTACCGAGGTCACATAGATCTTGCCTTTGTATAGAATTCTTAACTTGGGAGAATGAAATGCAAAATGAAGGTGTATAGAAGGTATAATTTTTGGATACAGAGCTCTATCACAAAATTGGAAACAGATTCCCCTGGTCAGTATCATCCTCCAAACTGAAAATTTGGGGGAATAAAGGTCTGGCTAAACTCAAGAATTGTTGGCCAGTATCTGGCCTTCCAGGGAGCATCACTTGACCCCTGCTGCCCAACTTATCTTTGCTACCATTTTCACTGATGGTTAGTAATTGCCTGTTCATCGCTCCCGCTCTACCCCACTATTCATCAACACTGGATGCTCCGATTTTTACCAGATCTTTCTCCTTATTTATCATGGGTGAAAGAGCATGCCTCCACTATGGTGGGTGCTGTTTTCTAACCCTTTCAGCCCAGATATGAAGGCAGCCAGGACCTTAACATTCAGAAAATGGTCGAGTTCCCAAATTTATTTTTTTTGACTGTCGAAGTTCCATATTTGATGCGAGATGGATGAACTCATCATATTCACACATTAAATACTGATGTCTAATTAGAGCAAGGCCTACTTCTGCTAGACTAACAAATGTTTTTTTCCCCTTTTCACAAACAAACCCACTTACTCTTTTCAACTCTTCAGGATTCCACCCCAGACCCCATTCACCATTTTGGTTTACATCACGGTCCATGGGCCAAGCTCCTTTAAATTCTCAGTTATTACAGCCATTTTTATGTTTCACTTAGAGAAATATATGGAGGTGATAAAGCCCACATAGAATGTGAGTCCACATGACAAATTAAAGGCTGTTAAATTTTATTTTTTTTATACTAAAACGATCTTTGGATTGTAGGAATGCAAAAAAGCACGTTTGAACATACATACCATCTCTTTTTTATGATGCACATTTGAAAATGAGCCGGTGCATTCCTAATCACTTTTGACAGGGCAAAGAGATAAATAATCTTGGCCTAAAAATTTGAGCCTAAAGTTTTAGGCTGCCATGAATTTTTAAGACCAAGATGTAATGTGCCTTTTGCTTCAAAAGGCCCTGTGGCTACTGGTGTGAGAGTTGCTCTGCCCATAAGCCCTGGGACAGTTGGTTAAATGAGAGGGCTGAGTGTTCAGGTCTTTTTGTTAAAGTATTTAGTCTGTTCTAATTGTAAACCTTCTAATTCCTCTTTAATATTCAAAGCACTTGGTTCCCAGGTGTTCAACTGAAGGTGCAGGGCACAGTTTCCATGTACACAGCATTTCTTCCTGACTGTCATTTCTGTTTCTCTCACACAGCAGTACAGATGGGGAAAATTACCGAGCTTTCTTTTTCCTCCTGTTTTTGAAGAGAAATCATTCTTTGTCAACGTAGCAGCTAATGGGTACTCTGTATCTCAGGCTTTTCACTGCTAAACATGTAACCTGATGGTTAGGATATAGCTCTTGACCAACCCTTTTCTTTGATGGATCCAAGTGTTTGACTTTCAGGTGCTAAGGAAAGTTCTCTAGCCAAACAAAAAACAAGGTGGGGGTGGGTGAGAGAAACAAGAAACAGTTGTGTTTTTCTTTTGGGGAAGACACAGAAGCATAACTGGTCTGAAAGCTCAGATGTGAAAAAACTAGCTGGCAAACCAAGGATGTGGGAGAGGATGCAGAATTACCTTAGTTGCCCAATTCCATCACTGTTGAAATTACAAAACTGTGGCATAGTTTTAAATCAGTATATCATTTGGAAATTAAATCAGATCCTTCCACCTGGGAGGGATATTTTGGCTGTAAACAATGCATCCAAGGCAAAAAACCTTTTGCAAGAGTTGTTCCTGAATGAAGTTACCTTCTCCTAGAAGATGGCTGGCTATATTTTGGCATATTTAACAGCCAAAACAAGACATTGCTAGGCGTCGGGGCCACCTGAGTAAATATAGGAATAGAATATTTGAGGTGGTCAATTTAAATTCAGTCCTATTTCAGGCTGTTTTGTGTATCTAAAAACAAACAAACAAACGAAAAAACCAAGCTGATCTATGTGCTGAACTGATTTTTACCTTTCACCTATCAGAGGGATGATCCAAACAATGACTCCAGCTCCAGAGGCTGGTGGTAATTATTCTAAGGGTGACAGAAGATTCTAAAAAAATAAATAAATAATGGGTTAAAAAAGAAGAAAAAGGGCAAATAAGAGAAAAGATGAGAAAGAGAAGACAAAAGAAAAAAAAACTCTTAAAATGAATTGTATCTGCAGAAGGAGGATCACTGACAGAATCATTTCAGAACCTCCAAGCTAGATTTGTAATGAGGATTCAGAATGCCAGCAGAAGGATGATTGCTTCAGGAGGGAACAAGGAAGCTTCTCTCATGAGCACATTTGGGTCAGAAGAAACTGGTTTAGTTTCTGGCTGCGTCTGATCAAGGGCTTTGCAATAATGACCACAATGTTTGTTTTCTTGGTTATCTGTAGATGTTAAAAAGTGACTCTTCTGGAAACAATGCCATGCAGTAGAAGAAACCCCTTCCTAGGGATAATAAAGTCTTCCCAACTGGCTTGGACTTTCAGTGGGCCCCAAAGTGTGAGGGCTGGTTTACAGGTTTAAGAAGATGACTGCTTTGCTAGCCCTGGGACTACTTCATCTTTTCTCAACATTCTTCGTCCCTTTTTGTCACACCACAGTATTGACAATGACCCCTAGGCATGCCCATTGCTTTTCCAAGTCCACCTGATCCACAGGGGAAGGGTCTATTGCCCATAAAAAATATGGTATCATCATTTCTTAGAAAACAAATAAAAACAAACTTATTTTCAAACAGCTTCTATTTAAATTCAACAGCATTTATTAAGAGCCTAAGGACAGCTATGTGGTGCAGTAGATAGAGTGTCAGGGCTGCAGTCAGGAAGACCCGAGTACAAATCCAGCCTCAGATACTTACTAACTAGACAAATCATTTGACCCTGTTTGCCTCAGTTTCCTCATCTGTAAAATGTTTGGGAGAAGGAAATGGCCAATGTATATTTGCCAAGAAAACCCCAAATGCAGTCATGACTGACTAATGACTGAAGACAACAATAATTAAGGGCCTACTGTATACTGGATGCTGAGGAAACAGACACACACTAAGGAACTTCCATCCTGCTGGGGAAATGAGGCATGCTCTGGGCCCTGATTTCCTCTTCTACAAAAGGAGGGAGCTGGACCAGATGAGGTCTGAGAGATCTAGTCCCAAACCTAAGGTCCTCTGAAAGTAACTCATCTAGAAAGTCATAAGAAGGAATTTCTAGGAGAAAACCCAATTGAGAAAATTGGAGAAAAGTCCTGAGCAGGTGCAGGAGGTGGTCTGTACAAACCTCTACTTTGAAAGGAGCTTGGGATTGTTTAAGGCAGACTGAGGAGGCCACACTGACATGGCAGATCACTAGTACGAAGGCAGGGATGGGGGAGATGAGGTGCCATGTAAAGGGAAGCACTAACAGCTTCCTTCAACTCTAATAGAGAGTGAGCAAAGAAAGGGACTTGTATTAAGATATGTTTCCGGAAGCAAGTGGAAGCTGATTGAATCTCAGAGAAGCCACTAAAGCCTGTTGATGCTGTGGTGACACAGAAAGGTCTCTGTTTTAGGAAGGTCACTTTAATATCAGCATGTTGGATGGATGGGACAGGGGAGGACACGGGGCAGGAAGATCAATTATGAAGCTATTAGAATAGTCCTCATAAGAAAGGACAAGGGCTGGAACTGGGGTAGAGAGTAGATAAAGTGGAAAGAAAGCAGGGAGGGGAGAGTCTACCAGAGGAGAATCAACAACCCCTGGCCACAGTGACTGTAAGAGGGAGAAGGGCTAAGAATGGATGACCAAGGATGGAGAGCCTGGCTGATGAGAATGGTCCTTTTAAGAGCTATTAATTTCAAATATATCTGAAATTTTCTGGGAAGAAAATATTTTTGCCCAAAGTGGCATACATATGCCCACTTGCACAAGCATACACACATCAGAAAAAAGGGAGGGGCACTCTAAAACAAATCACATCAAGATAAAATTCTCTATTATTTACTACCTTGCCAAATCATCTACAGGGTACAGAATGAGACTGAATTTAGGGACAGAATTCAATTCTCAAATAGTCAGGAGAATGTTGTCCAAGTTGGTGCAATACCCCTACATTCTAATCCCATACTTGATTTAGAAGAAGGGAAAAAAATCAGAAATATGGAGCCTACAAGCCTGTGTCCCCTCTCCCAATACTGATCTAATAGGAAGGTAATCTGAATGTTCCATTTGACATCAGGGGCAGGAAATTGCAAAGATGGAGCTCTAAGCTCAACAGAAAGAAAATCCCTTTACCCAAGAGAGCTACCCTCAAAGGCAAGGGACTTCCCATGGAGGACGAAATGCTGGAAGGCCCCTTGTCTACTGCAGTGTAGCAAGGATTCTTTTTCAGAGATAGGTCACCAGTGGTGACCCCTGATGTCCTTTTCAGCTCTGAAACTCTGGTTTGGGGACATGATGACTTCTAATTTTTCTCAGGGAGAGAATTGTGCTCATGGGAATTTCTTCAAGGGGATTTTGCTCCACGGCAGTATCTTTAGTGAAGCCATTTTGTATTCATACCAAAGAATGCAAACTCTAGGTACAAACTAATAAATAGTAAAATGCCAAACAAAAATGCATGTATCTTCCTGCTTAGATCATAAGATGTGCGGCCCAAATCCCAAGGAGCCACAGAAATGGGCCATTGAAACCTCAGAGTGCATCATATCATTCCATCTTGGTTTTTAAGGGAGATGGATGCTTTAAACAAATTATTTTTTACCCTAATGGCTTTTACAGGCATCATGAAAGTTTCTTCTACTTTTTACAATACAAGAAAAATGCCTTTTGTCCAATAAATTGAACGTTTTCATCCATTCCTCCCAATTTTCCATGATTTTCCTTGCAAATTGAAGCTACATGCATGTATCTTGACAGGAAAAGAGGCCAGTGGTACTTAATTTGGTCAAATATTGGCTTCCTTTACTTTTTACCCCAATAATAAATTTACACCTTTAAAGAAGTCAGAGACAGAACTAAGGAGATAGGCTGGCCTCTCATGACCATGGTTGTTGGGGGTTCATGGATGGAGGGAGATGAAAGGAGACAAAGAACAGGAAACTGAGGCTTCCCAGGGACCTGCTGGGAAAAAGAGACAGGGTGGTAGAGTTGGTAAGAGGTTGCCTGTAGGCCACATCTCAGGTGTCAGGAGAAAAAGCAAAGGGCTGTCAGAGATGGGACACTAGGGGTCACCTCCTAACTCTTCTCTCATTTCCCAGTAACACAAATCTTCATTATTTGCTAGGTGCCACTATGCACTATAAAAATAACAATATCAGATGGCATGTCTAGAGACCTTTACATTTTACAAAGAATTTCACTTTCCTTAACTCATTCAGGCTCACAACACCAGAAAATAAGTACTGCAAATATGACTTCCCTGTTTTATAGATGAAGTAACTGAGGCTCTAGGAGTTAAGGGCCTTGCCCTGAATCATTCAACTAGTAAGTGTGAAAGGTAGAATTTTTCGCCCAGATCTTTATGCCTCCAGGTTCAGTGCTCTATACAAACCAAACTATGTCAAGGTGTGAGGTCCCTGGACCATAAGAAGAATGAGCTCAAGTCTGGGTGTGGGGAACCACACGTGTCCCTCTAGGTTCTCAAGTGCAGGGCTGCACTTGAGGACCTAGAGAGCCACATGCAGGTTCCCTACCTCTGGTTCAAGGGATGAAGAATCTTAGAGCTTTTGTCTAATTCCCTGGGCTTTGGTTGAGAACTATGACATGTGCCTCTACTCCCTAGATGACACTTACCATCCCATGCAACACCACCTTCAAGAATCATGTGGGAATCTATCATTTAACAGGCAACTATTAGACACCTCCTGTGTAGCAGGCTCTGTGCTGGGGATATAAGGATGGAGAATGAAGCAGCCCCTAATTGCAAGGACATACTAATGTAGTGTTTAACAGACTTCTCAACAGAAGTTGGAGAAAAAGACTTCATAGATGTTTCAGCCAGGGAGAAACACACTTCTATCCATATCCCATGGATTAGAATAGTTTTCTTTCAAATGTAAGGCTTCTTTCTTTTTTTCTTTTTCTTCCTTCCTTTTTTTCCCTCTCCTTCTTTGCCTTTCTCTCCTTCCTGCCTTCATTTCCTCCTTCTTTCCCTTCTCTTTCTTTGCCTCCATCCCTCCCTTCCTCTCCTTCCTTCTTTCCTTCCTTCCCTCTTATAAATTTGGTTCCTAGGGCAACTCTCTTAACAGGGCTACTGATTTCCCTGGTCACCGTGTCTTCCTGGTTGTCATTTTTTCCCCTTCTTCAGATTGTCTACCCAATCATTCGCTGATGGAGCATCATGTTCATGTGGAAAATTAATCGAACTCAAAGCCAGAAAACCAGGATGTAAGGTCAAGTTTTGAAACTGAGTAGATGGGTGACCTTTGACAAATCACCCCCTCACTGAGTCTCTGTTTTCTAAGAAAAATGGCAGCCGTGACATTCATATCCTCTACCTGGGAAGATTATTGTGAGAGAGGTGTGCTGTCAATGCAGAAACCCTTTCAGCAACGACGCTCATAATTATCAGTAAATTAAGACTTCCGCAAAACGATTAAATGAAGACTATTGGTTATATAACTAAGGAAATCCATTGTCTGTCAATACCAAGTTTGAACAAGCACTCCTCTGTACACAAAGAAAACAGTTTGTACCAGGAGACTGAGTGAACCAAGCAGTCCCAACTCACAGCTCATATCTGGGAGTCAGAAACTCAGTATGAGCTAAATATGGCAGGTCTTCTCAAACATCCATTTCCAACAACTGTAAAGTAGAACAATACACATACCTTGTCCCCCAGGGTTACAATTAGGAAGAATCATGTGAGAGGAAGGAATTAGAGAAGTTTGCAAAGTGGAAGCCTTTCCCTCTGCCAATATCAGCTGTTACTTTGACTGGTAAGGAAAAGCTAGAAACAAGGTGAATGAGCAATCAAAGTTTCCCTTCCCTTTTCTGTAGGGATATGGGGACCAACGGCTATGGAGGACTGGATATATTTCCAGACCAAGGTTGGTTGTGTACCTGTTTAGGGAATTACATGACTGTTTCTCTTCATTATAAGGGAGGATTCAGTTGAAGGGAGCTGGGAAAAGGCTGCCATGTAAAGTAAAAACTTGGAAATCTATGGTGCTAGCCACCTTTCCCATCTTCCTTTAAAATATCTCTTTTTCTGGGGGTGTAGACTCACAATCTCACTGTTGAAAGGAATTCCCATTATGGAAATGCCTTCCACTGACAAAGATCAGCAGGTCTTCTGCAGTATATTCATTCTCTTATTGTTAACACAGAGTTTCCTTGGCTCCTGAGAAGATCAGCAATTTTCCCGGTATCCAACTTTGTGCCAGAAACAAGACTTGAACCCAGGTCTTCCTGACTCCGAGATCAGATTTCAATTCACTATTACTACTTGTGTGTACATATTTATGCACATATATGAATGTGCATGTGAAGATATTGAAATTAAATTCCTAGATAAAACTGAAGGGAAAAACAGGAGGTGAATGTCTGTTTTCAACCCATATTAAAATGAACTTCCTGATCTTGGAGTGAGCCTGCTTCCACATGAATATAAAAAACGATCTTATCTTCATTTGTCTGTTAGAAGAGGTGCATTTTGTTCAGAATGTTGTATATAATTTATCGCGACCCCAACTGAGGAAAGCAAAGGCAGATGATGAGATTTCAGGGAATAATCAGGCGTCCCTCATGATACAAATCAATGTCAAGAACACAGCCCAGATACTCACTGATGAACTGATTTGTCTGGTAGATGACATCATCCTTCACGTTGATTTCAATATCAACATTTTGTGATCAATTTCAAGCAGTCTCACCTCAGTGCTGTGTGTGTGTGTGTGTGTGTGTGTGTGTGTGTGTTTACACTCATGAAACCACTTTCTAGAGCCACTGAGAACTGTGGAAAATGGAGTCTATCCCCCCCCCCCCTTCTTTTCTTAAGAGAAGCTTCTGGATAAACAGAATTTCTAAATTGCAAAGTAGTAAATCTCTTTACTGGATAGGAAGAGGGCTGTGGATGTGTGAAGGAAAGAAAGAGGTGCTGCTGGTCTTAACTATTTTTTTAAAGAATAAAAACAAATTGTATTAGGAATGAATACCTGAAATGTGTGAAGCTATGGTGATCTTCACAGAACATGGGGAAGGGGGTGAAGTGTGAATCAGGAAGACAAAGGGAGGAAGGGGGTGGTTGTTGGGGGTTTTGTTTGCTTGCTTGCTTCTTGAAATTTCAGGATATATTATTAAAAGTTTGATGGAGAAAGGGTTGAAAAAGGGTGCTGATGGGTACTCTGCCAATTTTCCTTAATTATTGTTTATGATAATTTTGGACAAATCTCCTGTGTGGTTGAAACTAAAGAGCTGGACTAGGTAGTAGACTTATCATTTTATTAGTATAGGAAACTCTTAGCAAAGGAAAATTCCCCCACTAATGCTGACAGCATTTTCTCTGAAAAATGGGCATCAAGAGTTTAGATGAGTTGCCCATGGTCTCACAGCCAGTATATATCAGAGCTGGGAATGGAGTGAGATGTTCCTGGATCTATATTCTCTATGCCAAGTTGTCTGTAGTGATAGTAAATTTAACACTGACAAATGAAAAAGAAGAATTCAAGAATTTTAGTGCATTTTCAAAGACATGATAATACTCTGCCAGAACATGTGCTCAACCCATATTAGCAAAAGGCCTTACCTGGAGTCTTTTGTTTTTAAACATTAAGAAATAAATGCAAGGGTGGTGGACCCAGGCCCTGCCTTCCTGACCGAAAATAGAAACAAATAGATGAACACTCCATATATGTATGTCTATTGGCATTTTTATACATATAAACTGGTATACACATATTTTCATTAGACAATAACGAGGTAGGTAACAGTTAGCTAGCTAGGAGCAGAGGAGACAGATCCAGACCTGTGATTTCATTTGGGAGAGGAAAGTCCCGCTACATATGTACACATGCAGACACATACACATGTACACACTTATACATGTTGATACGCTGTCTTCAACATAAAATGTGGAAGAGTTGAGTCACTGAAAGCTGAACAATCAGACTGAGATCACATGGCTAACATGGGCCAGAAGAAAGACTTGACTCAAGATCTTCTTCCACCCCAAGGCCCATCTTCTGCCACACACACACTCAACTCAAATACATAAAGGGAGTATTGAAGATATACAGATATATGGACCCACACATTCTTAATATTCTATAGTGTCTTGTCTTGAACCAAAGTTTGAATTGTCAGCTCATAAACTATAGAGATGAATTCTACTTTGAGGGGTAAGTTTTAAAAGAAATGGGATGCAGGTAGCTTAAAGTTCTGGGTTGTAAACCTACCATTCTCTGACTCACTGCATTATTCTTCTCCATTAAAGCCCCAGTGATGTTCTCCATCACTTTCCTCTCATGAAGTAAAGAAGTCACTTATATTTCCTTTGAGGAAATCAATGAAGTAATCCCTCATCACAAAAGTCCCAAAAGCCTGTCCTTAGAAGAAAAAAGTGCTTTTTTATTAGAATTTATGCATTTTTTTCTGAATTGCATCAAATAGCAAGTCGTTCTAGGAACCATCATCTTCCTTCTTGAAGCAGGTCATTTTAGGGGGGGGAGGGTGTATTGCTTTTAGACACTCCCTGCCTTATACTGGGGCTTATCTTTCTCAGGTATCTGATCATTTTCAAGAGAGCTTCTGGATTAGGCTGCCATTGGAGCAGGGGGAGGAGAGGTGGTAATTATCCTAAGTGGTGTTTAAAAACTGGAAAAATGAAGAATCTCAAATTTCTTTTTTTTTTTATTAATTTTTAACATTTATTTTCACACAATTTTGGGTTACAAATTTTCTCCCCTTTTATCCCCTCCCCCCCCCCAAACCCGAGCTTTCTAATTGCCCCTGTGACCTATCTGCTCTCTCCTCTATCCTCCCTCCCTGCCCTTGTCTCCGTCTTCTCTTTTGTCCTGTAGGACCAGATAGCTTTCTTGAGCCCTTAACCTGTATTTCTTGTTACCCAGTGGTAAGAACATTACATTTGGACCTAACACTTTGAGTTCCAACCTCCTTAGCTCCCTCCCTCTCCACCCCTTCCCCTTGAAAGACAGGCAATTCAATATAGGCCATATCTGTTTAGTTTTGCAAATGATTTCCATACTAGTTGTGTTGTATAGGACTAACTATATTTCCCTCCATCCTATCCTGTCCCCCTTTACTTCTATTTTCTTATGGTCCTTTCCCTCCCCAGGAGTGTCAACCTCGTATTGCATTCTCCTCCCCATGCCCTCCCCTCCATCCTCCCCCCCACCCTGCTTGTGCCCCTGTCCCCCACTCTCCTGTATTATGAGAGAGGTTTTCCTATCAAAATGAGTGTGCATTATATTCTTTCCTTTAGTGGAATGTGATGAGAGTAGACCTCATGTTTTTCTCTTGCCTCCCCTCTTTATCCCACCACTAATAAGTCTTTTGCTTGCCTCTTTTATGAGAGATAATTTGCCCCATATAACTTTCTCCCCTTTTATCACCCCCCCAAACCAGAGCTTTCTAATTGCCCCTGTGACCAATCTGCTCTCTCCTCCTTTCTCCTCCCAATATTTCTCTCTCACTGCTTGATTTCATTTTTTTTTAATATATGATCCCATCCTCTTCAATTCACTCTGTGCACTCTGTCTCTATGTATGTGTGCTTGTGTGCATGTGTGTGTGTGTGTGTGTGTACTCCCACCCAGTGCCCAGATACTGAAATGTTTCAAGAGTTATAAATATTGTCTTTCCATGTAGGAATGTAAACAGTTCAACTATAGTAAGTCCCTTATGATTTCTCTTTGCTGATCGCCTTTTCATGGTTCTCTTCATTCTTGTGTTAGAAAGTCAAATTTTCTTTCCAGCTCTGGTCTTTTCATCAGGAAAATTTGAAAGTCTTCTATTTCATTGAAAGACCATTTTTTCTCCTGAAGTATTATACTCAGTTTTGCTGGGTAGGTTATTCTTGGCTTCAGTCCTAGTTCCTCTGACTTCTGGAATATCCTATTCCATTCCCTTCTATCCCTCAATGTAGAGGGTGCCAGATCTTCTGCTATCCTGATTGTATTTCCACAATACTTGAATTGTTTCTTTCTAGCTGCTTGCAATATTTTCTCTTTCACCTGGGAATTCTGGAATTTGGCCACAATGCTCCTAGGAGTTTCTCTTTTTGGATCTCTTTCATGCGGTGTTCTGCGGATTCCTTGAATATTTATTTTGCCTTCTGGTTCTAGAATCTCAGGGCAGTTTTCCTTGATAATTTCATGGAAGATGATGTCTAGGCTCTTCTTTTGATCATGGTTTTCAGGTAGTCCCAGAATTTTTACATTGTCTCTCCTGATTCTATTTTCCAGGTCAGTTGTTTTTCCAATAAGATATTTCACATTATCTTCCATTTTTCGAATCTGCGCGGTATGTTCTGAGATATCTTTTTTTCTCGAAAAGTCCTTAGCGTCCATCCGTACCATTCCCAGTTTTGAAAGATCTATTTTCTTCAGTGAGCTTTGGAATCTCCTTTTCCATTTGGTTAATTCTGCTTTTGAAAGCATTCTTCTCCTCATTGGCCCCTTGCACCTCCCTTGCCAGCTGAGTTAGGCTAGTTCTCAAGGTGCCAATTTCTTCAAGATTTTTTTGGTTCTCCTTTAGCAGGGAGCTGATCTGCTTTTCATGCTTCTCCCTCATCCCTCTCATTTCCCTTCCCAGTCTTTCCTCCACCTCTCTAACTTGATTTTCAAACTTCCTCTTGAGCTCTTCCATGGCCTGAGCCCATTGAGTGGGCTGGGACACAGAATCCTCGATTTCTGTGTCTTTGCCTGATGGCAAGCATTGTTCCTCCCCATCAGAAAGGAAGGGAGGAAGTGTCTTTTCTCCGATAAAGTACCCTTCAATAGTTTTATTTCTTTTCCCTTTTCTTGGCATTTTCTCCAACCAGTGGCCTGACCTCTGAATGTTCTCCTCACACCCACCTCGCCTCCTGGTCCTCCCAGCCGGCGTTTGGGGACTGAGATTCAAATGCTGCTTCCCGCCTTAGGATTTTTGGTGGGGGCAGGGCTGCTATTCAGTGTGAGAATTAAGTTCAGGTGGTCAGGGGCAGGGCCGCCTCTCAGGCATAGTTCCCTCTGGGGGTTTATGCACAGACCTTCCACAATGGATCCAGGCTCCTGCCCATTTGGGGAGCCCCTGTCCGCAGCCGCCTCTCAGCCCCCACCTCCCGGGGGGGCCCGAGCCTTGGGGGCACCCCACTCCCCTCTCAACCCACCAAAGAGACTCTCTCACCCACCCCCGTCAGTCACCTGTTGGTGGGGGGGCCCATGCCGCTGCTGAAAATCTCGCCTCAGGAGTCCTCTCAGATCTCTGCCTCTCAGAGCCGTGGCCGCCGCCGCCGCCACCACAGGTCTGGGCTGGGCTCCGCGTCTGCAGCGCGATGGACCTTTTGTGGGAGGTTTGCAGGTCCCTCTGTGGGTGGGGGGACCCACGTGGCCGCTGGAGATCCCGTCCCCGTAGCCCTCTCGGATCTCCTCTCCTCAGTGTCGCGGCCGCGGCAGGGCCGCACTCTGCTCCCCGTCCCGGCGCCCAGTCCGCGGTGCGAAGGACCCCCCACGAGAGGTCCGCAGGTCTCTCCGGAGCAGGAATCTCCCTCGCTCCAATACTCCGTGGTCTCTGGGTGCAGAATTAGCCCTGGCTTGGTCCCCTCTAGCCGTTCTGTGGTTTGTGTGTTCTGAGCTATGTGTATGTGCATCTTTCTACTTCGCCATCTTGGCTCCGCCCCCTCAGAATCTCAAATTTCTCATCTAGGTCTTCACTTCTTGTTAAATCTATATGCCCATGTGCTTTAATCTGACTGCCTGAAGGTTCTTATCAAGTTATCAGATTCCAGAGATGGCAAACTCTTTACCTCACCATCAGCTATCTCAATGGTAACAAAAGGGCCATATCAATCTTATGGACAGATGAGAATTGGTGGCCATGTGGCATGTCCTACCAGCAACTCAAGCATAACCAGATCCAAACAAAATTCATTATTATGTCTAAGCCCTGAGTAGTGCAAATAATGAATCCTATGAAATGGTAGCATGCATATTAATTCTCATGAAGTTATAATTATGTAAAATGCAACTGATCCCAGTCCAATGGAAATATGCAATGCAAATTCAAATAAAGCAACAACTTCATGGGATTCATTATGTGCACAGTCTAGGTTGTAGTTGTGTGATTATTCCCCAAAGATAATTTCAGAGCCAATTTAGGGAGGGAAAGAAGTAAAATAATTCTCTTGCTAGGATTAGGGTTAAGGGGTTTATCATATCTCAGCCATTGGGTCTCACAGGAGGTAACTTTAATGGTGTTGACTGGGGGATGTGAAAAATATCTGCCTAAGGCTAAAGACTCCCACATCTACAACTTAAGACTGGGGAAAAAAATCAATCTAATATTTATTAAGGCTTACAATGAGCTAGGAATTGTACTAAATGCAGGAGATGGAGTAGAGAAGCAAAAACAGCCCCTTCCCTCAAGAAACTTCTGTTTCATTGCCACACATAGGAGAGGTGGTCATTTCAAGGTATAAATGGGTGTGAACAAGGCCTAGATGACTCTATTGAATCACTCTTTCAAGTTATTTTAATTAAATACTAAGAATTTTAGTAATTAAACTCATCAAAAACCTTTGATTAATTCTGAAACAATGAAGGGCATTGGAAGAATAAGAAGGAAAGAGTAAAGTATGTTGGGATTTTCTGGGAAGAAAAAAAATAATCATACTTTGTGGTTTTTGTTTAAAAAAATACCAAGTGCCATACCAAACAAATCACAAGAAAAGTATTTTCTAGAGCTAGAAAAAAATAATGTCAAAATTCACATGGAAGAACAAAAGGTCCAGAATATCAATATAATCCTAAATTAATGAAAAGAAATTCTAGGGAAGGTGGCCTAGCCCTAACAGATCTCAAATTGTTTGATGAAGCAGAAATCATCAAACCCACTTGGTAATGGTTAAGAAGTAGAGGGGTAGAGCAGTGGAATCAGTTAGGTACCCAAGACACAGTAGTCAATGAATATAAAAATGTACTGTTTAATAAACCCAAGGACCCCAGCATCCAAGAGAAGACCCCACTGTTTGACAAAAGCTGCTGAGAAAACTGAGTAATAGTGTGGTGGAAACTGCATACAGACCAATGCCTGACACCATAAACAAGAATAAAGTCCAAATGAGTACAAGATCTAGGTATAAAAGGTAATGATACAAACAAATTAGGGAAGCAAAGGATAATGCATTTGTCAGATTTATGGAGAATGGAGATATTTATGACCAAACAAGAGATAGAGAACATTATGAAGTGCGAAATGGATAATTTTGATTCCATTAAATTGAAAAGGTTTTGCACAAACAAGCCCAATGCCACCAAGATGAGGAGGGAAGCAGAAAACTGGGAAAGGATTTTTGCAACTAGTGTCTGTGATAAAGGCCTCGTTTCTAAAATATATGGAGAACTGAGTCAAATTTACAAGAATACAAGTCATTCCCCAATTAATAAATAGTCAAAGGATATGAACAGGGAGTTTTCAGAGGAAGAAATTAAAGCTATCTGTAGTGATATGAAAAAATGCTCTAAATCACTATTGATTAGAGAGATGTAAATCAAAACAACTCTGAGGTACCACATCACACCTACCAAATTGACTAACATGACAAAACAGGAAGATGATTAACGTTGGAGAAGATGTGGGAAAGTTCGATCCCTAATTCATTGTTGGTAGAGTTGTAAGCTGATCCAACCATCCTGGAGAACAATTGGAACTTTGCCCACAAGGCTACAAAAATTTATCTACCCTTTGACCCAGCAATATTGCTTCTATAGCTATATCCCAAGAGATCATTAAAAAAATACAGGGAAAAGGACCCACATGTACAAAAATATTTATGGCAGATATTTCTGTGGTGACCAAGAAGTGGAAATTGAGGGGATGCCCATCAATTGGGGAATGGCTGAACAAGTTGATGTATATAATTGCAATGGGATACTGTTGTGCTATAAGAGATGACAAACAGTTGGACTTCAGAAAAACCTGAAAATACATATATGAACTGATGCTGAGTGAAAAAGGAGAGTAACAGCCACAGTGTGAGAGGACTATTTCTGATAGACTTAGCCCTTCACAGCAATGCAAGGACCTAAAATATTCCCAAAGGACTCGAGGTAAAATGCCATCCACATCCAGAGGAAGAACTATATTCAAAAAATATTGAACACTTTAGAAGTCAGGAAGTGTCATTAATGAGTGAGGACTGAGTGGTCCCAGGTAAGTTCTTGAAAAGCCTCCCTTGGCATGTGGGGGGAAGAGAAACAAGAGACTCAGTCTCCCCCTTTCCTGCCTCACCAGAACAGGACCACCTTGTCAGTGACCTCAGAAGAGAAAGGAGCAGCTGCAATGCCTGACTGGCACACAAGTATAAGCTGAGGGGAAGGAGATGGGACATCCAATAGCTAGGTGTTTACTTTTCCCAGAGTCTCTGGATTCTGGTAATAAAATATGTCACAGATTGCTGTTTTTCTAAGTGTGTGTGTGTGTGTGTGTGTGTGTGTATGTGTGTGTGTGTGTGTGTGTTTATAAGCTCCTATCTAAAGCCCAGAGAGATTGAAGGTGGAGAGAAATGGGGGTGTTTTGACTAGAGGGGTAGCCCACCTCCAGCAAACAAAAATGAAGAGAAGATGGCAGAGTAACAGCAAACACTTTCTAGAGCACTCCCACAAATCCCATTCAAATAACTGGAAAGAATGTCTCTAAACAATTCTGGAGCTGCAGAACCCATAGAATGACAGAGTAAAGCAAACCTCCAGCCCAAGACAGCCTGGAAGTGACTATCGCTCCACTACTGGGAGCAAGGTGCAGTCCAGCATGGGCCACACTGGCACAGACAGGACCTGAGCAGGCCTTGGGGGGACTGAATTTCTCATACCTGTGGTAGTTTCCAGAATTTGTGACTCCAAAACACTGAGGACAAATTGGAAGGTCAGTGAGAAAAGCCCGTGGTATCAGTGCAAGAGAGTGGAGTGGTCTGTTCCCAACAGGGTGAGGGGGTGGAGGAACTCACAGCAGCCACAGCAGCAGCAGCAGGGTCAGCTGCAGCCATTATTTCTGGAGCTCTAGGCTCACAGATTGTGGGGGAATTGAGTGGCTGACAATACACTCCCCATTCCCACTGGAAGCAGAGAACAACCTTGACAAAGCTCAAAAGTCAAGTAAATGGCTGGGGAAGCGAGCAAAAACAAGAAAAAGCATCAGACTATAGATTTTTACCTTGGTGACAAGGAAGACCAAAGCATGCAAACAGGAGAATACAAAGTCAAAGCTCCTCCATCCAAAGCCTCCAAGAAAAATATGAATTGGTCTCAGGCCATAGAAGAGCTCAAAAAGGATTTTGAAAATCAAGTAAGAGAATTACAGCAAAAATTGGGAAGAGAAATGAGAGAAATGCAGGAAAATCATGAAAAACGAGTCAACTGCCTGATAAAGGAGAGTCCAAAATGTTGAAAAAATAACACTTTAAAAAATAGACTAACCCAAATGGTCCAAAAAGCCAATGAGGAGAAGAATGCTCTAAAAAGCAGAATTGGCCAGATGGAAAAGGACATCCAAAAGCTCAGTGAAGAAAATAATTCCTTAAAGATTAGAATGGAGCAGATGGAAGCTTATGACTTTATGAAAAATCAAGAAATTATAAAACAAAAACAAAGGCATGAAAAAATAGCAGACAATGTGAAATATCTCATTAGCAAAACAACTGACCTGGAAAATAGATCCAGGAGACACAATTTAAAAGTTATGGGACTACCTGAAAGCTATGATAAAAAAAAGAGCCTAGACATCATCATTCATGAAATTATCAAGGAAAACATCCCTGAGATTCTAGAACCATAGGGTAAAATAAATTTTGAAAGGATCCACCAAGCACCTCCTGAAAGAGATCTGAAAAGAAAAACTTCTAGGAATATTGTAGTGAAATTCCAGAGTTCCCAGGTCAAGGAGAAAATGTTGCAAGTAGTCAGAAAGAAACAATTCAAGTATTATGGAAATACAATCAGGATAACACAGGATCAGGCAGCTTCTACTTTAAGGGATCAAATAGCTTGGAATATGATATTTCACAAGTCAAAGGAGCTGGGATTAAAACTAAGAATCACCTACCCAGCAAAACTAAGTATAACATTTTAGGGAAAAAAATGGTCATTCAATGAAATAGACTTTCAAGCATTCTTGATGAAAACACCAGAGCTGAATAGAAAAGTTGACTTTCAAAGACAAGAATCAAGAGAAGCATGAAAAGATAAATAGGAAAGAGAAATCATAAGAGACTTACTGAAGTTAAACTGTTTACATTCCTACATGGAAAGATAATATTTGTAACTCTTGAGACATCTCAGTATTTGGGTAATTAGAGGGATTAAATACGTATAGACAGAGGGCACAGGGTGAGTTGAATAGGAAGGGATGGTATCTAAAAAAATAAAATTAAAGGGTGAGTAAAGAATATATTGGAAGGAGAAAGGGAGAAATGGAATGGGGCAAATTATCTCATAAAAGAGGAAAGAAAAAGCTTGTTTAATGAAGGGGAAAGGGGGGAGGTGAGAAGGAAGAAGTGAGGCTTACTCTCATCACATTTGGCTTAAGGAGGGAATAATATACACACTCAATTTGGTATGAAAATCTATCGTAGGGGAGAAGGGGATAAGTGGGGTGTGGGGAGATGATAGAAGGAAGGGAGGGCAAATGGAAGGAGGGGTAATTAGAAGTAAACACTTTTGGGGAGGGACAAGGTCAAAACAGAGAATAGAATAAATGGGGGGCAGGATAGGATGGAGGGAAATATAGTTAGTCTTTCACAACATGACTTTTATGGAATTCTTTTTCATAACTACACATATACAACCTATATTGAATTGCTTGCCTTCTCAGTGGGGATGGGTGGGGAGGGAGGAAGGGAGAGAATTTGGAATTCAAAGTTTTAAAAATTATTGTTAAAAATTGTTTTCACATGCAACTGGGAAATAAGAAATACTGGTAATGGGGTACAGAAATCTATCTTTCCCTACAAGAAAACAGAGGAGATAGGAACAATGGAGGGAGTGGTGTGATAGAAAGGAGGGCAGATTGGAGGTAGGGGCAAACAGAATGCATGGTGTCTTGGGGTGGGGGTAGGGAAGAGATGGGAAGAAAATTTGGAACTCAAAATCTTGTGGAAATGAATGTTGAAAACTAAAAATAAATAAATAAATATTTTTAAAAGATGAAGAGAAGAGGCCCCAACCATGAGGTAAAGGATGCTTTGGGGAATCAGAGAAAGGGATGTCTGGCTCTCCCGCGTCCAGGCATCTCTGCGCCAAACATAAATTCAGAGCCTAGGAAAACACTACAAAGTTCAGTAAACAATTAAACTGACAGCAATTTTAAAAATATTGCAATTAGAATGAAAACACAATGTTCTTAATCAGGGTGTTTGTCATCTCCATTTGAGAAACACAGTTTGGATTTTTCCTTGAGTTCATCATCAGACTTAGAATACATGAAAAAATAATAAACTGTTTTAAGATCTTAATTTATTGGACAATTTTGAGATTTTGAAAGAATGAAGATTTCTTATTATTTTTAAATGTTTGCCATGTTGTGAGTTCACATCTTCAATAAAAGAACCCTCCGAGTGCTGTGGTAGCCTGGTGGTCTATCAGCCTCATTCAAGCAGTCATTCTGCCCTGGGAAGAAACGTTCAAATGGGCTGACTCTGATGCAGATCTCTACAGGGGAAGCTAACCAGCAATATCCCCACACTTATGATGTCCCCAGAACGTACTCCCTTCAATAGTACTCTTTGTAGCCTGCTTCCCATAGTCCACCTGTAGATTCTTCCTAGAGGGTCCACACTACATGGGATGGTGATTTCCTCTAGATCTCTTGACATTATCTTAACATGAATGGAGTGTGCTGGGGATTGTCCACTATTTCCTCCACTTTTACCAAGTATCCAACCAATGATTTTCCTCCAATCCCCTTGCCTATGTGGTTCTCAGTTGGCAAGATAATGGACCCACCCAATAAGTGTTTAATCACCATTTGGTTCATCTTCCACTGTAGAGACTGTACCTAATCGAATCATAGAGACTTAGTACAGATGGAAAGATTTTAAACCTGTATTTATAAACTGCAAGTGGATTTTTCTTTTAAAATGGAATCATCAACTTTCCTTGAAAATAGGAAAATGACTGCTCCCCTGACTCTATTCATAGATGGATGGTGTTAATATTAACCCAGCCCAGGAAGGAAGCAAACTCTCTCATGGTCATTTGAACCTTGAGGACCTAGAATCACTAGGGACCGGATGTGAAAACCTACCTCAGATGCTTTTACCTGTGTCATCACAAGTAAATCACTCAACTTTTCAAAATCTCAGCTTCTTCATTTATCAAATGGTAATTATTTTTGATAATAAGCATTGATACATAGCACTTCACATACATTATCTTGCTTGATCTTCACAATTCTGAGAAACATGTGCTGTTAGTACCTCCATGTATTATATCCATAAGTGCTTGGGAGGGGTGGGCGGAGGATTGGAAATCCCATCTTTCTGATCCCATGTCCAGAATTCTTACACGCTATGATACATATGATTTTCTACAAGTATCATGTAAATTGCTGGAATGCAGAGATGGTTTTGTCTTTACGTCTCAGCACAGAATACTGTGCCTGACACAAAGCAGCCATTTCACAAATGTAGGTGAAAATGAACTCAATTAGAATGAGGGTCTATCACCAAATGCCACAGGGCTGGGTCAGGAGCAGCACTTCCTCTGTGCATGCTCACCCTCAAGTGACAAGGAGGACGAGCCCCTTTCTGAGGTTGTGAGATTCAGTGCTAAGCAGGACACACACAAAAATATTCTGAGATTCTTTTGGTTATGCTTTTTCGACACACTCGAATAATTTTCTGTCTTTCTTCATCATACAGAAATCTATCATCTTGGTAATACCTTGGTAAAATCATTTCATTGTAGCACATAATCTATATTAATAAGCTACTATGACTTCTCCTAATATCCTACTTTCCTTTCCACGTCAGCCTTAACAATCCTATGATAATCACTGTTCTGCTTTCGAATGAATCATCGGCAATGGTGAGGAAATAGCGAGGAAAGAGATGCACGCCCAAGAGAGATTTAATCAGAGGAAATGGCTGACTTTTTATTTCCAATAACCATCTGCACCCATGGTAAATCAAGGTGCTAATGAAGGATCGGCCCAGACTGCATAGGAGCATAAATCTCAGGAACCAAAAGTTGTGAAGGAGCAGACCTCAAAATAACACGGAATCCGAGGGAAATGCACCAAGATTATCACACAGAAGGTCACCATCTGCAAATATGCCACACAAAGGAATACATTGAATGGTCCTAATGCCATCGCATGAGCTGGGTTTTCATGTATCATGGAAGAGGGAAGTATATAAATATAGAATATCAGACCCAAAAGGAACTTTGGAGGGGAGGTCACAGTGCACAGCACTAAGTGTGGGAAGAGGGACCAGGATGTCCCAATTTCAAATCCTGCCTCAGATACTCACAAGCAACAAGGCTGTTGGAGTCAATTTCCTCACTAGCAAAATGGGTAAAGCAATACCACCCACCTCATAGAGTTTTGAGGACCAATCAAAATAATATATGCAAATTGCTTTGTAAGCCTTGAAGTACTACAAAAACATTGGATATCATTATTGGGCAGCTAGGGGCACAATGGACAGAGGTCTAGACCTGGAGTCAGGAGAACTACTCTTTGCAAGTTCAAATCTGGCCTCAGATAATACTTTCTGCTGTGTGACCTTGGGCAAGTTACTTAACCCTGTTTGCCTCAGTTTCCTTATCTGTAAAATGGGCTGGAGATGGAAATGGCAAACCCCTCCGGTATCTTTGCCCAGTGTGGTCGTAGTCAGACATGACTGAAATGACTGAATAACAACATTGCTATTATTACTGTTATCATCATTGTCTTGTCACAGGGCTTCACATCTGGACACGAACCCATTACAAGGAATTCTTAGGCTTAAAATACATTGTATAAGACGATGAGTAGAAGGGTGGTAGACCAGATGACAGTCCTTCCCAGGTGAGTATAATTATGTGTATAGAGAGGCTATCCTCCAGAGAATCTAGCCCAAACTCCTAGTCATGGAATAGGAACATGGGCTACACTCTGTGTTCCCTTCTAGTCACACCTCTTTAAATGCTTTGGTATGAGGTGCAGAGGAAAACCTCTGGGAGTTAGACTCAGAGGACTCAAGTTCCTAGCCCAGCCGGGCCCTTTAACAAACCTGGGTTCTCAAGGAAGTCTTTCAGTCTTTCCAGCCTGATACTTCTTCATTACTAAGGAGAAGGTTTGGATTCTGGCTTCTAAGGACCCCTCAGTCTCTCAAACAATAAGACTTTTACCCAGCACTGTGCAGAACCCTCTCTACAACATGAATGAGAAGCACCTCTGGGTGCACTTCATTCCACTTTGGGGCAGTTCTAATCATGGAAAATTTCTTCTGACATCAGACCTAAACTGACTTCTTTGCGATTCCCTCCCATTTCTATTGAAAACAAGGAACAAGTTTTCTGGTTCCAATTTCTGGGGTCTCACAGAACAAGGTTGTATCTACCACATGACTGCCTTTTAAATACCAGAAGGCATCATCACTTCAGCTCAAAGTTGTCTCTTCCCTAGTTTCTTAACTGAGCCTTTTAGCACAACCTCAAGATCCTTATGGAACCTGACCACTCTCCTCTGGATGTTCTGTGGCTTATGAGTGGCCTGATGACAATATGTTATACAGAACTGAACACAATCCTCCACACACTTGACCACTCAGGGCAAAAAACAGAGGAACGCTCTTCTTTCTAATCATGGACTCTTATTTTCTTAATGCAATCCTTAGCTTTTGGGCTTTCCTTCCTTCCTTAAGCCCAAGGAAGTTGCAAAATTATGTAGAGCAGTGGTCCTATTTCCAGTTGGATCCCTAATTAAGAAGGGAAACACCTATGAAGAAGAGAGCTGTCATTCCAGCTGCCACAAACAGGAACTGTCAGGCAGCTCTCATCAAGGGGATAGAAACACCAGCATAGTTAGAGAATCAAGGTGATCTGAGGGAGAGACAAGAGGTAGCACGTACAAAGTGGGTCATACATTGCTACTATATTGATTAAAACCTTTCAACAGGTCTTATCAGATGCTGGCGGAGCTAGGCTACAACTCTGCACCCAAGAGCCCCAGAAATAACAGCACCCCTAGCTCACCACCTAGCTCAGCCCCTGTCTCCATCATCAAAGGAAAGCAACCCTTGGGGAGATGTGCAACTTGGCAACTGTGTCTGCAGGTAGGACAATTTCCAGCTACTTACACAGCTACTGAAGACTATGAAAACAAAGAGCTCACCACAAAAGTCCTTGTCATTGTCAGATGGTTTATCAATGGAAATGACAGTCAAGGAGATAGATGGACATAAGTCTCACTACTGTACCCTCAGGACCCCTGGACTTCTTCATATGCTCTCCAGCTGACAACTCCTATTTGTGCTATCTCCCCTTATACAAATGTGAACTTTGTGAGAGCAGGGCCTCTCAATCTCCCCCCATCCCCTCTCCTTTTCTTTCTCTTCCTTCCTCCTCCTCCCTTCCTTCCTTCCTTTTTCTTTCTTTCTTATACTTACTATAGTGCTTTGCACACAGTACATGATTAAAGCTTCATGTATTAATTCATCATGTTAAGATTATAACCCCCTAAAGTTCACAAATGTTTGTTTTCAGAGGAACTGATGCTACCAATGTCTCTCCCAATTTTTGTTTATGAAACTGATTTTTTGAACCCAAGTGCAACGTTATACATTGAACCCTATTGTATTCTTCAATTTGAACTGACTAACCTATCAAGAACTCTGGGAATCCTGACTCTAGCATCCTCTGTTTAATTGAACTTTTCCAGCTTTATGTCATCTGCACAGTTGATGAAAATGCCTTTATTCAAGGCAATGATAAAAATATTCAAGAGTATAATAACAAATTCAAGTCCCTGTGGTTCCCTTGCATTGACCCCCATACCCCAGTGAACTTTTTCCAACATGGTGACAAATCATGAATGACTGAACTATGGTTTAGTCTGACCATTCCGGAGTTTCCAAGGTCATTTATAACACAGAACCTATATTGCGTTGTATTTCCTACAAAAATACAAGAGATTTTATCACTAAACTCTACATTAAATACATATGTATATATGTATTATATGTATGTATATGTGTGTACACACAATGTGTGTGTGCAACTCATGAAACCATATTGGAAAGAAAAAGAGATTAAAGGCGCATGATGAAACCATGCTCTTAATGAAATCATGCTGACTTCTTGTGATCACTGTTTCCTTTTCAACAAGTTCCTTGTTATCCTTCTAATAATAAATTCAAAATCTGCCACACTCATTGACTTTCAGTTTGAAAACTCTATTATATTCCTTTTTGCTTCAAAATGAGGACATTTCTTTTTCTCCAAAACTGCTATACTTTTCCAATTCATCACTGTCTTTCAGAAATCAATGAGAGGTGCAGCATGCATACCTGCTGGTTCTTCAAATATCCAAGCATATAGTTCTTTTGGGCCTGGTAACATCAAATACCAAGGGGCAGCTTGAACTTACTATCTCATTACATATCAACTTTTCTTAGTTATTCTTACTTTGTCCTTTCTAAGGAAATTTCTTTTCCTTGTGTTACCGATTATAGCCAGTATTTTTAGTAAGTATTGAATAATAGTGGTGAGAGTGGACGTCCTTGCTTTAGAAAGGCTTCAAGTTTATCCATGTCACATATAATACTTGCTCTTGGTTTTTGGTAGATATTACTTGTAATTTTAACTTATTTTTAATCTATCATTTTAAGTTATTTTAACATCAACTTATTTCTATGCTTTCTAGTGCTTTGAATAGGAATTGGCATTGTATTTTATCAAAGGCTTTTTTGGGGGATGATCTATTGATATAATTACATGATTTTTGCTGCTTTTGATATTGATATGGTCAAATATGCTGGTGTTTTCCTAAACTGCTTCCCTGATACTGAACTAGTCGTGCATTCCTGGTATAAATCACCTGATCCAGAGTATATTATATTTGACTTATATTGCTATAATCTTCTTTCTAGTATTGTAATTTTTTTTTTTGCAACAATTCATTAGATAATTTGGTCTATAGTTTTCTTTTTCTGATTTTGTTCTTTTTGGTTTAGGTATCAAAATTACATATAAAAGGAATATGGCAGTTCTACCTTATCTTTTTTAATAGTTTGTAATCTATTGGTATCAATTTTTCTTAAATATTTTGTAAAACTATTCCATTTCCTCTTTATTATTTATCCCTCTATTATTCTGAACAATTGATATTTTTGCCAATATTCACCCATTTCATTTATGTTGTCAGTTTTACTGGCATATAAATGGGCAAAATAACTTCTAACAATATTTTTAATTCCATCTTCACTGGTGGTGCATTTACCCTTGTCATTTTAAATTCTGGTAATTTGGCTTTCTTTTTTTAAATAAAATTAATCAAACAAAACTTTATCTATTTTATTGTGTTTTTTCTCATGAACCAGCTCTTAGTTTTATTTATTGGTTCAATGGTTTTCTTTCAATTTTACTAGTCTATCCTTGAATTTTCAGGATTTCCATTTTGGTGTTTAATTGAGGATTTTTAAATTGTTCTTTCTCTAGTTTTTTTTTTTTTGATTGCATGTCAAATTCAACAATCTGCTCTTTCTCTCTTTTATTGATGTACACATTTAGAGTTCTAAATTTTCACCTATGTACTACATTGTCTGCATCCCACAAATTTTGTAATGTTGTCTCATTACTCTCCTTCTCTATAATGACATTATTGATTATTTCTATGATTCACACTTCGACCCACTCATTATTCAGTATTTGATTATTTAGTTTTCAATTAACTTTTAATCTATGCTTCCATGACCCTTTATTAAAAATAATTATTGCATTATGGTCTGAAAAGGATGCTTTTAGTATTTTGACTTTTTTGCATTTGGTTGTGGAGTTTTTTTGCCCTAATAGATGGTCAGTTTTTTGTTTTTTTGCTTTTTTTGTGATGGGGATATGTACAGCTGAGAAAAAAGATATACTTTCTATTGCCATTCAGTTTTCTCCAGAGGTCTATCATTTCTTTCTTTCTTTCTTTCTTTCTTTCTTTCTTTCTTTCTTTCTTTCTTTCTTTCTTTCTTTCTTTCTTTCTTTCTTTCTTTCTTTCTTTCCTTTCTTCCTTTCTTTCTTTCTTTCTTTCTTTCTTTCTTTCTTTCTTTCTTTCTTTCTTTCTTTCTTTCTTTCTTTCTTTCTTTCTTTCTTTCTTTCTTTCTTTCTTTCTTTCTTTCTTTCTTTCTTTCTTTCTTTCTTTCTTTCTTTCTTTCTTTCTTTCTTTCTTTCTTTCTTTCTTTCTTTCTTTCTTTCTTTCTTTCTTTCTTTCCTTCCTTCCTTCCTTCCATCTATCTATCATCTATCTATCTATCTATCTATCTATCTATCTATCTATCTATCTATCTATCTATCTACACTATTGATTTCCTTTTCTTCTTTCTTACTTATTTGATAGGTAGATTTATTTAGGTCTGATAGAAGAAAGTTGAGATCCCCTAGTAATATAGCTTTACCTTGTATATCTTCCTATGATTCATCTAACTTTTCCTTCAAAAAGTTGGATGCTATACCATTTGATGTATATATGTTTAGTATTGATATTACTTCATTGACTATAGTGATTTGTAGCAATACATAATTTCCCTGTTTATCTTTTAATTGGGTCTATTTTTTGCTTTTACTCTAAGATCATATTTGTTATCCCCGCCTTTTTTTTTTTTACTTTAGATAAAACATAATAGACTTTCCTCCAGCCCCTTATTTTAACTCAGTGTGTGTCTCTCCATTTCAAGTGTGCTTCTTGTAAACAACAAAGTTTTGGATTCTGGTCTTCAATCCATTGTTATCTGCTTCTGTTTTGTGTGTTATTCCATCCCATTTACAACACAGTGATGATTACTAACTCTGCATTTCCCTCTATTCAATTTTCTCTTCATTTCCTGTCCCTCCTCTAAAACCTGTTTTGTTTCTGAGAATTGCCTTTTTTTGAATTTACATTTTAATTAATTAATTAATCATAATTTTCACCAAACACTTTTATAAGATTTTGAGTTCTGAAATTTTTCTCCCTCCCTCTCCTCCCCACTTCCCAAAACATCATGCAATCCAATATAGGCTATACACATACAATCATATTAAACATATTTCCACATTAGTGGAAAAAAAGAATCAGAACAAAAGGGAAAAATATATGTGAAAGAAAAACAACAAAGAGAGAGAGAAACAGAGACAGAGAGACAGAGACACACACACACATGCACAGAGAGAGAGAGAGAGAGAGAGAGAGAGAGAGAGAGAGAGAGAGAGAGAGAGAATGCTTCAATCTGCATTCACATTCCATAGTTCTTTTCCTAGATGTGGAATTTTTAGGTTCTTGCATTTCTGAGCAGGGATAAGTCTATCAAAATCAGTAATCACATACTGTGGCTGTTTCTGTGAACAATGTTCTCCTGGTTCTTCTGCTCACTTCACTCAGCATCAGTTCATATAAGTCTTTCCAGGTTTTTCTTAAGTCTAACTGTTCAACATTTCTTATAGCACAACAGTATTCCATTATATTCATATACCACAACTTGTTCAGTCATTCCCCAACTGATGGGCATCCTCTCAATTTCCAATTCTTGGTCACCACAAAAACATCTGCCATAAATATTTTTGTACATGTGGGTCCTTTTCCCTGTTTTGTTTTTATGATCTGTTGGGCTACAGATCTGATAGTGGTATTGCTAATCAAAGAGTATGTACAGTTTTATAGTCCTTTGGGCACAGTTCCAAATTGCTCTCCAGAATGGTTGGATCAGGTCACAATTCCAACAGTAATGAATTGGTCTGACCATAGCCTTCTATGTGCTTTCCTTTCACCATCATCCTCTTTTCCCTGATCCCTGTCCTCTTCTACCCTCCTGATGGATAACGTTTCTACTATATACATCTATCTATCAATATCTTTTCTTGTCTGAGCCAATTTAATGTATGTAGTTCAAAGGCTGCTTGCTCCTCTCCCCCCTTTATTTCCCCTCCACTGTAAAAGATTTTCCTTGTGCACCTTTTTTGTGTTAGATAATTTTCCCTATTCTTCCTCTCCCTTACCCTTTATCCCAGGACATCCCTCTTTCTAAATAATTCATGTTTATACCATATAAACGTGATGGACTTCCTCCCATACCTTCTTTAATGTAGGATTGTTCTAACTGCTCCAATAATGGTAAAATTCTTAGAGGTTACATGTATCATCTTCGTATATATAAAGGTAAAGGGCTTAACCTTATCGAGTTTATTATTATATCTTTTTCATGTTTACTTTCATCCTGTAGTTGAGAGTCACACTTTCTTTTCGGTTCTGGTCTTTTCATCAGGAATGCTTGAAAGTCCTCCATTACATTAAACATCCATTTTTTTTTTCCCATGAAGGATTATACTTAATTGTACTCAGAAGGTTATTCTTGCTCATAATTCCAGCTTTTTGCCTTTTGGAATATCATATTTCAAATCTTCCACTCCTATAATGTGGTGGTTGCTAAATCGTGTATGATACTGAGTTGGCTTGGCAGTATTCAGATGGTTTCCTTCTGTATACTTGAAGCATTTAATCTTTTCTCTGGGAGCTGTTGTCATTTGGGGATCTCTTTCAGGTGATGATTGGTGGGTTTTCTCAATTTCTGTTTTACTCTCTGGTTCTAGAATATCAGAGTAGTTTTTCTTGATAATTTCTTTTTTTTTTCTTCATTTTTTTTTATTTTGTAATGTTTAACAATCACTGCCATACAATTGCGATTTTATCCCTCCCCACTTACTCCCCACTACCCCCCTCCCTCCCCACGACTGCATACAATTCTGTATAGATTCTACATATACTTTCCTATTGAGTATATTTTCACTATAGTCATGCTATGTAGTCAGACTAAGATAAATGAAAGAAATCGTATAACAAATCAGAACATGATACACAAACACATACACATACACAAACATGATCTGCTACAATATGTGAGTGACTTCCATATTTCTCTCTCTGAGTGTGGCAGGCATTTTGCCTTGAGATTCTCCATTGGGATTTTTATTTTTTGGTAAGATGTTCTTGTGTTATTACAAAAATCTAAGTCTACCAGAAGAAACTCTCACACACCGTGGTTGTTGCTGTGCATAAAGTTCTCCTGGTTCTGCTCCTTTCACTCAGCATCAGGTCATATAAGTCCTTCCAGGCCTCTCTGAAGTCTTCTTGTTCATCATTTCTTATGGCACAATAGTACTCCATTACATTCATATACCATAATTTATTCAGCCATTCCCCAATTGATGGACATCCCCTTGACTTCCAGTTTTTGGCAACTACATAGAGTGCTGCTATAAATATTTTTGTACATGTGGGACCCTTTCCCATTTTTATGATCTCTTGGGGATATAGTCCTAGTAGCGATATTGCTGGGTCAAAAGGTATGCACATTTTTGTAGCCCTTTGGGCATAGTTCCAAATTGCTCTCCAGAATGGTTGGATGCGCTCGCAGCTCCACCAACAATGAATTAGTGTTCCAACTTTCCCACATCCTCTCCAGCATTTATCATTTTCTTTTTCTGTCATGTTTGCCAATCTTATAGGTGTGATGTGGTACCTCAGAGTTGTTTTGATTTGCATTTCTCTAACCAATAGTGATTTAGAGCATTTTTTCATATGATTATAGATAGCTTTAATTTCTTCCTCTGAAAATTGCCTGTTCATATCCTTTGACCATTTATCAATTGGGGAATGACTTGTATGATTATACATTTGGATCAGTTCTCTATAAATTCTAGAAATGAGGCCTTTATCCCCGAGCTTAGCTGTAAAAATTCTTTCCCAATTTACTACATCCCTCCGGATTTTGGTTGCATTGGGTTTGGTTGTGCAAAAACTTCTCAGTTTAATGTAATCAAAGTTATCCAATTTGCATTTCATAATGCATTCTATCTCTCCTTTAGTAAAGAATTCTTCCCTTCTCCATAGATCTGATAAATACACTATTCCTTGCTTCTCCAGTTTATTCATGGTATCAATCTTTATACCTAAATCATGTACCCATTTGGACTTTATTCTTGTGTACGGTGTCAGGTATGGGTCTATGCCTAATTTCCGCCACACTGTTATCCAGTTTTCCCAGCAATTTTTGTCAAACAATGAGTTCTTATCCCAGAAGCTGGGGTCCTTGGTTTTATCAAACAGAAGGTTGCTATATTCCTTGCCTACTGCATCTTGAGTGCCAAGTCTATTCCACTTGCCTACCTCTCTGTTTCTTAGCCAATACCAAGTGGTTTTGATAATTGCTGCTTTATAGTACAGTTTGAGGTCTGGTAGCGATAGGCCACCATCCCAAGCATTTCTTTTCATTAGTCCCTTTGATATTCTGGACCTTTTGTTTTTCCAAATGAATTTTGATATTATTTTGTCCAGCTCTAGAAAGTAATTGTCTGATAGTTTAATTGGTATGGCACTAAATAAGTATATTAATTTGGGTAGAATTGTCATTTTTATTATATTAGCACGGCCTACCCATGAGCAACTAATGTTTTTCCACTTACTTAAATCTGACTTTATTTGTGCAAAAAGTGTCTTGTAATTGTGTTCATATAATCCCTGGGTTTGTTTTGGCAGGTAGACTCCTAAGTATTTCATACTGTCTACCCTAACTTTAAATGGGATTTCTCTTTCTATCTCTTGCTGTTGGACTTTGTTGCTAACATATAGGAATGCAGAAGATTTGTGTGGGTTTATTTTGTACCCTGCAACTTTGCCAAAGTTGTTTATTAATTCAAGTAATTTTTTACTTGAATCTCTGGGATTCTCTAGGTAAATCATCATATCATCTGCAAAGAGTGATAACTTAGTTTCTTCTTTGGCTATTTTAATTCCTTGGATATCTTTATCTTGTCTAATTGCTACAGCTAACATTTCTAGTACCATATTAAATAATAGTGGTGATAATGGACAACCTTGTTTCACCCCTGATCTTATTGGGAATGCATCTAGCTTATCCCCATTGCATATAATGCTTGCTGAAGGTTTTAGATAGATACTGCTTATTATTTTATGGAAAGTTCCCTTTATTCCTACATTCTCCAATGTTTTTAGTAGGAATGGGTGTTGTATTTTGTCAAAAGCTTTTTCTGCATCTATTGAGATAATCATGTGGTTTTTGTTAGCTTTGTTGTTGATGTGATCGATAATGTTAATAGTTTTCCTAATATTGAACCAGCCCTGTAGTCCTGGTATGAATCCTACCTGATCATAATGTATTAATCTCGTGATAAGATGCTGTATTCGTTTTGCTAGAATCTTATTTAAAATTTTTGCATCTATATTCATTAGGGAAATTGGTCTATAATTTTCTTTCTCTGTTTTGTCTCTTCCTGGTTTGGGTATCAAAACCATATTTGTATCATAGAAAGAATTTGGGAGGACTCCTTCTTCCCCAATTTTCAAGAATAGTGTATGTAGTATTGGAATTAACTGTTCTTTAAATGTTTGATAGAATTCACTTGTGAATCCATCTGGCCCTGGAGATTTTTTCCTAGGGAGTTCATTGATGGCTTGTTCAATTTCTTTTTCTGAGATGGGGTTGTTTAAGTATTCAACTTCCTCTTCTGTTAATCTGGGCAACTTGTATTTTTTAAAATATTCATCCATCTCGTTTAGATTATCGAATTTGTGGGCATAAAGTTGGGCAAAGTAGTTTCTAATTATTGTTTTAATTTCCTCCTCATTGGAGGTGAGTTCACCCCTTTCATTTTTAATATTAGTAATTTGGTTTTCTTCTTTCTTTTTTTTAATCAGATTGACCAAAGGTTTATCAATTTTATTAGTTTTTTCATGAAACCAACTTGAAACCAACTATTGGTTTTATTTATTAATTCAATAGTTTTCTTAATTTCAATTTTATTAATCTCTCCTTTGGTTTTCAGTATTTCTAATTTGGTATTTACTTGGGGATTTTCAATTTGTTCTTTTTCTAGCTTTTTCAACTGCAAGCCTAAGTCATTGATCTCCTCTTTCTCTATTTTATTTATGTAAGCATTCAGAGATATAAAACTTCCCCTAATAACTGCTTTTGCAGTATCCCATAAGTTTTGGTATGTTGTCTCACTATTGTCATTCTCTCGAATGAAGTTGTTGATTGTTTCTATGATTTCTTCTTTAACCCAATCCTTCTTTAGAATTAGATTATTTAGTTTCCAATTGATTTTTGGTTTCTCTTTCCATGGCTTTTTATTACATGTAATTTTTAATGCATTATGATCTGAAAAGGATGCATTGATTATCTCTACCTTTCTGCACTGGATTGTGAGATTTTTATGTCCTAGTACATGGTCAATTTTTGTAAATGTTCCATGTACCGCTGAGAAAAAAGTATATTCCTTTCTATTCCCATTTAATTTTCTCCAAAGATCTATCATATCTACCTTATCCAGAGTTTTATTTACCTCCTTAACCTCTTTCTTGTTTATTTTGAGGTTGGATTTATCGAGTTCAGAGAGGGGGAGGTTGAGGTCCCCCACTAGTATAGTTTTGCTATCAATTTCTTCCTTCAACTCCCCCAACCTCTCCTCTAAGAATCTGGATGCTATACCACTTGGAGCATACATGTTTAGTAATGATATTGCTTCATTGTCTATGGTGCCTTTTAGCAGGATATAGTTTCCATCCTTATCCCTTTTGATTAGATCGATTTTTGCTTTTTCTTTGTCTGAGATTAGGATTGCTACTCCTGCCTTTCTTACTTGAGCTGAAGCACAATATATTCTGCTCCATTCTTTGACCTTTATCCTATGTGTATCCCCCCATTTCAAATGTGTTTCTTGTAAGCAGCATATTGTTGGATTATGGCTTTTAATCCATTCTGCTATCCGTCTCCGTTTTATGGGAGAGTTCATTCCATTCACATTCACAGTTATGATTACAATCTGTGTATTTCCCTCCACCCTCTTTCCCACCATTTGTGCTTTTAACTCTCCCGTCTCCCTTCCCCTCCTCAATAGTATTCACTTTTCTCCCCCTCCTCCTGCAGCCTTCCCCTCCTTCTTTTGACCCCCCTCCCTTTTAGTCCCCTTTACTCTTATTGCTTCTTTCCTCCCTTTTAGCCACCATCCCCTTTCTTCCCCCTTCCCCTCCTACTACCTATAGAGCTAGTTAGGATTATCTGCTTAAGGTTATTGTTCCCTCCTTTGAACAAATCAGATGAGAGTACCTCTCAAACAATGCTCATCTCCCTCCCCTCCTTCCCTCTACTATAGTTTTGTACTTCTTCCTGTGATATAATTTGCCATTTTCTGCTTCCCCCTTTCCACACCTCCTATTACATTCCCTTCTCATACTTAAACCATATTTTTGACATGACATCATTTACTTTATGCCCGTTCCCTCTACATATATCCCTTTTATCATAATAGCTGCACAGTTCTCAAGATTAACAGGTATCATCTTCCCTTATAGGGAGGTAAACAGTTTGCCCTAATTGAGTAGCAAGTTTTTGTTTTTGTTTTTTCCCCTCTGTTTACCTTTTTATGATTCTCTGGAGACCTGCATTTGAAGATCAAATTGTCTATTGAGTTCTGGTGTTTTGGTCAGGAAGCTCTGGAAATCCCTTATTTCGTTGAATGACTTTCTCCTTGCCTGAAATGTTATGCTGAACTTTGCTGGGTAGTTAATCCTTGGTTGAAGTCCCAACTCCTTTGCCTTACGGAATATTGGGTTCCAATTCTTTCGATCTTTTAATGTAGAAGCTGCAAGGTCCTGTGTGATCCTGACTGTGTGTCCTTGATATTTGAATTGTTTCTTTCTGGCTGCTTGTAGTATTTTCTCCTTCACTTGATAGCTCTGGAATTTGGCAACTATATTTCTTGGGGTTTTGAGTTTGGGATCCCTTTCGGGAGGGGAACGGTGGATTCTTTCGATGACTATTTTGCCCTCTGAGTCTAGTACTTCTGGACAGTTTTCCTTGATGATTTCCTGGAAGATATTGTCCAGACTCTTTTCTTCATCATGGGTTTCTGGCAGGCCAATAATTCTTAGATTTTCTCTCCTGGATCTATTTTCCAGGTCAGTTGTTTTTCCAATTAAATATTTCTTCTATCTTTTCATTCTTTAGATTTTGTTTGACTGATTCTTGTTGCCTCATTGAGTCATTAGTTTCTACCTGCCCAATTCTAATCTTCATCGTAGTGTTTTCTTCAGTTAGCTTTTTCATCTCCTTTTCCATCTGACCAATTTTTCCCTTTAAGGAGCTATTTTCTCCATTTAATTTTTGTACTTCTTTTTCCATTCGACCAATTTTCCCAGTTAAGTTTTGGGTTTCCTTTTCCATCTGATCAATTTTCCCAATTAGGTTTTGGGTTTCCTTTTCCATTTGATTAGCTCTTCCTTTTAGGGAATTATTCTCTCCAGTTAATTTTTGAACTTCCTTTTCCATTTCTTCAATTTTCTTTTTCAGGGTGATGTTCTCATCAGTGAATTCTTTTTTTATAGTTTTAAAATCATTGGCCAGTTTTTCTTTTATATCCTTCTTCAGACGTTCCAAGTAATCTAGTTGTGCTTGCGAGAAATTCATAGTCCCATCTGAGGTTTCAGATGGAAGTACAGTCTCAGCTCGAACCTCTTTGGTGTTTGTGTTTTGGTCCTTATCCCAATAGAAAGATTCTATGGTTTTTTCACTTTTCGTCTGCTTTTTCCAATTCATGATGTTGGCTGAGTGTTGTAGCTTTTGGTTCTTTCAGTCAGAAGGTACAGATCTTTAAGTTGAGCTGATATGTGTCTAGGCTAAAAGCAGGCTTTTGTTTTTTGTTTCCCTGATCAACCCTGGGGTTAGCTTGTTAGGTGTGTGGGAGGGGTTGTCTGGTCTCAGGATATCTCCTCAGCTGACTTGAGGCAAAGGCAAGGTCAGGGGATGGTGATCCCAGCTTCCCTATTGTCTTCCCTTTTCCCCTGGAGGGCTGGGGCACGCCTAGAAGCTAACGCGTGTTCCCGCCCCTCCTGGGGCTCGTCTCCCGGCTCTGAGGCTTGCCTGGGTCTCAGTGCGAATTTTCTCTGCCCTGGGTCGTCTGTCCCTCCAGCCATCTCCGCCACCGTAGGAAGAATCCCCCTTTGCCACTTTTCCAGCCTCTGGTGTTATGAGACCACCCGCCCCCTTCTGCTGTTTCCGCTGATCCAGGATTAATCTGGGGAAGAATTTTATGATTCCCTCCCGGTCATCAGGGGGGAGGAGGGAGCACTTACTGATCACTCTGCCATCCCAGTTCCTGGAAGTTCAAGTAGTGACCCACCGAAGTCCGTCTTCAGGCTGAAGATTTCAAGGGCTGCTGCGCTGATGTCTGGCACTCAGCGGCTCTCACCGGCTCGGCCTGGCTTATCTCCTGCTCCGCTGGTCTCGCCTGCCACTCTCGGGCTCCTCTGGTCCCCTCTGCCCTGCCGCGCTGACCGCGCTGCACTGTGCGCCGGGGTCTTACCCCCGGAACAGATCCCTCCCGTGGACCCTCCGGTCCAGCCTGGGCTCCGAATCCGTCAAAGTCCGTCACCCACTGGATTCTACACCTCCAAAGTCTGGTCAGACTCTCCCCCCAGAGATATCCAGAGGAGTTTTTCCAGGAGCTTAGGTGAGTCGTTGCTTTCACTCCGCCATCTTGGCTCCGCCCCAAAATATATCAATAATTTCTTAAAGATGATGTCTAGGCTCTTTCTTTGATCATGGCTTTCAGGTAGTCCCATAATTTTTAAATTAACTCTCCTGGATCTGTTTTCTAGGTCAGTTGTTTTTCTCATTATCTACTTCATATTTTCTTCTATTTTTTTTCAAAAGCTTTTATGTTTTTAGAAATTGTTTCTTGAAGCCTCACAAAGTCATTAGCTTCTGCTTGCCCAGTTCTAATTTTTAGGAAATTATTTTCTTCCATGAACTTTTGCATCTCTTTTTTCTATTTGTCCATTTCTGTGTTTTTAAGGACTCGGGTTTATTTGTCTATTTTTGCATTTCTTTCTCCCCTTTGGCCAATTTGATTTTTAAAGGTGTTATTTTCATCATTATTTTTTATGACTCTTTTACCAAGCTATTAATTGTCCTTGTATAATTTTCTTCCTCTGCTCTAATTTATTTACCTAATTTTCCCTGTGCCACTCTTATTTGATTCTGAAATTCATTTTTAGCTTTTCCAGGAAATTTTGTCGGGCTTGTGTTTAATTCTTTTTTTTCCTTTGAGGCTTTGGCTATAGATCTTTTGAATTCATTGTCTTATTCTAAGTTTGTGTATTGATTTTTGCTGTCACCCTATAGAGTTTATAGTCTGGGATTTTTTTTTTGTTTGTTCATTTTTTAGCCTAGTTTTTCATTTTTGTTTTGAAATTAATGTTAAAGTTGGGTTCTGTTCCCACCACGGGGTTGGGGGGGTTGCATTGTCTCAGAGATCAGGCTTTTGCACACTGCTGTTTTCAGAACTAGTTCTGTGGGGTTTTGTTTTGTTTTTTGTTCTTCCAAGGTGGTATGATCTGGACAGAGGTGTGGTCAGTGCTCTGTTGGTTGCACTTTGGTGCTTATCCAGGAAGGGCACTTGATCTTTTCTGCCTTTGAACTATGACCCAGAACTGAAGTTGCCAGTGTCTGGTCCTGCTTCCAGCACTAGCACGGAGGTCCCCTGTGATCTCTTGCTGACCACTTGCCAGGTTGTTTGCTGTCTCTGGTTTGAGAGCTCCTAAAGCTTCTGCTTCTGTTACACCTCAGTTCCATCACTGGTGTTTCATTCATGTGTGCTTCAGGTCAGCCTCCACCCCTATGGCCACAGATCTCTCGTCCCAACTTCCAATGTTGTCTTGTTTCATTTTGGCTTTTTATTGGCTCTGCCACTCCAGAATTCAATTTGAGGTACTATGTTAAAGTTATTTGGATGGAAATGTTGGAAGAGCTAGAATGAGTGCTTTCTTGGAATCTTGATTCTGTCCCCAAGACAACAAATGAAAAATGAATTAAATTGCCTTGATTGTCTCCTCCACTCAGTTGATAGTAGCATCCCCCAAGTGTAGTTCTGACCATGATACTTCCCTACTCAGTGAATACCAGTGAACTCTAAGAGAAAATATACATTCTTCTGCTTGGCACTTAGAGCAGCACTTTGAGTTCTGGGTCCAATCTACTTCTTAAGCCCGACTACATGTACACACCACATAGTCCATTTAGACTCGACTCCTTACTGTTTCTCACACTTGTCACTTCATCTCCTATCTTTTTATCCTTTCATTGATAGAACTCATTCCTAGAATGCATCTTCCATTCACCTTTGCTCTCAGGTACAAATCAAGCATCACTTCCTTCTCCATGAGCCCCTTCCTCCTCCCTCAACTGCTAATGTCTTCCCCACAGCAGCACTCTGTATCTCTTTTATATACTCCTACATAAGCTCAGATCGTCTTCCCAGAATGCAACCTCTTTGAAAGCAGGACCTGTTTCATTTTTCTCCACAGCTTACTGTGGTGCCTGGCACACAGCTAAGAGATTAATGGATGTTTTCTTTTCTTGTTCTTGCTGACTTTGTGCACCCTAGACCAAGCTCAGTCCAAGCTGGAGAATGAGTGCTTAATAACTTTTTCTTGAAAGACTGATTGATAGGGGAAACTTCCACACTGAGAGTTCTCTACATTGATGAAATCATAGGCCCAGATGTTGCCTGTGGGTTTGAATGTATATGTGTATAATTCCATGCACCTATCTCTTGTCGCTCTATTCCTGGCATTAATAATAGTCATTTTCTTCTTTTGCCCATCCTCAGGAGGCAGGTAGAACAGCTTGTCACTCTGTTTTGCATTACTGCTTCATAAATTAGGGGACTGACACTGTCAATCCTCTAACTTTTCTCCTATAAAATAAACTATCCCAGTGGAATAATAAATCGCTGTCAGATGGAGCCCATTAAAATTTGTGAAGAAAAATGTTGTATTAAAAATAACTTAGGGTGGGATTAATGCTCACCTTCACTGTGGATCCATGTCTTATCTTCACGTTCACTGCAGAGGAGACTATTGTCCAACATTTTTTTTTCAAAGATTGCTCTCTCTCTCTCTCTCTCTCTCTCTCTCTCTCTCTCTCTCTCTCTCTCTCTCTCCCTCTCTCTCTCTCCCTCTCTCTCTCCCTCTCTCCCTCCCTCCCTCCTTCTTTTCCCCCCTAGAAGAATCACATGGCTAAGAAGAGAAATTGCACACTTGCAATTGATTTGGAGAAAATAAGTTAAGTAGAAACAGCCTTGGACCACATTAGGTTATTGGATCCTTTATTACCAATATCATAATGTCTTCATTCCTTCTTGATGGTGAAGATACCTGGAGTGACAGGAGAAGCCCAGAGGCATTGATCAGAAGAGGAATCCATTGAGGTCACAGAAGAATGACAGAAGTCCAAGTTCTTGGGTCACACAACCTCAGATTTGCAGAACCTCAGCATCTGGAACTCCCAGGCTCTGCTTTTGAGATGTTATTTTCCTAGACACAATGGCTCTTGATTTAGGGACTGTTGTGGCATTGGCCAGTTTCAAGAACATTGTGCCCGGCTTTATGCTAAATAGTGAATATTTCCATTAATTTTCCCTTTTGCTCTTTGAGGTCAGCATGAAGGCATCTGAGGGGAACATTTCCCTACAGTAATATTTCTTTCATATTCTTCTAGTCAGTCATGGTGCTAAAGCATTCTCTCAAAAGAAAAAAAAAACTTATGAGGCAGGAAAGGAATAGGGTCATCTTCATTTGACATTTAGTTTATTACATTATCCTCATTTTACAGATGAAAAACCCAGACTCCATAATTAAAGGATTGATCCATGGGTCCACAGCTAGTAATTGTCAAAGTTGGGATTAGAATCCAAATCCAGAGCTCTTTCCACTCTAGATACAGGTCAATGACAGTAGGAAAGTCCCTTTTGCGAAAACCTTCTCTGCAACAGAAACGTAAAACTCTATGATGGTGTAAAGTGGCAAACTATAGTATTATAAAAAAATTGTACCTTTAACCAAGAAAATTGTTAATTTATTAAATTATGAAACAGGGAAGGCATACCTAGTTATGGTTATTCACTGGAAAAGACCACCATGGCAGTGGGAAATGAGGCAGCAATCACATTTTAATGAAGTACCAAGGGTATGGGGTGGGGAACAGGCACAGAAAACATAGGACCAAGTGTTTGAGAAGGGGTACAGAAGCAGATGGTATAGGGACTGGGGATGGGGTGCTGAAGGAAGTCAGGCATGATGGGGAAGAGAATGAGGACGGGAAGAGGTATAATCAAAGAGTAGAGCTGAGAGGATGAGGTATCATGGATCCGTATGAGTGCCTGGAGGGAAGGAGTTTGGGGTTTTGATAGGTCTTTTTTGGGGGAAGAAAAAATAACCCTTAACTGGGTCAGCTTGGGTTAGTTCATTCACATCCAAACTGTCACAAAGTTGCCAATGAAACTTTAAAGGTAATATGTCCATGTCATCTTGACATTATCAATATCATCTGGTGTTTTGCTGGGATTATTGTGGATGTCTGGAGCTTATCTGAGGGCTATGTCTCATAGGATCCAAAGGTCCTGACAGAAAAACCTAGGTGCCTTCCCCTGACCCAGCACACATAACTAGGATGTAGATCTTGGTTAACATATGAAACACTTGCAAATTATGCTCCTTTGGTTGGGACAGTTTGTACATGACTTTCAGGTTCCCCTTTGCAATTTCATTTCCTGCTATTGTCCCTGAATATTGGCTAATTATAAACTTACTATATTGTCTAAAAGGGAGAGGGTCAGAGGGACTAAAGCAGGACACCATTTTAACACAACAAGTTTATTTATAATTACCCCAACTGCTGTCCTACACATGCTGATTCAGGTTTAGAAAGGATAAGTTCTTTGCTTTTTTCTCTTAGACAACTAAATCTAATGGAAGGAAGGAAGGAAGGAAGGAAGGGAGGGAGGGAGGGAAGAAGGAAGGGAGGAAAGAAGCAAAGAAAGAAAGAGAAAGAAAGAAAGAAAGAACAGAGGGCTGAAGGAATACAGATCATTAGGTACCTACATATGCCTAGGAGATTAAGTGCTGAGGATATAAACACGAAATCAAAAACATCCTCTGTCCTCAAGAAGTTTATATTCTAATGGAAGGGAGACCAGTAACCAGGGAGGAGAACTTTCATTTGGAAAATTACAGGAAAGATCTCCACATCCCATTCATGAACAGTAACAAAGTTGATGTGATTACAGTTTATGGTTCCAAAACTAGAGTTAAGGTAGTTGACTATGGAGGCTATGGATAAAGATGACTGGAGAGCTGGGAGAGAAGTATTGTTACGGCATTTTCTGAAGTAGCTGTGGGGAGAGGGACTCCCTAATCAGTTTGGCAGGGCTTACTTTAGAGTAAGCATTGTACTAAGTATTGAGGATAAAAAGACAAAACAAAATAATAGGTCCTTTAAGCAGTCTAAATCCTCACTACTGATCTCTTATTAGAATCTCAATTTAATCAATGTAGTTTTTCTAATAGATCTCAACTAATAACACAAAACCATAGACTGTGGGAAATCTTCTAGGTATGCTGCAGATATGGGAATTCTTTCTCTGATAGGGATTGGATGAGATGCCCTCTGAGATCCCTTTCCACTCTGCTTTTCTGGGAGAGTCTATTGGAGTTAGATTTTATCAGGATTTCAGAGAAACAAGAGATTATTCAGGGTATTTGCTTTCATTTGGGGAATAATTTGTGAATATCATAGTTTTACCACAACTGGAATCATGCAATTTGTTTATGTTGTTTTAATAAAAAAACAAATCAAAAAGTGGATGTAAGGCTTACCTTTGGCTCACCATTCCCTAATGCTTTCCCCTCCCCAAATTTTAGCCATTATAAGAGGGCTTAGAGATTTTGCATTCCATATGGGCTTAATAAATAAGTGATGAGTTTATCAGTCCTGTCTTTGTATTTGACACAGAAAACAAAGAGGCTCAATGAGGAAAGTGACTTGGTCAATGGCACAACACTAATAAGTGAGTGGTACCATCCGATTTTGAACACCCATGGTCAATGCTTTTTCTTTTACATCATCCTCTCTCTGGGAAACTGATGTGCCACCAAAATCTGGCCTTATATAAACAGACATCCAGGGTCCTTGAAATCAGTTCAACAGAGGTGTTTTTTGTTTGTTTGTTTTGTTTATCAAATTCTATTATGTGCAAGTCATTGAAGAACCAAAGATAAATGACTTAATCTCTGGCTTCATGGAACTTAAAATTTGAACCACTTGCACAAAGAAGTGTGTCACAAAGCATTGGAGAAGGGCAAAGGGGGAATGCAGAGGAAGGATCACCCAAGACCAGGCAAGGAGGGACAGAGCATTTCAGCTAGAAGGATGCTGAGAGGAAATTTGGAAGAAGTAGACTCTAAACTGGGGGTAGGACTAGTGGGATGTCATAAAGAAGTATGGCAGGAGGGGCTGGAGTTTTGGTAATGAAAGATGGCATCTGGGACTGAATAAGATTATGCAGACCAGGGAGGGTACGGCAAGACTGGGGAATAATAGCCAGTTGTCCAAGTTGAGGTGTAGGTAAGTAGAGTCTTACACCTAGGAGCTCAAGTCTTGGGGATCTTGGATCACAGGATTCCAGACAAATGTTGGAGCCGATCCCTCAGGGAGAGTCTCAGAAATCAGGGTCCCTGAGGCTAGACTAATGGGGTTTGAACTTTAACTTGGTGGGACCAAAGCTATGTAAAAATTTATTAGGTAAATTGTAAACCTAATTTCCCCTTCTCCGGAAATTGAAGGTTTCATAGAGGGGATAATTCCCTTGGGTGAAATGTGTGTGGTTTGCTAATCTTTGAAGTAAATATTCCTTTCTCAAAGATTGAAAAAGTTATCTTCTCTCTCCTTTTAAATCTCAATGAAAAAACTCACCTTCTGCAATAAGCCTTTCCCAATCTTTCTTAATCTTAGTGTCTTCTTTCTTCACCTACCTCCAATTTATCATTCATCCATTCATCTCTCCATCTATCTATCCATCCATCCATCTATTCAGTCATCCATCTATCCATCTTGCTTCTGCATAGTTATCTGAATATTTTCTCTCCATTAGATTATAAGCTCCTTAACAGCAGAGAGTGTTTTCCCCCTTTTTTGTACCCCTAACACATTGAAGAGTGACTGGTACATAATTAATGCTTGTTGACTTGAAAGAGAGTAAAAGTATAAGTCTGGAAATGTAGATTGATGACAAATTGGGGGTGGGGGTGCAACTGAAGAATTCTTGAGGAGTCAGGGAGTCAATGAAGGAGCCTTGGGAAGAAATGATAACTAACATTTACAAAGTGCTTTAAGGTTTACAAAACCTTCTACATTTATTATCACAATCATTCCTCCTAGCATTCTATAAGGTAGGTGCTACAATTATCCTCATTTTACAGATGTGCTAAGACCAAGGAAGCCTCAGCGAGCTTTCCATGGTCACATAGCTTGCTAGAGTCTGAGGCAAGAATAAAAGTCTGGTGTATCTGATTCCTATTCCAGCACTGTATTCACGATATCTCTTAGTTGATATAATTATTTTGACATCTTTGTGAAGAAATAAGGGGAAGGAGAGGTGCATGAATTTGTTACAAACACTGTGCCAAGCACTTTACACACATAATTTCCTTTGATCCTCACGATAACCTTGCAGGTAGGTGCTATTATTTATCCTCATTTTACAGTTGAGGAAAATGAGGCAGACAGATGTGAACTGACTTGCTCAGGGTCATATAACTAAGAACTAGTATATGAGGTTGGATTTGAACTCAAGTCTTCCTGAGTCCAGGCACAGCGCTCCATCCCCCACATGCACTAGCCACCGCCCAAAGAAATGGATGTATTAAGCATGTATTAAGTGCACAAATACAAAAGCAAAGAGAGACCCTGACCTCAAAGAGCTCAAGCTCAGTAAGGAGTGAAGCAGGGACAGACTGGAGCACCACTGAGACTGTCCCAGTGAGAGATGCTGAGAGCCCAGTTTAAAATGGTAGCCATGGGAGTGAGTGCAAATGGGGAGGTCCGTGCATGGGAGAGACAGAGAAAAGAGAGACAGAGACAGATGGAGTCAGAGAAGGGAAGGAGAGAAAGATAAAAATAGATACCGAGAAATGGAGACAGAGAGAGAAACATCCGAGTCAGAGACAAACAGAGTCACAGAGAAAGAATGAGGGAAGGAGAGGGAGAGAGAGGGAGAGGGAGGGAGGAGTGAGGGAGGGAGAGAGAGAGAGACAGACAGACAGACACAGAGACAGAAAAACAGAGAGACAGAGAGACAGAGAGATAGAGACAGAGAAAGAGACAAAGAGAGACATAGAAAAGAGAAACAGAGACAGGGAGAGAGGGAGAGAAAAACAAAAAGATTATACACACACATATACGGAGACAAAGGGAGAAAGAAACAGATAAAGCCAGGGAAAGTGAGGGGAGAGAGGGAGAGAGAGGGAAGGAGAGAGGGAGGGAGAGAGATAGGGAAAGAGATGGGGGGAGAGAGAGAGAGAGAGAGAGAGAGAGAGAGAGAGAGAGAGAGAGAGAGAGAGAGAGACAGACAGACAGACAGACAGACTGTGGATTAAGAATCATTAAGACCTATTACACAAAGATGTCCCCACCAGCCCATACTAGGAAAACCTTCCCTATGAGGTACATGACTTTTCAGCACAAGAATAACTCCCGAAGTTGACCTCTGTGAATTTAAGAATTTTCATTTCTGTATCATCTTTATTCGAATCCTGCATATTCCCTACAGTTAAACAGCTCTTGCTCTCTTTTAAATCCTTTTACTCCTCTCTTGTTCTCAACTATGGATAGAAACACAAGATGTCACTAAAAAAAATCCCTCCATGAGAGCAGAGTGTTTTCGACAGCTCAAAAAGTTCAGCAAAGCCAATTTTCATTCCAAATTAAATCACAGGGAAAAGAAAAGAAATCTTTCCTCTCCCCCTCCCCCGCCAACACACTGTAAAGGATGTGGCCATATGTGAGTCCTAAATCATTGCTACTTTGGAGACTGCCTCTAAAGGGGTCAAGAACTTACTGATAGCAGGCTGAACAGTCTGGTCTGGCAGAATTCTTTAAGTACAGACTCTTAGAGGAATGAGGAACCTCAAGTGACAGTTTTATCCATCTCCTACCTGAGGAAGGATCTCCTTTATATCATCATCCCAGGGAGCTGCCCTTCTTCCAGCCTGCAGTGGAAGACCTCCACTGTGGAACAGGCAGCCCAGCCCACCCTGGGGCGACTCTCATTAGAAGGCAGAATTGTCTGGACCCTGAACTGAAAGTGACCTCCATGCAGCTCCCTCTTACTGTTGTTCTGAGACCATGATGAGTGACGCTCACCTGTGTTTGCTATTGGCTCTCCTGGCCTTTCTACAGTCTTTTTTTTCTTGTAGGTAAAACCCCACCAGGTCCTTTAAGCAACCCTTGCATGGTCCAGGAGCTCATCATCTCCTACATTTTGAAATTCCCAAGGGATCCTGGTAAATAGACCTGGAGATAGAGCAGGGATTGAGCACTGGCAATTAAAGGCTGAGAGCTCAACCAAGTACTTCCTGAATCCTTTGGAATTCTTTCCCAGGTCCAATGAACAGGACTATCTTGAGCCTTGTTCAATCCCAACAATGGGGTGGTAGATGATGAGGCTGCTCAGGGTAGGGTGGTTGCAGTTTGAAAGTACCAGTGGTAACCTGATCTAGCACCCCACTGATAACTGCTGGGACCTTGTCCCGGGGCAGCCAGATCCTTTGACAGGAGGAATCTGGTAACCTGGAGCCTTTGTTCCTGGCTTTCCCCTCACCCCAGGCCTTAGTTGTAGGCACAAAAAGTGTCTTTTATGAATCTGTCCTTAAATTCCTAGAGAACAGTAACAATGACTTCATTAATTCTGCAATCACTCAATGTCATTCTGATTCTAATGGGCAAAGCTCTTAAGAGAGAGAAGAGGGAAAATTGTTTTATTCCTGTGATTTAATTTAAAATGAAATATGAACAATGGCAGAGTTGCTCCTCCTGCTAAACTTTCGAATTTGCCTTGTGATTTAAAGCATAGCTTTTCTTTTTAAAGTCCTGGGGGATTGAAATTCTTAGAGCTTCCATACCCATGGTGGGAGTTGGGCAGGGGAGACAAGGTAAGAGTCAGGGCCCTGGGTTGGGACCTGTACGGGATTCACTGAGTACCTGTGCAATTTGGGGCAGCCCTTCTATCATCTGATGATTCAGTGAGGAAGACTTTCAGAGATTTAAATTAATGATTCAAGCAGTGGAACCGGGCAAGGCACATATGAATATGTGAACCCCAAAGTAAGTCTACAACAACCAGACCCAAACAGGTTTTGAAGAGCTCAAGGTACTTGATCCCCCAATGCCCCAGAAATGAGCACAGTGTCAGGCACACAGTCAGAGCTGAATCAATACTGGCTCACGCATGCAGAATCTCTCCCTCACTGTTCTAGGGATGTTTCCCATTTGATTGCTTCTTCCTAACTGCCTTCCCAACAAATAAACCCAGACCAGCAAATGTCTGTGGTTAAAAATGTGTAAAAACCAAAAAGAAACATGAGAAAGGAGGGCAAGTAGAGAGAGTCCCCCTCTGCCTGCAGGGAGGGAGAGGGAGAGGGAGAGACGTTGGATGATGGACTTGGGCTCTGGGGCTGGGGGGCAGTCAACAGCACACACGGGTTCCCAATTCCTCTGGGGTCCTGGTCCCACTCCTCACAGATGCTGCCTCTGCCCACATGACTGCTCTCCATAGTTTCTCGGTCTCCCTCATCGTCCACACAAGTCTCTTGGTCTCCTGCTTCATCCACATGAGTTTCTCGGTCTCCCATGTCATCCACATGAGCTTCTTGGTCTCCTATGTTCTCTACACGTCTCATCACCTTTGAATCAGTCTCTGTCCTGGACCTATTGGATGCAGCCTCACTGGGAAGGTCATGTTTCACCCAGTCAAACATTTCTGAAGCATTGCTGTGTGCCAGGCTCTGTGCCAGGCAATGGGGTATGATACAACACCTACATGAAAGAATGTAGGTGAGATAAATCTATATACACAATGAATCTAAAGTGAATCAACACACAAAAAGGGGTAAACTTCAAGTTCCTATAGGGGAGGGTGGGCACAGGCAGCTGAGATATCAGCTACAGCCCCAAAAGAAGAATTATGCCTGCACTGCAGAGAGAGACTGTTCGAGACAGGACGGAAGGAAGGAAGGCATGCTAGGTCTGGGGAATGGTCAGGGCAAAAGCGTGGGGTCGGGAGATGGGGTTTTGTGAGTGAGGAACAGAGAAGACTAGCCAAAACTGGATCAGATTTGTTGGGAGGGGTGAGAGCACTCAAGGAAGCTGGAAAGATGAGGTGGAGCCAATCTCTGAAAAGCATCAGAAGCAAAGTAGAGGTGTGAGTTTTGTCCCCAAGGTGACAGGAAGCCCCTGGAGTAGGGGGCATCGCATGGTCACATCCCAGCTTCAGGAGTGTTCCTCTGCCTTCAGAGTGGGGCAGAGCAGAAGCAAGGACTCCAGCTCGACCGAGGCAGCAATTCTAGGTGTAAGGAAGGGGTCCTAAGGGTCACCTCCCTCTATGAAGGAGAGGCAGCCCTTGCCCTGCAGCTCTGGGTCAGGCTGAGTGACGAGCCAAAGATAACATAGATCGAGAGTGTCAAGGGTGAGACTTGCATCTGGGTCTTGCTGATGTTGAGGCTGGCTCTGTATCCACTCTGCCCAACACCACCTCTGTATAAGAACTTCATAGGCACTTTATAAAAGTGGTCTAAAGACCACCAAGAACTAATGACACCGAGTCAACGCTAAAAATTCTCCCCCCACCCTGCACAATTTTATCGATAACTTGTTTTTACATCGCTTCCTATCCCTTATGATGAATAATAATAACAAGGGTGGTGGAAATTCAACAAAACTAACCAGAACATAAAATAATTCCAATATTATATGTAATGTTCTTTACCCACGGTCTTCTATCTCTGGAAAAAAGTGAGAGGAAGTACTTTATTAATATCTTTATTGTAGATTACAATTTCAGAGAAATGCCTACATTTCTACAAAAAAAGTTTTCTCTTAATGATCCTAAGTGTTTGTGCATCCTGGTGAAAGAGGAATGATATGTATTTTTTTTTTCTTTTTTAAAGTGAGATGTAAAAAACATAAAAGGGAAAATGAAGGAAAAGGAAAGTCCCGATAATTCCTGAGACGGTGGGGGAGAGTGTGGAATGGCAAGGAAGCAATTGAACTCAAGCTCAGCTTTTGAAGAGAATTGTCACCCCTCTCATCATAGGAATTTTCATACCTTCTCATGACACTACGATCATGAAACCATTTCAGGTATTTCCCACATTTGCTGTTGGTAGCGCAAACTCATTTGTGTGGCTTCATTTTCTCTTCTGCTTTGGCTGAATTCAGAGTGTTTGCTTGCAAACTCTGATCCTTAGGTTAGTGCCCCAAAGGCTTTTCTTTAGTCATCGACAAGCCTAAAGCAAGCATGATTGTCTTTGTTGAACCACTTTTCTACTGAAGCATCAGCTTTGTAAGCACTCCAATTAGATGGTGATCCATCATGCAGTTCAGGAAAGAAATGATAGGATGATGAGTTTACCCCATTCTCCTTTCTGTTCCTGTGAACACTGACAATTTAGGGGGAGAGGAGGAAGGAGGGGGTCAGAGGGGTCTTTATTGGTTTCCAGGGGACTGATTGATGACTGTGTATCTTTGAATCTTTGCTTCTAATGCAATAAGTCCCTGCCTGGGTTGGTCTTGAGGCTTCTGGAGAGAATTTGTTTGGGGAACTAGTGAGTCAACCTACAACTATGGCGGTGGTGGGCAGTCATAAGCAGCATGCTAACAAGCCATTAGTGGTTATCAGCTTTCTTTGGAATTGATTCTATGTATGATACAGTGTTTAATTAGCTAACTCTGAGGCAAGTAGACATTGACCTGAAAACAAAACAAAACAAAACAAAACACTGATCATAGTCTAAGTCCTGAGAAGGCTTTCAAAATGAGGGTCCATTACATGTTTAACCCAAAGAAGCCATTTATACATTTGCAAAGAGTTTTAATGGAAAGGTGAATTGTCTGTTCTAAAAATTAGCTTTTGAAGCGTAGGATGGCTAAGCAACAATTTGTAATGGAAAAGACCTCAGGTTTCCATTGGCTGCTAGCTCAATATGAGTCAGCAATGGGACATGGCTGGCAAAAAAATCCAAAAAACCAAAACAGGAAATGCCACCTTCATCTGCCCTGGAGAGGCATGGAATCCAGAAGGAGGGTGGAGGCAAGATCTGCTGTCCTCTTTTCATGGAGATTGCTCCTGGAAGAGCAGACTCTGGACATCAAGAGGGGACTACACATTTTAGCTCTAAGGTCTCATTCTCAGTGTCCTCTTAAGTTATAAAGGTTCAGTCATCTCTGTGTATTCACTTAGTCCCCATCAGTCTCCAGACCTCTGCCACGTGAGAAATTCTGGATGAATCCCAAATTCAGTGTGTCTAGAATATGATGGTCTATTTTTCCTTTACTCCTATGGAGGGAACAAGCACCAGATGAGTCAAAAGTCCCCCTCAACTCTTGTCTCTCCTTCATCCCCCACATTCAATGAGAAGCTGAGTCTTACTGATTTAGCTTCTATAAAAGCCCTTATATCTGTTCCCCTTTTTCCCCAGCAAGTCTCCCATTCAAGAAACATCAGTTACCCTTTATTGTCTCTAGAATAAAACATTTGCCATTTAAAGCTCTTCACAAATTTGTCCCAGTTGATCTTTCTACGATTTTCCCTCAGCTTCTCTGCAATCAAACAAATTGTCTGTGCTTTGAACAGGCCCTGCCTGGGATGCTCTTCCTCCCTCCTGTATTATTAATGTATGTTTACATAATGGGAAGATCTTTCCCATCCATTAATAGGCCCATGTAACCTGCTTGAGTCACATGGAAGTCTGAGTCACATGAGTCTGTGGTGGGAGGAGAGAGCTTGTCAAATGGGTGGAGTAGGAAGGGTGGAACAGAGCTAAGAGGAAGTTGGGCACAGCAGTTAGAGCTGAGGGAGAGTGAAGAAGCAGGCAGTGAGCTGTGAGTGTTTGTGGGAAGACCCTAGCAGGTAGAAGGCTTGGGGATGGTAGTACCCCCTGCATTGTTATTGTGTATAGATTGTTTTGTTGCTATGATGGATTTGACTTTCTGGTGTCTGAATAAATGTTTTGATTTTGTCTTCCATGTGGAGAATCTATTGTATTTTGTGATTCATAATTATGCCAGGATATTCACAGCAGCTGTAAGAACTGTGAATATCATGTTGTCACTACACCTCCTCACCCACTGAAGCCATAAGAAGTTTTTAAGGCTTGGCTCAGTTCCCCTATTTCAGGAGACCTCTTTTCTGATATGTCAGGTATTAATCCTCCATTGATCTCCCAGTGCTGGGTGTGGCCAATACTTATAACCTAGCCCTACTCCCTTGACCTCTGAAGAGTTGAGCAGCCACACTCTCAACCCATCAGCTTGTTTTATTCTTGGCACCTTAGATTCATGGGATTCCTCCTTAAATGTTTCATCATGTCTATATCAGAGGAAAAGTTAGTAGCACAATGACATTAGTTTAGAGTCTCCCTTAGGAAAATTCCTAGGACTGAAAAAGAGGCTTGGCTTTCTACCCTAATTAACATTGTTGTTGATGCCTAACTAAGGTTGGAATCTTTTCTTTTATCTGAGGCAAAAATCAGGATTCAAGATACATTTAGGCAGAAGAAGTGAGCAGATTCTATTAAAATATCTGTTACTAAAAAGAGAAAGGGATAGTTGGGGACGAAAAGCAGACTTTGGGTTTTTCGGGGATCAACTTTCCTCAGTCTTTGAAGAAGTGGATTCAGTGGTATAAGTGGAGGGAGTGGATGGCCCTTCCTTCACTTTCTGCTGTCAACTATCTTTTCCTTCTGTCTACTATTCTTTCAGGCTCAGCTCATCAGTCTAGAGTAGCTCTGGGACTGGTCCGAGGATTCTGACCGCCACTACTGCTGCTACTCAGCTTTGGAGGTCCCCATTCTTTCTTCTAGGTCTCTGTGTTATTTGAATATCTCTGGGGTATGACCGAATTCTGTGTCCAAACTCAAATATCCTAATGGCCCCCAAACACTCTTAGACCTGAGGGGAATGCTTGTCCCTCTGAATGACAAATCCCAGGACTGCAGGTCAGTTCTCAAACTCCAATTATATTAACATTTGTTGAATTTCTCTAGAAGAAGGAAGCTTCTTGAAGGGATAAGTCATTTGGATTTCACCTTTGTATGCCTTCTCCCTATGAGAGGAAATAATCATGCAATTCAAAATCACCAGTAAAATAACCAACCCTTACGGGGCACTTTTACAAAGGCTTGATGAGCCCCATAGCAACTCAGTGAGGAAGGGTTATTAATATTATTATGCCCATTTTAAAGATGAAGAAATGGAGATCAAGAGCATGATGTACCAAGCTTCACATAGACAAAACCATAGATATCTGAGGAGGACTTCTCTCTGTCTTCAGCTCCAGAACATCTGCATCACACTGTTTGTCCTTGAGAAAAGGAGGAGGGTGTGTAATTTCAAAAACTTAATAGATCATTCTATTGTTTCTTTCTTTTTTCAAGAAGGACCCTCATTTACTAAAACAACATACAAGTTTGCTGATATCAATGCTGATGTTTTAATGAACAGATTGCTTTATTCAGAAAGAAAAGTAAAAAAAACAAAACAAAAACTGGGTTTGCTAAGTGATTGTGCCAGGAGTTTGCAAAGTGCACCAGGAAACACATTTTACGTGTGCCTTCAAACTGCCTAATTCCACAGTGCCACCCCAGACTGAAGGCACTAAATGCCTGGGCAGCTAAAGCTCATGTCCTAGGATGCAATCCTATAATCTAAACCCAAGCCTCAGGCATCTCTGGGGCACAGTGGGTAGAGTGAGAGACTCGGAGTCAGGAAGACCTGAGTTCAAATCCGACCTCGGACATTTAACTAGTTGGGTGAAGTCTTAACCTCTCCGCAACTCAGTTTCTTTGTCTATAAAATGGAGATGATGATAGCGCCTCCCTCCCAGGGCTGCTGTGAGGAACAAATGAGAAGTCTGTAAAGTCCTCCAAAAGCTTTCGAGTGCCGCATGAATTTTAGTTATTGTTGTTGTTCTGCGGCAAGAAGCAGTGCAGATGTCAAAGAAATTGTTATGGCACTGATGAAGTATCACCCATAGCCTGCTGAAATGCTCCTGAAAGCATAAGGACTACAGAATATACCAAGTGTTGATTGGGAAATGGATATCAGAAATGAGGGAAAAGACTGGACAATCAAGCACCCAAAAAGGAGGTGAGACGGCCATGTGTTAAGAGAGAGGGAGAAGGGTTGACTGAGGAGAGTCACTGTCCTGCTTCCCAGCAAAGATTAAACTCTCTAGTGGAAATCTGTCAGTGCCCAGAGGACCCTAGCGATGATCAGACAGCAGGTGAATAGGGCAAGAAGGCAAGGGTGAGCCCCTATTGGTACTAGTGTTCACATCAGCCAGATCATAAACCCTCCCATGTGGTATAACGTGTGTGAGAATGAATACCATGTGGGTCCAAATAATGCATTTTGCTGAGAAGTCATAGATGTCTTAAAGAAAGTACAAAGATACCATTTACCCAGATACAGAAACAGTCTCTGTATATTTTTTGTATTACATAGATTTAAGTATCTGAAAATCATTCCACCTCCATTATCTGATTTTGTTTTCTGAACTATGCTAAAGGTTCCATTTGTAGAAATCCTGAGAGAAGAGATAAGGCATTCTGTTTGAGCTCTAGACCCTGAGAGGCAGTGTGGGGTACTGAATAGACTGCTGGCCTTGAGGCAGCAGGTCAGTCAAGTCTGATCTCTTCCACACCAGCTGTGTGAGGCTGAGTCGGTCACTCAGCCTCTCACTGATCTAGGCAAATCTGCAAATCTCTAAGTTGCAGAGAGGGTGCCAACCTGCACAATTGAAGATATTTTCCCACAAGGGAGTTTCCTATATAATCCCAAGTCTAGTCTCTCCCTGTATCTAAACATACAACATTGACCTGAACAGTGTCGCAATAGCCTAGAAATTGGCAAGAGTGTGTGAGTGCTCCATGAAATTCCTCCTGTGCTGAGTACACAAAGGAAGGTTCCCAGAACTGAAAATACAACTCTCTCTTCTGTGCCTGGGACATAGTGAGTACTTTAATAAGTGCTTGCTGACCACCCCTTCCCAAGTTCATCCCTGCCCCATCCGAATTCTTCTAAGTGAAGTACTTTCTCAGGTGCCCCAAAGTGTCTCATGAATCCCTAGGCTAGTTTGAAATGGGTTATGGTGGCCAGCTTTGCAGGGGGACCCAAGCTGGCAGCAATGTCAGCTGGGGGTCTCTGTGAGCTTATGAGTCCTCCAAGTGCCAGGGCAAGGCTCCTTTCTTCACCACATCTGCCTTAATCCACTTCCCTCACTAGACTTCTCCCACTGTGACACCATGCTGCAATTCTACTTCTTACTTCACTGTGGCTTTTGCTAATCTATTTTACCAGCTGTTGTTTCCTTTCCTTCCCACATTTCAGTTTCAGGAGGTAAAAACAAGAGTTTGTCTTCCTGGGAACCTCTGCAAGACTCTCTATTTAAATTCTGAACATCAAAGGCCAAGCTGCTGTCTCCCACCTCCACACACAAGCCGGGAGCAGAACTGCCCTTAGCCTCTTCACTGATGTCAGACTCCTTTCTCAAGGATCCATCTCTCCCAGTTTCGCTCCCTTATTCATCTGAAAGAAAGGCCTGCAGTAAAAAGGGGATTTTTGTCACAGCCACAGCACCAACATCAGCTGTTAAAATAGTCGCACAGGATTCAGTGGATAGCAAGGGATAAGAGAGAATGCAAGTGCAAATTGGCAGCCCATAAATCAGGAGAGTTCTAGGTCTGCCCTCCTTGTGGCAGAAGCTCAACATGGACTGGGACCTTAGCTCCTCATTGCCCATCCTGGCCTCCCTCCCCCAACTGAAATGTTGTAAAGGAGCAGAAAGATGGGAGGGATGAGACCAGAGAAGATGGGCTATGGCGGGTGTTAAAAATTCTCTGTAATCTACAACTACTAAGACAGAGATTTAACAACAAAAATGAACTATGAACAGAATCACTGGACTTGCTATTCTGAAGGGGTGGGTGGGCCAAGTCTAAGTCCTCATTGAAGATTCAATTCAGAGACAACTGAAGGCACTTGAAACCTCCTGCAACTATCCCGCCAAACTCCTAAGAGCTGTCATTGACAACTGAGCCTAAGGGCTCAAACACCTGGTCACCCTCCTGGAAGCTGCACCTTTAAGACCACTGGGCCCTTCTCTCCATCCTCAGTGGAGCATGAAGTCTTATCTGTGTGTATCTGCAGGGGCTTAGTTCTTCCTGTAAGTGCTTAATAACTGTCCTTAAAATTACCATTATTTGCTGTGCATATCCAGATAAAGAACTGTGGCTTCTGTTTGATAAACCCAAGGACCCCAGCTTCTGGGATAAGAACTCATTGTTTGACAAAAATTGCTGGGAAAACTGGATAACAGTGTGGCGGAAATTAGGCATAGACCCATACCTGACACCGTACACAAGAATAAAGTCCAAATGGGTACATGATTTAGGTATAAAGATTGATACCATGAATAAACTGGAGAAGCAAGGAATAGTGTATTTATCAGATCTATGGAGAAGGGAAGAATTCTTTACTAAAGGAGAGATAGAATGCATTATGAAATGCAAAATGGATAACTTTGATTACATTAAACTGAGAAGTTTTTGCACAACCAAACCCAATGAAACCAAAATCCGGAGGGATGTAGTAAATTGGGAAAGAATTTTTACAGCTAAGCTCGGGGATAAAGGCCTCATTTCTAGAATATATAGAGAACTGATCCAAATGTATAATCATACAAGTCATTCCCCAATTGAAAAATGGTCAAAGGATATGAACAGGCAATTTTCAGAGGAAGAGGTTAAGGCTATCTATAATCATATGAAAAAATGCTCTAAATCACTATTGGTTAGAGAGATGCAAATCAAAACAACTCTGAGGTACCACATCACACCTATAAGATTGGCAAACATGACAGAACAAGAAAATGATAAATGCTGGAGAGGATGTGAGAAAGTTGGAACACTAATTCATTGTTGGTGGAGCTGCGAGCGCATCCAACCATTCTGGAGAGCAATTTAGAACTATGCCCAAAGGGCTACAAAAATGTGCATACCCTTTGACCCAGCAATATCGCTACTAGGACTATATCCCCAAGAGAGCATAAAAATGGGAAAGGGTCCCACATGTACAAAAATATTTATAGCAGCACTCTATGTAGTTGCCAAAAACTGGAAGTCAAGGGGATGTCCATCAATTGGGGAATGGCTGAATAAATTATGGTATATGAATGTAATGGAGTACTATTGTGCCATAAGAAATGATGAACAAGAAGACTTCAGAGAGGCCTGGAAGGACTTATATGACCTGATGCTGAGTGAAAGGAGCAGAACCAGGAGAACTTTATGCACAGCAACAACCACAGTGTGTGAGAGTTTTTTCTGGTAGACTTAGATTTTTGTAATAACACAAGAACTTCTTACCAAAAAAAAAAAAAAATCCCAATGGAGGATCTCAAGGCAAAATGCCTGCCACACTCAGAGAGAGAAATATGGAAGTCACTCACATATTGTAGCAGATCATGTTTGTGTATGTGTATGTGTTTGTGTATCATGTTCTGATTTGTTATACGATTTCTTTCATTTATCTTAGTCTGACTACATAGCATGACTATAGTGAAAATATACTCAATAGGAAAGTATATGTAGAATCTATACAGAATTGTATGCAGTCGTGGGGAGGGAGGGGGGTAGTGGGGAGTAGGTGGGGAGGGATAAAATCGCAATTGTATGGCAGTGATTGTTAAACATTACAAAATAAAAATATAAAAAAAAAAAAAGAACTGTGGCTTCTGAATGCAGATCAGAGCAGACTATTTTCACTTTTTTTCTCATGGCTTTTCCCTTTTGTTCTGTTTCTTCTTTCACGACATGACTAATGTGGAAATATGTTTATGATTGTACATGTGAAACCTCTGTCAGATTGCTTGCTGTCTTGGGGAGGGGAGAGGCAGAGAGGGAGAAAAATGTGGAACTCAAAAGTTTTTAAAAAATGAATGTTGAAAACTACCTTTACATGTAATTGGAAAAAAATAACATAATGTTTGCCTTAAAAATTCAATTTTTTCTTTCATTCCTCCTCAGGATCATTGAGTCCAACCTGATTTAATCGAGTTACTATGTTACAGATATGGAGACTGAGGCCCAAGGAGCCACTAGGGGATATTTGAGTGAAGGGTTCTTGAATCCCTCTCTAGTGTTCCCCCTGTCTCCCCCACTACTCCCTGCCCCTCAGTGCTGATGCTCTGCAGGAGTTGGGGCAGGGATATTCAGATTTTTAGACCTGTCTCATCAGACTCCACATTTAGATCATTGCCCTCCTCAGTGCAGTTTTCCTGCAGAACAAAACTGTTCTTCAAAGCAGATGTAGGGTTGGGGAAGGGCACATTCATCTCCCATTTGGAGTTTCCCCAGGACTCCAAATCCAGGTCTGTTCCTTCTTACACTACCATTTGCTGTCCCTCTGCTTGCTATTACACCACCACGCTGCCTCTCCGTTAACCTCGGGAGCCTTTCAGACTTCCTGACGTAAGGAGGTGGTCCTCTGGGGTGCTGGGGGGAATCTCAGGTAGTAGATATCTCCACTTTTCCTAAAACACGGGTCCTTTGCCCATTCGTGCTTTTGCAATAAAAACAAAAACAAATAAACTAAAAGGAAGAGAGTGATATACTGTGTTTAAAGCGCTTACTTTTAGTAAACATTTTAATTTTTCAGAAAGTAAATTTGGAAAACCCCACCCTCAAAGACCGAGGAGCAAACAAACAGTCAGAGGCAGGCCCATGACAGAAAATATCC